>NC_051271.1:36615207-36988332 GCF_015220745.1 Sebastes umbrosus
CACTGTTACAACCCGGCCAACCGTCACGGCTACAACCGTCCCAACTACAGTGACAGGGCTTTACAATGACACTACTACCACACCGACCACTGTTACAACCCGGCCAACAGTCACGGCTACAACCGTCCCAATTACAGTGACAGGGCTTTACAATGACACTACTACCACACCGACCACTGTTACCATGACTACACGATACACTACCATCGCGACCACTGTTACCACGACTACAGCCACATCAATTCCTTGTTGTTCCCCTCCTTCTCAAACGACGGAAACAACAACACAAACAACAACACCAACAACAACACCAACACCAACAACACCACAACCATTCCCTGCTACACAGGCTTCTCTGTCATCGCCTTCTCAATTGACGGAAACAACACCACCACCAATAATAACACCAACAACACAACCATTCCCTACTACACAGGCTCCTCTGTCATCGCCTTCTCAATTGACGGAAACAACAACACCACCAATAATAACACCAACAACACAACCATTCCCTACTACACAGGCTCCTCTGTCATCGCCTTCTCAATTGACGGAAACAACACCACCAATCTCGATTACACAGGCTCCTCTGTCACCGAGCCAGATGGCGTGTCCTGAAGGATGGGAGGTGTTCCAGGGTCGTTGCTACTACTTTGTGAATGACGGCATGACCTGGCCTCAGGCTCAGGTAAACACTTAAAATAAGACCACAGCACCAAAACACTCTCTCTGTAGAAAACCCAAGGTTAAAGGTGCAATGTGTAATACCTGGCCACATGCTCCAAACAAATAGAGGGCAGCATTTCACCTCTACTATTGGGTCCATACAATCTATATTTTCAGTTATATATATATATATATAACTGAAAATATATATTAATAGCCAACTATTAATACGCAAAATTCAACCAAAATAACACCCACTATCTTTGCCATCTTTGTGTTTACTGTGACACTACCTGGGAGCTGCGTGGTGTGGTTTGACAGTTTAATTATTGGATTAAATTCAGTGGCCGAAACGAGGAAACCGCCTCGGGTTCTCCTTCTGATACTTTGTGTCCTTGGTGGTCCAGCTTTGCTCAGTGACTACAGACCGGATTGTCCTTCACCCAAACTAAATTTAAAACGTTTAAAAGAACTGCACTCTCTGTAATTCCACATCCCGTCTAGCTTAAAGCTGCAGTGGGTAGAAATGGAGCAAATATGATTAACAAAAGTTATTTTTATAAAAACGGTCACTATATCCTGACAGTAGTGCATGAGACAGGTAATCTGGAAAAAAATCATGTTCCTCTGTGTCCTCCGGTGCTCCTAACGGCATTCACAGACCGGAGGAAAACAACCAATCAGAGCTGATCTGGAGTCTGCCATCCAGCTGCCGTCTATGAGAGCTATAAGTCAATCACTCACAAACTCTGATCAAACGATCAAACTAGGTAGCGCTGATCAAATATGAATCAATATTCTGTTACTGTAATGTCTATTTCTCACCTAAAATGTTTCCAGAATCATCTTGTAGTGTACTGTTCAGCTGTAAAATGAGAGTTTGTGACTCGGCAGCCATGTTGAGATCAAGTTGAGGAAATACCAAGCACCGCTCACCAGCCAGAGCACAGCCAATAGGAACACTCTCTCTCTGAAATGACCTGTGATTGGTCAAAGTCTCCCGTCACGGGCTAGATTCTTTAAAGCCTGAAAACAGAGCCATGAGGAGGTGCAGAAGTCTAGTTTTTCTCTCAGAACACATGAATTGATGGCCATCTATAATTTATCATAATGTATTCTTTCTGACCCCACCCTGTATCCAAGTGTGGCACTTGCGGCAAGCGAACCTGACCCCCTCTTCCCCCAATGCAATTGACTGGGCGTAACTTGACTGGGATCTGTGCCGCACTGCAGGATTAATGTTGCATAATGTTCACTTAAAAAGTCAAAATTCAAATATTTTTTATATATATTTTGCACTTTCCTGGCAGAAATGGGCTTCCATAGATATATATTCATACTAAAAAGTAAAAGTTAAAAATATGATGGAATGTGTTTCCTTTAATCAGGTCAAGAAGGATGAATATTTGGTTATCTGTTTCAAATCAACATTTGTGCTGTGCATTTATTTTTTTCTATTATTATTTTAGACTGAAGCAACAATAGAAGCCACCAGAGTAATATATCATGTCCATTACATTCATGTTTTGTGTGTTTTCAATGGATAATTCAATGCAGTTGATTTCTTACATAGTGTGCACACATTTTGATATCACCACAATCTAATTTCTATGCAGGAAATGTTCTGTTTGTATAAAGCATTATATGTATATATGTATAAAGCAGCGTTGACCATGTGCTCATCAGGAACTTGGTCTTCAATGTGTCTCTTTTTTTCCTCACGTCTTCTTCTCCTCCACCAGTCGAACTGTGCCATGCTGGAGTCCATGTTGGTCTCCGTCCACAGCGCTCAGGAGTACGGTTTCCTCCAACAACTCACTAAAAATAATGGAAATCAAGAGGCTTGGCTGGGCGGTTTCTACCTCCAGGTACCAACCATATCCTGATATGACATTAGTAGCTATGATAATCTGCCACACCACAAAGAAATACAAGCATAAGAGACAAGAGAGGAATTTCTGGAATATCATAATATATAATGTGTTTTGAGATGTGTTTTCCAGACTGAGGGAGTGGCATACTTTTATGAACACTTGTTGTCAAATAGGGCAGCGTGGTCAAACTATGGCGCTCTATGTACCCCTCTAGCGTCGGTTTTGCTCGTTACATGCATACACTGTCTTTTCAAAATAAACTTCCGTGTTCACATGAAACAACTTTGTTATGTTTAGGCAACAAAACTACTTGGTTAGGTTTAGGAAAAGACTGGTTCATTCATCTTCAACCGCTTACCCGGGGTCGGGTCACGGGGGCAACAGCTCCAGCAGGGGACCCCAAACTGGGGGATCCCGAGGCGTTCCCAGGCCAGTGTGGAGATATAATCTCTCCACCTAGTCCTGGGTCTTCCCCCTTGGCCTCCTCCCAGCTGGTCCTGCCTGGAACACCTCCCTAAGGAGTAGCTGCTCTACTCCGAGTCCCTCACGGATGACTGAGCTTCTCACCCTATCTCTAAGGGAGATGCCAGCCACCCTCCTGAGAAAACCCATTTTGGCCACTTGTACCCGCGATCTAGTTTTTTTGGTCATGACCCAGCCCTCATGACCATAGGTGAGAGTACGAACGAAGATTGACCGGTAGATCGAGAGCTTTGCCTTCCGGCTCAGCTCTCTTTTTGTCACAACGGTGCGGTAAAGCGAATGCGAAAGTGGCCTAAATCGCATTTCGAGCACTGAATCTGTCATGGTGATGCAACACCATGAAAGTCATGGAGCTTTACATCAGGGCCACGCTGCAAACCCCGTCTCACACACTGCTCCAAAGACATATTTAATAAATGGTGCTGAAGGACCTCAGTGTAGCTTTGGACATGGTCCACCATGCTATTTTAATCATTTGCCGAGTGGTGTGTTGTTGTTGTTTTTTGTCATTTTTCGAAGATGGTGTAAAGTCTTTTTGCTTCAATTCAGAACTCCCTCTGCATTTCTATCCAGAACAGAGTCAGACAAAAATAAACAGTCCAATGTCAAACCCCCCCCCCCCCCCCCCCCATCTAATGTCTTCAACTGTGCTCGTTTGCTGTTTGATTTTTATCCGTTCCTATTTTACGTTGTTGTTTTAAATTAGTCCCCACTGTACAACGAAGCACTGATGATGATCTTGTGCTTTCCCTCCAGGACCAGTGGTTATGGATGGATGGTTCCTGGTTCTACAACAACAGCTTGAGCGGGGAATCCCAGGACAGCAGCAACCCATGCCTAATGCTCAATTCTTATGGTAAGAAAACACAAACATGAAGGTCCAGGGACTCTAATAATACAATCTATAAGTGGGTTTTACAAACTACAGCAGTGAGTTGCCTGATGGCCCGCAGCCAGTAGAAAGCAGAAAACAATATGTCAGAAATCAATCACTTTCTGATTTTCGATTTGGACAAAATATTTCCTACATGTTGACCTGTATGAGAGAGTGTTAGAACGTGGTTTGATTAACCAGAATGACCAACCATTCAGGATACAGGGGCCCAAAGTTGACCACATATTGGATGCCCACCCCTTCTAAAGCAAAGAGGTACAGCTGATGTTGAGTCTGTATTTGGTTCTAAAATGGGTATTGTAAACCACCTCTAGTTGCCAGACGTTTTCCCCCCAATGCCATCACATGGTCCTGTGCCATGAGCAGAGAAGTTCCACACAAAGCGTCGGGGAAGGCTTTTGCAGTTTTTATACTGCGCTGCACAACCATCTGAGAAGTAGAACACCTTCCCTAGGAGTTCTCCTAGCTTTCTTTCAAGCGACCGTATGACAAGAGGTGGACTGCAGCAACAGGCAGAACATACTGTCCAGGTCCAAACGAGATGAGCCAGTTATCATCAGCCCTTGACCAGTGGCTTCAAAATAAAAAAGGAAAGGTCTTCACACCTTCACATGACTTTGCACTAGGGGTGGGGAGAAAAAATAGATTCACCTATGTATCGCAGTTTTTTTTTTTGACGATTTTGAAATAGATTGTTTTTAACGCCAGAATCGATATATTTGCTTCATTTGAGTCTATGCATAGGTAGATGGAGGTTACCACTTTTATTGTTGTAGTCTGAGTAACATGACATGATAGCCGTTCCGTATCCTTCAACCAAAACAAACAGTAAGCGGCCGCTGTGAGCCGAAACGAAAAAGTAGAAAACGGTGGAGGGTCCGCGTAGATACGATCTGCACCCTCACATGTTAACACTACACATCCAGTAAAGGATGGAAACACTTTGGGTTTCACACATTGACAGGAAAAGCAGAGCTAGACATCACGGCTAAAGCTGCATGCTAACTCTGTCACAGACAGGAAACGTTATCGTATCGCGGTAACGCGGCAGTTGAGCCGGCCGTCGCTCTCATCTCCGTGGTCAAATGGACCGACGCTACAACTGTAGAGCACCCATATACTGACATTTATGTTAAATGCATTCAAACGGCCCCGATGGAGCTGACCATGGATGGACAAAGAGAACGGAGCTGACGGGAGAGCTAGAGACGGACTTGGAGAAGTTAGAGGAAGTAGACATGTGTGACTACGTCCGGTTTTCAAGATAAGGTGTTAACAAAGGGAACTGTATACACAAAATACATATATGGAAATAAGATTGATTGGATTATATTCACCCGAAGTATAAAACATTACATGTCCCTTATAAATTAAAAAGAAAATAACACTAATTTGTGAGGGAAATGTCTTTATTCTTTGATTTTTTGGGTTGCTGGTTAAAATTAAATGAATAATTCCTGACAATGACTGATATATTTGACTTCAGGATATCTCTGACTACATATATGCTGGAAATCAAACATTCTTACTGTATCAATTTAGATATTTTCCAAAGTAAAAGTCCCTAAAAGTATTATTCAACTTTTTCCCATGGTTTAGAGTTAAGAAAGTTAACAAAAATTTCAATAAATCGTGGTATCGAATCGCAATACTTAAAAATCGCAAAACATATCGAATCGGCACCCAAGTATCGAGATAGTATCGAATCGGGAGATAGGTGAATCAACCGATAGCGGGCATGAAACATGAAACCGTCAGGAGATGTAAAGAAGTGTCTACCCTATAACACAGCGCAGCCACTATGTGTGGATATATTCCAAAATTATTAGAATTCTGTCAAAATATGGCTGATCCGCTCCGAAATGTAACGGGGTTCTTCCTTGTAGCCCATGCTACGCTACACTCTACACCCTTCCACCAAGTTTCATGAAAATCAAGCCAGTAGTTTGATTTCTGATGGAATGCCCCAGTAGTGACTGTGACAATGATTTAGCTCATCACATACAGAATGGAAAAAAAAATCAAAGCTTTCAGATACTTGGCGTGAGTTCAGGCATTTATTATCTGCACAGTTACATAACGCTCCGCTCCATTATTCTCACGGCCTTTTTTTCTAATCTTCTCTTTCCGCAGAAGCATGGAGCAATTCCCAGTGCAACGCTGGCGACTATTCCTCCATCTGTGTGAAGAACTCCAATGTCCGTAAGTCAATTTGATCTATTTGCATGACTGAAAAGGAACATATAAGGGAAGTTCATAGTGAAGTTACAACATGAAAGAAGATGCATTCAGAATGCTTACCTTGTCCTTCATGTTACACTGATTCTTACAAAATGATCTTACTTGTGAAGGCCCTACTAAGTTGTGTTAGCAGTTATCAGAACAGCCTGAAACGATTTAGTTTCACACATGCGCTCGATCAACAGGAGTGATCGGTTCAGCCATTTGGTTTTTGGCTCTGCTGTAAAACTGTTTTCAATCACACCAAGGGAATGAAGTTTTTTAAGGAGTTTAATACTGCTGTGTAACAAATCTGCCTCGACGTAGTATCCAACAGTCAAACGGGAAAAAAGAGTCAGACGATCGTAGGTGAAAGGGTCGTGATGTGGATTTGAACCCACAGGATTGTTGTAAATTCTACGACGATGTCTAATTGTCTTTTTGCTTGACATTCACAGCGCCGTCCATGTTGTGTCCTCAAGGCTGGACGGGGTTCCAGGGACGCTGTTACTACCACAACTACGAGTCTCTGAGCTGGCCTGAGGCTGATGTAAATACATAGTATAACCGCCATGCCCATATTGATTACAAAATTGCTAAACATGCAGTCACAGATTAGAGAAATACAAATTGAATCAATTATAAACAGGTTCATTCGCCCATCATTTGCTCTTGTAATATTCACATTAACAAGTAGGACAGTGGAGTTGTTTTGGATTAGATTTTTGATGATCTCACACAAACCTAGATGTTTTCAGTTCTTCAGAGTAACAAGTCCTAAAGCTCAAAGCTTACTTTGCTGGATAATGACCAAAACTTTTCCAAGTTTAACCCCAAACATTATGTTCTTTTTTGAGGGACCAAGTTAGCTGGATGAAGGAATATTTTAGCCTGCATTACTTTTGAATAATAGGACCTGCCACTTGAAATGAAGCGAGGACTATGAGGTTGAAGTGCTAACTATACACATCCACCTCAAAGGATCTGATTAGGAATTGTAGTCCTTTTTGCTTCCTCTGCCCTCTTACGCCGAATTCACACTAGAGCGGCGGAAAAGTGCGGCCTGCAGCGAGCTGCCGTGCAATGTCTAATGAAAAGCTGCGGTGGCCGCTCCCAAGCTCTGCGAGCTGCGGCCGTTTTTTGATTCTGCGGTGAAGTGCGGCCAAACTAAAATTGGGAAAAGTTTAACTTTTAAGGGGCAAAGTGCGGCTAGAGAGGACCCACAGCCAATCAGTAAACAGTGACTCGTGTGACATGTTGACCAATGTGACAAAGAACTTCTTCCCGCCTGAAACACATAAACACGCCTCCCAGCTGCAGAAAAATTTAATCATTGTGGCGAGCTGCACCTCGCTGCTGCCTGGTGTGAATTTGGCGTGTGTTATTGCAGGTTTGAATTCATCACACAGTTGAAAAAGGAGGTCTTCAAGTCCAATCCAACAGACACAGTCAAACCTAGTTTACTCTCCCTCTGTTTCTCTTTACCTCCCACAATCACTTTCTTTCCTTCTCCTCTGGCATCTTTCACTCTCCTTCTTAATTCATCCTCGTCTTCATCTGTCACCTCTGTACCTCTTTATTGTTACCAACTCTTCCTTGGCGTTGGTTTCACCTCTTCGTCTCTGTCTGCTCTATTCCACGCTTCATCCTTCTTCTGTCTTCTTTCTCTCCGCCAGGTTAACTGTGCTGGTCTCGGGGCCAGCCTGGTTTCAGTCCACAGCCCTGACGAGTATTTCTTCCTCTATAAGCAGACTGCTGCTAATGGATACACTGCAAGCTGGCTGGGTGGATTCTACCTGGAGGTGAGATGACGAAGCAATACATTAAGTATTAAGATGTTCTGTGTTGTATTGTTGATTTACAGAGTTTAATATACTCTGTAAATCAACCCCACTGCACCAATGTTTACCTGGATCATCTTATTTCTTCTACAATCAATAAAACAATACACACACATACTGGCTTAAGATACTAATGATAGTGTCACCAACACACGGAGAAATAAGATAAATCCATCAGAACTTTGTTATTAACAGATAATGTTTCCCCGTCTCCCTCCAGGACCAGTGGATGTGGCTCGATGGTTCCTGGTTTTATCAGGGATTTTTTACTCAGATGTCTCCAGACGTTACCTACCCATGCCTTTCAACATACAACACTGGTAAGAAACACACTTTGTGGTTAAAACAATCTCAGTTTCATCCAACCTAAACATATGCTCTTGGTCATTTTTTTTTTTTAAATCAAACCTCAGCTTAAAGTAATAATCTCGAAGATATTTGCAGTATTACCAACTAGGGCTGCGATCAAAAAGTATTTTTCTCTTAGGAAGGTTCCTAACGGAGTGAAATGACCCGGAAGTATCTCAGTAGCAGCCGTGATAAGAGCTGTTTGAATTCTCTAAATGCTGAGGAAAGGTGCTTCAATGCCTATCCTTTAGCATAGGATACACTGGACCATCCTTTACCAAAGGAAAGGAGATAATGCCGCCCCACAATTCCTTGTATCTGCAACATTTAAAGCGACGCACCATTCTGCCGTACATGTAAACATCTTACATAGATTAATTATTTTCATACAGTCATATACTAATGGGGATTAATTTTTTTTCTCTTCTTTTAAATATAAATAAATATTACGTCGTGTTACCTGTTACCACCAGTAAACAGGGTGTCGCCAAATCACAGCCCAGTCGCCCGGAAAAAATGTTGGTATTGGACGTTTCATCAAACCAGGGATACGTTCAATGTTGACGTTTTTGCATTCGGTCAGAGAAAGTGACGTAGTTTAAAGAGCGAAAAATGGACACATCGGGGCGGGCGGGCGAGAAGAAGGATGCGTCCAACAAACACGAGGCTTTCATCTAGGAGACCACTGTTCATGTCCCGTGTCCACAACGTTCAGTATCATTTTCACTGTACAAACGTAGTAGTTTTAATCCCAACCATGTCCTAAACCTAACTATAGTGGTTTTGTTGCGTTGTTGCGTTGCGTTGTTATGTTGTGACATTATAATATGAACACAAATCATGATCTTTTTTCGAACCTTAACCAAGTAGTTTGTTGCCTAACCAATCGTTTCACAACATTAAAGACGTGGCATTGTGCGTTTCTGCAAGCGTCATACGAGGCTGATATGAAACTAACTATTTATGAACCGTATTTTTGGTTCAGAAACGTCGACATTCAGCATATCCAAGGTTTGCAGAAACGTCCAATGACAAACATTTTTTTTTATAGTGAATGGGTTGCAAATTAATCAGGACTGAAATCTTACAGATTGCCACTTTAAGTGCAGCAAACCTGGTGGTTGCTTTATGGTGTTGAGATAAAACTTGTTTTATGATCCACCACCACCACGTATGAAGTAGATCTATGAATTATATATTTTTTTTTTCCAACTGATACGGTATGGCTTTGGACGTTTTTTGCAAAAACCCTTCTACTGTTCTGTATAGGACATGAGAACATGTTCAGTTTTAGTATCTAACCTCTCTCTGTCTTTACAGATGGTTGGAGTAATTACGAATGTAATCAGAACTTCCCTTCGTTTTGTGTGAAGGATGCGGTCGTGTGAAGGATGCTCTATAAATCTGCAAATCACACAGGACAGACGTGCATATTTTACCCAAATGTATTCTTGAATTCTTTCAAAATGGAAAAGTATCTGTGTTACGCAAATTTTACCAAACAAATTAAAGATTAATTTATCATCCCGGAGTTTCAGGGTGGTTCTTTTTTTATTGCATTACATCATGTAGTTGTCAATTTTTCTACACAATAAACAAAAGGTTCTTATCTGTATCCCACTCTGCTCTGTAGACAGACAGACTCTCCTCAGTAAATCCAGTTATCATTTCCAATCTATCTGTTCGAACAGGACCGCTCACTCTCTGTTGTTCCGGTCCAAGCCCCCAGGAAGAACGCCGGTCGTTGATGCCGTATGACGTATGACAATGACGTATGGGTTCATAAAGTGTGTCTGGAGACAATAAATCTATAATACGCTGTGAATTTCTACCACAACTCTCTAGTGAACAAAGCTCCTTGATGATGAGCTCTTTCTATTTCATGTAATTTTCTAACTATCGGATCCACAGTGGTCCCCGACCACTTCTTACTGTACCGTACCAGAAGGTCAATTTTGTCCAGCTGAATACTGTTGTGTATCGCAATGTCCTTTTAAATTCCCATTTCAACAGTAGGTCTCTACAATACTGTAATAGTTACACAGAAAAAAGTATATGCACATTTGTATGTATACAGTACATGTCTTATAAACAGAACAGTCACTTTTGATCTTTCATGTAAAGTCATAGACAGTGAACAGAAATTGTGCCACAAAATGAAATCAACAACAGCCCTGCAACAATGAAAAAACCTGCTGTAGTTCAGTTCAAAAACAACTAATTGTACCTCCTCATCATAGATGTTTATGGAATATACATGTATGTCTGACGATAAAGGAATGTTTCACTGAGAATCAACTCGTCAGTTTTCATCAGCAAGACGTGTGCAATTGGTTATTGTACTTACTCTTTTGCACACGTGCAATTTGCTTGAATGAATGAATGAGAAATTTTAATCTGTTGTGAACAACAAAACTAATTGTTTAGAGATTTGAACTTATTTGAACTTAATTGTTTTGAAAAAAAAAAATTCTCATTCGAGAATTGAGCCAAAGCGAACGAGAAAAACTGTAACATTGTTTGCTTGATTTAACCAGATGAGGTGAAATGGTGTGTAGTAGTCCCTCCTGACCAGTTGGGGGCACTATGCAGCCACTGCAGTTACAGCTTGGAGGCACCAAATATTGTAGTATGGAAGTAATTTTTATAAAAGTTTTATTGAATCAGTTTTAATGTTCTGTATCGTTGCTTGGTATGGGAACTTGACTTTGGCAAAAAAAACGTCTCGGTAGCCTCATCAAAGTGGCTAGTAAGATTTCAGTGAGGAGTCGTAGCAACTCATAACGTAATAACTGCGCATAATGTAATAATTTAAATGTAATAAAAGCTCGAAATGTAATAATTAGCACATAATGTAATAAAACCTTGAGAAAGGAACTTAGAAAAATCAGCCTCAGAGGCAAGATAAAAAAAAAAACACAAAAAATATTCTTGCTTGCCTTTCAGGGCTTCCGTACATGAGTGTTCAGCGGGCATATTTAAATGTACACAGAAACATTAACATTTTTCTCTCCATTCTTTCCCAACTCTTAAATGTTCCTCTTCTTTTTCTTGTGCCTTCCTTTCTCACTGCTCCTTTCTCTCCTCAGGCTCTCTCAGTGAAGTGCATCTGCTTTCCTCTCAGGGGTTGTGTGTCAAAGTGCATCAGTTAGTCTGCATGACCTTTACTTGCAGTACAGTAAGTAAAGGTTTTTCACATACAATACAACTGGTTGGTCATCTTCATTTGTACATTTTATATAGATTTGTATTTCCTCATTCTTTCACTCTAGCAGAGAATCTTTAAATGTAGTTTGTTTCCCTTTCATCAAAAGTGCTTTAAGCTGCAGTGGGTAGAAATGGAGTGAATATGATATCACTATATCCTGACAGTAGTACATGAGACAGGTACTCTGAAATAAATCATGTTCCTCTGTGTCCTCTGGTGCTCCTGATGGCATCTGCAAGATTTCACAGACCGAGGAAAACAACCAGTCAGAGCTGATCTGGAGTCTGCCGTCCAGCTTCCGTCTATGAGAGCCGGCTGTCAATCACTCGCAAACTCCGACCAAACGGTCAAACTAGGCAGCGCTGATCAAATATGAATCAATATTCTGTTACTGTAATGCCTATTTATCTCCTCAAATGTTTTCAGAATCATCTTGTAGTGTACTGTTTAGCTGTAAAATGAGAAAGTTTGTGACCGGGCAGCCATGTTGAGGAAATACCAAGCACCGCCCACCAGCCGGAGCACAGCCAATAGGAACGCTCTCTATCTGAAATGACCTGTGATTGGTCAAAGTTTTCCGCTAGGGCTAGATTTTCTAAAGCCTGAAAACAGAGCCATGAGGAGGTGCAGAAGACTAGTTTTCTCTCAGAACACTAAAATTACAATATGCTAAAAGGTTATTATGGAATTCTTGCCCAATGATGCCCAAAACTACTACATAAATTGCGTGGACTACAATTAGATCAGGGAAAATTGTGTAATTAGCTCATCATCTCAGTCCTCCTTAATGCCTGCAGCACCTGAGCCTCGCAGACTATTCTTAATCACAGCAGCATCTTTTTTCAGCTCTGGCCTTAATCTCAGGGTTTATGTCGGGCTATGTTGACAAAGATACGTGCCTCAAATAGAACTTTAGCATGCAAGCTTAGTGTACACTATTATATAGTTAGCTGTGTGTCCCTGAGGTCAGCTCTCAGTGGAGCTGTCTGTGTCTGGCTCCTCAGTAAGGCTGTTGCCTCAAAGACACGTGTTAATGCAAACTTCTGCCATTTGTTTTCATTAAACTGTGTCCAGGTAAGAATCACATTTTAATGAGGACTAATTGCCATATTTAAGATATTATCTTTATTGCTTTAATGACCGGAGTATATTTTTACTCACATACTGTACCTATAGGTATTTAGGTATTTACTTGAGTGTTTCCATTTGATGCTACTTTATACTTCTACTCCACTACATTTATTTGATAACTTTAGCTGCTTTGGAAATTTAAGTCAATCATCAACCGTCAATACAAATCAACTAATACATTATGATAAATTATTAAGCTACCCAGTAGATAAAGTAATTAAAATGTTTTTTTACCAGCTGCAACAATAAAGTGATGAATAGTGTTTTCATTAGCTTAGAATTTTGCTCCCAATCTAGAATAGCAATATATATATATATATATATATATATATAAACATAGAGAAATCATAAGAAAATACAAATACGAAATATATATAACAACATTGCAAATAATAATGATGAAAAATAGGATCTATCATTAATTGTGTAAAAATGCAAGAATAGTATGAATACATATGAATATTAGTTTAAATGTACTGTATAAATAAATGCAGTGTTAATGCCAGAGTAAACTAGATTATTGCACAGCTGAACTATTGCACACAATTATTTTACTGTGAAGTCAGTATTGCACCATTGAAGATATAATAAATGCTGGGGTTATAGCTACTGATAGGGGTAAATCAAAAATAAATATGCAGTATGTATATCATATATATATATATATATACACACACACAGTTTACAATGAACATGTCTAACGTTACCGTTTTCTAGACTAGATAAGGGTATATTTGACCCTAAATACAATCTAAATTTATTTACTTTAAGTTGATAACGGAACTGACATTGGAGCGTGTTCCATGACGAAAACAAACCGGCGTTGCACGTCGTCAGTAAGGGCAGCTGGTTAAGCCTGTTGGAGGGTTTTATAACCCACTTCCACTCCCCGCTGATGGTTTGGGATGGCACTTGATATGGCGGACCCTCCACTCCTCAGACCTATTATAAAATTACTAAGAATCACAATATATGACTAAAATTACAAACTTATTATGCACCTAAAAATGAACTTGAAAACGTCAACAAACACGTCACAAGTGGTGAACTTGGAAATTTCAGAAACTTTCCACTGCCGAGGTCGTGAATACGACAAGAGGGGGCGTTCATATGGGCCCAACTCGTAAACACGGTAAACACAACCTCATTTGAAGGCACCATACTGGTCCTTTAAGTAAAGGATCTGAGAGCTTCTACCACCACTGCTCATTTCACAGTCAAACATGTAAAACTGAAGCTACATCAAGGGTGATGGCTGGTGCTCATGGACAACTATGGTCACATTCAATTCTAGAGTGCTGTGGTAAAGCTCAGCTTCCCATCCGGTGATTACTAACAAGTCCAATGAATTTCCTGAGTTACTAATGCACATTTTTTTCCCCTGGAGCTGTAACATGTAAGATATGGATGGAATGTTGAAACCAGGGAGGAGTTGTGAAGGATGTTTGTATCATCACTTGGGTGGTATTCTTATCAAGAGTGACTTTCACTGAGAGCTACAGCAGATGGACTCAACTGCTAGACGGTGTTTTGTCCCAGAAAACTAATTCAGATTCCCTGGTGTCTGACTCAGCTGTGGCTGGCATTTATTACCGCAACTGTTGCACCATCCTTCTTCCTGTGAGGCTATGACTACATGCTGGTCATACACGGAGGTCACTTCTCACAGAAGATCTGTTATTATGTTTTTGCAGATGAATTTCAGGGTGCTAAAACATTTACAGAGGACTGGTGGTTAAAATAAGTGACATACAGTATGTTTAGGTTTACCAAATAAAATCAGTTGAGGAAATACCAAGCACAGCCCACCAGCCGGAGCACAGCCAATAGGAACGCTCTCTCGCTCTCTGAAATGACCTGTGATTGGTCAAAGTCTCCCGGCACGCGGTGAAGTCACTCCAGTTCAGTGAGAAGAAAAGAACAGTTTACTGGACTGTACATTCGTCTTTACAGAGGAAATTCATAGATTGATGTATTCCACCACAACCTCAACCAATCAATACAAGTAGAGTTCCAGCCGTGACTTGTGCAGCCACGAGCTGTCTGGATGTGAGCTAATGACATTTCCCCATCGACAACCCACTCACTGATCACCTCGTCACCCCCCCTGACCACTCTGTGTCCCTCCTGTTGTATAGTACATCCCAACCCACAGCCACCGTTACAGCCTGACTCTCTCTCTGTGCTCTAATGGCTATAATTGGCTCTGTTGGCCTAGTCTGGCTAATGCATTATAAAAGCTCCCCTGGCCCGGCTTATCTGACAGCGCTTACAGATTCACACCTCCGTGTCGCCACAACATGTTCTGTACATGCTGAGAACCTTAGCAAAAGCACAGTTGACACCCACAGACTGCTGGCATCCTGGGTGAAAATAGAGAGGAGGACAACGGAGCGCTGGCAGCTTTCTTTCTACACAGTGAAGGAATTGCTGTCACGAGACAAACTGTAATCAGGAAGAATCACAATTTCAAGGAAGAATCACAATTTCAAGGTGAGTGTGTGTTCGGAGTAAAATTTTGTATAGAAGTAGTTTCATTTCAGTATTCCCAGAGAGGGCCTTAGCTACCATTGAGGACATTGAGGTCATGTCCTTTGTATTTTTTTGTATTTTGATTTGGGAGTTTTATCAACCTGAGGGGAGTTTACATTGAACAATTAAAAATGTACAATGTTTTTAGGCTAATTCTGTTATTTCACCCGAGGCCATTAAATAGGTATATCGGTCGCTATAGGCACCATAGATGTGGGTCCTTGGGGGCCTATTATGCTTACTACATTTTAAAAGTGAAAGTGAAACTTAAAAGAAACACCTTCTAACATGTTGTGAAACTGAATGAAACATCACCTTTTGAACACAAACAAAAAGGCTTCTTTAGGTTTAGGCAACAAAAACAGGTTTAGGCAATACAACTACAACTTCTTTAGGTTAGGTAAAAAAAACTACAACTTCACTTCTTTAAGTTTAGGCAACAAAAACAGGTTTAGGCAATAAAACTACAACTTCTTTAGGTTTAGGGAAAAACATCATGTTTCGGCTCAAAATATATACGAACACAACTGCACATTGTTGTTTTCACACAGGATGCATACTCCTGCGTGAAATTTCTGTGATTTGTGTCCCATCCAATATCCACCACCTCCACCTTTTATGGAGTTTCACACCATCTATACTACAGCACCTGACTTCTGCTTCTGCTCCTGTAATAATTACTGCGGTTGCTAGAGGTAGCTGTCTTCTCCTTTTATACCTTCTTTCAGTGATATTCATTCATATTTCTCCACCAGGATTCTGTTTCTGTAACCAAAATGGCCTCTGAAAACACATTTAGATCCTCATTTTGGTAAATAAAATGGTCAGTAAGGTTTCTGGAAAAATAACTATGTAAAATTGTAAAAAAAATTAAAGGGAAAATAGATACAATGTTTTGAGGAAGATATAATATTCCAACTACTTCCATTCCAACATCAGGTGCACCCACTTTGGATGTTATCAGCTGATTGAATGGGCGTTGTAAGTGGTTATCAGCCTCATATACATGAGTTAAAGGGGGCCTGCTTGTCAGTGGAACGGGGAGAGGGACGCATTTGCGGACCAGGGGAATCTAAAAGTGATTTAAAGGGAAACAGGAAACACCAAATGAAAACAAGCCTGAAAGGAAGGCTCCCTACACTCAACATATCTTGAAAAGACTAAGACACCACTGCCAAGCAGCTGATTAGAACATAAATGAAACAAAAGAACCAGCGAAGGCAGGCCACACAGACCTAACCCACTCTAAGAGACTCCAGAGAAGAGAAGAAGCTAAACGGTGAGTGAATCCCACAGATAGGTTCACGTGATACTTCTGCAGATTCACACACCCCTACACAGACAGAGCAAAAAACAGGACAGCACTCGCACTACCTCTGACAAAGAGACAATGAGTCAGCACCTGAACACTGAAACCAGGGGTAGATATCAGCTTCAACCACCTGATCCTCATCAGGGACGATTAGGCTCCACAGCTGCCTCTGCTCAGAGATAATGAACCCAACCAGCCTGCTGAGTGGCAAGTGACCCTCACACTGCTACACCTACTAGCAGGTTCAGAAGGCTGTTATCATCTATTCACATGGTCGATCACCGATACGAAGATGACGCCGACCTCTAGTGGCCTTAGTAATTATGTCTGGAGCAAAGCGGGAAGTCAAGTGACGTAGTATAGAGAGTGAAAGAGGACTCTGTTCATATCCCATGTGAAACCAAAAGTTATGTTGACTTATTTTACCATACTTTTGTTATGTAACTTACGTATTTCAAGCGTACTTGGTCACTTTAACTTTCACAATGTGGTAGGTGCAGTTTGGCCTGTTTAAAGCATTAGAATGGTAGTGATAACAGCTGGTAATGCCCATGCAATCGACGGATAACATAACACATAACACACATAACCTAATTGACTCTGCCATTACTGCTATAGTTTCAATAAAGAAATGGATCACAGGAGCGCAGGATATCCCTTTTGATAACAAGAGGGAATCCCTTTTAATGTTCACATCACAACATTAAAGGACATGCATTTCTTTGCAGGATGAAGCCCAGATGCCTCCTCTCCACAGTGGACAGACTTCCTACCATCAGCGAGATGCAGGAGAGCGACACAGAGGATGGAGACTCGGATTATTCCTCACACACCATGGAGCAGTATTTAGACTCTATCAAGGAGCTTTCCCAGCCGGCTCCCTACCCTCTCCACGGGCCCCTCAGAGGTCACCGCCGCTGGATGGTGCGCACATGCCCCGGGGTAACACCTGTGGCTCCATCTATGCTCTTAAATTCCTACGCACCCTGGATTCCAGTTGAACTATCAGATATATCTTTTACTTTAACCGACCGATCAAACTGCGACTCATCGCTGCATTTTAACCGGAACCTGCTGGACAGGTTGGTTGCACAATCCCTGTTTGCAGGCCTGGTGTGAGTCAAAGGGGAGGATTAATGGGGTGAACGGATTACCTTCACCGCTGGATTTACTCAGTTACCCCTGCAGCGGGCTTTGACATCAGATCCATGTTGCATAACTAATTCATGTGTAAGAAGTAATTGAGTACAGCCACTTTCCAAAAGTGATATGCATTCCCTTTGAAGTGCTAAATGAGTGCAACGCATGAAACAAAAGATGAAAAGGGAAAAATATCAAGGGCAGAACAAACAAGTGAGCAGCCTGAGGCGTGAGCAAACTAAGTGGTTGCGTAGGGGCCCCTCAGCCACCAGGGGGCCTCCAAACAAACTGAAGATGGGAACTTTCTTTGGGTTTTGGGTCCCGATTTCAATATTTAAAGATACATTCCCTGATTTTTGCTATCAGATGATCATCTGAGGGTGAGTCGGGGTGCCCATGCTGACCCGTGTCCCGTGGGTCAGGGTGTCCATGCTGACCCGTGTCCACCGCCACAAGCGCCTACAATGGACACGTGAGCATCAGAACTGGACCACGGATTAATGGAAGAAGGTGGCCCAGTCTGATGAATCACGTTTTCTTTTACATCATGTGGACAGCAACGAGTTGGAGGTGTTGACTTGGCCTCCAAATTCTCCAGATCTCAATCCAATCGGGCATCTGTGGGATGTGCTGGAAGATCCACGAAGGCCCCACCTCGCAACGTATAGGACTTAAAAGGATCTGCTACTGACGGCTTGGTGCCAGATACCACAGCAGACCTTCAGAAGTCTAGTGGAGTCCATGCCTCGACGGGTCAGGGCTGTTTTGGCAGCAAAAGGGGGACCTACTCAATATTAGGCAGGTGGTCATAATGTTATGGCTGATCGGTGTATATTTCATCCATGAACAAAAAAAACAGTATTTTGAATGATTCAGTTATTAAGTCATGTTATACAGTATGTAATTCCTTTCTATATCTGGATTGACTGTCACTCACTCACTCATCTTCAACCGCTTATCTGGGGTCGGGTCTCAGGGGCAACAGCTCCAGCAGGGGACCCCAAACTTCCCTTTCCCAGGCCACATTAACCAGCTCTGACTGGGGGGATCCCGAAGCATTCCCAGGCCAGTGTGGAGATATAATCTCTCCACCTAGTCCTGGGTCTTCCCCGTGGCCTCCTCCCAGCTGGTCGTGCCTGGAACACCTCCCTAGGGAGGCGCCAAGGGGGCATCCTTACCAGATGCCCGAACCACCTCAGCTGGCTCCTTTCAACGCAAAAGAGTAGCGGCTCTACTCCGAGTCCCTCACGGATGACTGAGCTTCTCACCCTATCTCTAAGGGAGACGCCAGCCGCCCTCCTGAGAAAACCCATTTTGGCCCGAGCCTTCCGGCTCAGCTCTCTTTTCGTCCCAACGGTGCGGTAAAGCGAATGCGATACCCCCGCTGCTCCGATTCTCAGGCTAATCTCACGTTCCATAGTTCCCTCATTCGCGAACAAGACCCCGAGGTACTTGAACTCCTTCACTTGGGGTAAGGACTCATTCCCTACCAGGAGTAGACTGTGACATAATGTAATGAAAAACACATGTTAAAGGGACAATTATTCATTTTTTTTTACTTTAACTGAATTCATTGTTTTTCATTGTGACGTGATTTTTCCATGCCATAATATATACAACAATGTGTGTTGTATTTCACTTTATTTCTTTTAATTTAGGAATTTTAAATCTTCCAAAGAAAACATGCTTGGGCTGGCGCTGCAGATGAGGTGAATGAAGCAATAAAGCACCTTCATTATCCCTGCACCGTACACATGTACAGTAACAACCCGTTCTCACTCCCAACTTGTCAAATGCCGACGTTTGGTCAGTGCCTCTTTGGCGTCTGATACCAATGCGCCAAGGCACCCTGATACCAATGCACCCTTTAGCATCTGCATGACGTATGTATGGGCTTAAAACTAACTCCAATGTAAACCCATCCGAGTCGTTATTAGATGGTCAGAGCAACAGACATACTATAATGAGCGAGAAAGTCTGCGTAAGGCGTATGGGAGGGGAGGTTGGATGGCTCAAACAAACAGGACTTTTACCCAGGAGACCACTGTTTGTGTCCCGGGTGAAGCAAAGTAAACGTTGACTTATTTTTTATTGTTGCATAATGGACAACAGTTCACATCCCCTCCACGATTGACTGGTCGGACAGCAGAGTGTTTTCAGTCAAGCTCCTTCAACTCTGCTGTAGTAAGGACCGCTACAGGAAATCATTCCTGCCCACTTATCAACCCCTATCAACATACAATGACTCTCCTCTGTGCCGGGAAGGGAGACTTATGTTCTGACAAGGCACATTCTTCTACTTCAATTTGCACAACACATATTTTACTTTCAATTTGCACAGCAGATATTTGTCTCTAATTGTATTTTACTGTATTTTTTATTGCTTTTATCTAGTTTAAAGTAGAGTAGTTGGAATGTACATTATATATCCATCCATTATCTGTAACCGCTTATCCCATTCGGAGTCGCGGGGGGGCTGGAGCCGATCCAAGCTGACATTGGGTGAAGGCGGGGTACAACCCGGACAGGTCGCTAGACTATTAAGCCTCGTCCACACCGGGAACTTCAGGAGTGCGTGGCAGCTTCGTTACCTGTTGTTTTTTTATTTCGGCGTCTGTGTTAACAGGTTAGTGCAGCCACACTGCCTGCGTGAGACGTCTTGGCTGCGTGTTAGCTGCGTCTCTTCTAGAGATTCGAGGTCTCGCCTATTTTTGACACGAGTCACGCGGTTCACAGCAGCAACAGACAGTGAAAGTGATCTATTGACTGCATATTGACATCATATCAGCAACATTACTACAGTTTCAATGTCTCTATCTGTAGAAAATGTTACTAAATCAACACTTCCTGCTTTCATTTCAAAATAAAAGCCCTCAAGCATTTTTTTTCTGTGGACAGAATTCCTTCATTTGTTAACACAAGGCTTTTATTCTGAAATATGTGCAGGACAGTGTTGTAGAACATGCAGTGACTTGCAGAGCTCCATGAATGAATAAAGTGCAGGGTTTTAATTGTGGATTATTACTATTATTTACAAATTACCACACGTTTCTTAACCTTTCTCTGTCTAAAATAAATATAAATTACACTTATCATGAAATGAAATGGCCATTATGAAAGGCAAACTCTATGTAGAAAGAAAGAGCTGACAGCAGCAGCTGCAGCAGCAGCAGACACGCAGCTGAAAAAGCAGCTGGTGTGAACACCGGAAGCGTCAATCATGCAGCCGCCCAGTGCTATCTATCTATCTATCTATCTATCTATCTATCTATCTATCTATCTATCTATCTATCTATTATCTATGTACCTATCTATCTATCTATCTATCTATCCATCCATCCATCTGGAATCCGACACTTCCAAAACTGACCCTGGAGGGGTACCTAGAGCATCATAGTTTGGAGCGAAGGGCCACTGACCAAGTGGTGATATTTGACGAGTTGGGAGAGAGAATGTGTTGCTACAGTAGTGTAAACAAGTTTCAGTTATATTCTGTATCTTTAAGGACATCTTGCTCAAGTTGAAATAAAACAATTGTGAGAAAAACATAAAATGACTGCACGCTTCAACAATGACTTGACGTGTAAACATCCCAGCAGACTCTAAACACTGCTGTCCTTCATTATCTTTTGTGGCTGTGCTTCATTGTTCACCGATCTACTTTTAGTTTCTTTTTCCCTGAAGATTTGCGACCATGTGGAAAGTGTCTTCAGCAGGGTCTTGGCAGGAATCGCCAGAGTTACGTCCAACAAGGATGTGGTGGGGGTTAAGAGGGAGCACAGCAGCCCCCCTGGAGACTTTTCCACAGAACAAGCCTGTGAGTGTTATTCTAAATGACCATGAATGGCTCACACACATTGTGAAACACTGCACACGGAATGTGAAAGCGTATGTATTCTTCATAAAGAAGATTATCTTCTGCAAAAACCCCGATGACGTATCATGACACCCTTTTCCAAAGAAATATCCTGACTCATGTAGTAAGTGAATGGTGTGCAGATAAGACTTATGAGCCATACGTAAACTTATTATCTATGCTCACAACATTTACAGGAAAGTGCTGCTTTAGCAATGTGTCTGTTGACAACACTGGATGTGCTTTTAATTGAATCCACAGTGATGTCGAGGTGCAGATATCATCTACTCTCCAAAACTCATTAAATCAGAAAAGGAATGAGTAACTGTGAGCGGCACTCTACAATAAGATATACTGCAGTGTGCCAGAGGAGTGATATAAAACAGATTTGCTGTAGTTGATTCAAAGTTTGGTTGTAATACCCCAAAGACCCGTGTGATGTGTGGCTTAAATATGAAGTGCAAGTGAAGAAAGCAGTGAGATAATGAGAGCTTTGTGTCAGAAGATACTGCAAGATCTCAGCATTGAGGCGATATATGTCAAGAGAATTCATCTGACAAACTACAAATATTCTGGCTGAAATACAACAATTGAGCACACAGACAATAAAGACAATCTGAACATTAAGACAATATTGAAATGATATCCACAATTTGCAGTCTCCAGTCTAGACATGAACTGCAGTCATAGCGAAAACAAAACTGGTTTTAGTGTGTTTGACTTCACGTGTTTCCTGACAGTCACAGTACATTTACTCTGCATGATCTTATTATTTCACAAGAGACTGTTCAGGTTAATCTAAGCATACCATCTCTAGGTTGCAGTGTATGAAAGAGTCTTCTGTGTCCATCTGAAAGATGTTGAATGTTTTTTGATACTGTGAGCATCACACACAATGAAATTCCAGTCATCCAGCCAATAGCCTAATAACAAACAAGTGTATGTTGTGCGGGACGAGAGATGTAGTTCACTGAGCGATTTCACACAAAAATAAATGATACTACGACAAACTGAGACTTTCTTGAATTACAAAATTATCTTTTAAATTGAAAAACATCATATGTGTGATTCATGGCATAATTCAAACGGGATAAAAAAAATATATATTTATCTCTCTCAGTTGACTACCGTTCATATATTTTTTTCAAAACAAGGTCCCATGGGTTCCATCTCAAGGGGCGGGACTTCACCTCTCTATCCGCAACCTTACCGCTAGATGCCGCCATTGTTGAGCCCTGTACCTTTAGGAAAAAAATGGAGAATATGTGCACAACTCCAAAAGATCCCAAGACTCAAAAAGGCAACAGTTCAACCCCATATAAGCTATATAGACATGACAACATCCTGCTGACGTCACAGTCAAGTGATGAGACAAAGAAAATACACTAAAAATACCACCCTTCAAATATATAGTATATCATTTATATATTACACTTCAATATAAGTCTGGAGCCAGTAGTCTCTGCTGGTTGTCTAGCAACCCCAAGACTCTCTTTCTGCTTCCAGTCTGTCTTTATGCTAAGCTAGGCTAATTGCCTCCTGGCTGCAGCTTCATATTAAACAGACAAACATGCTGTGGTATTAGAGCAAAATATATGTGTATTTTCCAATATGTCAAACTATTCCTTTAAAATAGTTTTAAAAGAAAAGAGTTTGTTTGAGTTTTTTTTTTAATATGTTTTCTTTGGACAGTTGGTACTTTTATCTGTTAACCCGTGAAGTAGCCTCCCTCACTCCTGTAAGTTATTTTCATTTACTGATTCAAAAACTTATGGAACTTTGTAATTTAATCTAATTTGACTGAATGAATAAAATGTATCTATTATAGTTGATTTGCTACAGCAAAACACTGATACTGTATACATAATACAATCTGGTGCATATTATTGAGTAATGAGAAACAAGTTTTGTTTTCAAGTTTTTTTAATCTCGGAAATTCTGAGTTTTTTTGATAATTTTTTTTTTTTACTTAGGCCTACAATGACACTAAGGTCATATATCAGAATCATAATAAAATGTTCTCATTAAAGAGATAAAATATGCAAGAGAATGTTTTTTTTTAATATAGTTATTAAGAACCAGAATTACAACTATCTCTTCTTTGTGTTCAGGTTCACAAGCTCAGAGTCTGCTGACTTTCAACATATTCTCATACAATGATTCGTATGATATCTTACGAAAATGTTATTCCTCCTTTTTAGTTTGTTTTGCTACGAATGTCCAACAACAAATGTCAATTTCCGCTCGTTACATGCATACAGACATTTTAAAATAAACTTCTGTCTTCACAGGAAACAACTTCCTTAGGTTTAGGCAAGAAAACTACGTGAAAAGATTAGGATTACGCAACAAAACTACTTAATTAGTCAAGTCAAGTCAAGTACATTTTATTTGTATAGCCCAAAATCCCAAATCCCAAATTTGCCTCAGGGGTTTTACAATCTGTACTGGATACGACACCCTCTGTCCTTTACAGCATGACCCTCTCATCGGATAAGGAAACACTTTTAACAGGGGAAAAATGGAAGAAACCCTCAGGAAGAGCAACAAAGGAGGGATCCCCCTTCCAGGATGGACAGACGTGTAATAGATCTC
This sequence comes from Sebastes umbrosus, assembly GCF_015220745.1. Classification (NCBI taxonomy): domain Eukaryota; kingdom Metazoa; phylum Chordata; class Actinopteri; order Perciformes; family Sebastidae; genus Sebastes; species Sebastes umbrosus. The sequence continues at coordinate 36,639,309 of NC_051271.1, forward strand.
CACACCAGATAGATAGAGCCAGAGCAACACGACCTCCTCTCCACCATGGAACCTAGAGAGAGGACCAGATTTTTGTTTTTAATTCACAGTTGCTTAGTAAGTAATTAGGCTTAGATGGCTTAAAATAACTCCGGAAGTGGCGTTACTTAAGTACATCAATTACGTGACAAATAAATCAATGTTGACTTCTGGTTTCACACGGGACACGAACGTGTGACCTTCTCCAAACGGCCTTTACCGCTCTTTTTATTTCCTGGTTGATGATTACATGAATTACACACAAATTCATTTTGTGGGATATACACGAATTACAGTGCATTACTTTTCATATGTATAACTAGGAACAGTGTATGCGTTCTGTGACGTTACAGTTGTTGCCACGGGGAGTTTGCGATCTTTTCAATAGACACATACAATTGAATAGTGATCCGAGACCTGTAATGTGCATGTTGGCTTGAAAATAAAGTAAAATAAAATATGACTTTCACTGTCTTCTATTATCGATTAGGAAACGCCATCAATATGAGGGAATCAAATAATTAAAGCAGAGAGAAACACTTAATGAGGAGGTAATATTTCACAGTGCTAAATAATAATTTGGTCATTTCTTTTTTTGCTGCAATCACACACTCTGTTGGACTGCAGGATGCAGCTCTGAAGACTTTTTGACTCGGGCTCAGTTGTTAGGGCTGAGGATTCGCCATGATAGAGACATTTTGTTCGGGTTATAGAGTTTCTGTGGTCAGAAAAGTCTCCTTACTCTGATGCGATTTTGTTTCATATTGCTATGAGGCATTTGCAGTACTCAGATGACTCTCCAGGCCAACAATTTTTTGACCCATCTCTTTTGTTCTAGGTGAAAACCCAACCACAGGAATAAGCCTGTGGCCATGTTGCTCCCAGCCCCGGACAGATGCTGCTGGCCTTGCTACAAAATTGTTTTGTCCCATGTGGCATCTGTCCTGGTGAAATTCAGCCATTAAAAGTGTTATTTGAATCCTTCTAATCGGCAAAAAGTCCACGTTAAAGGTTTTATTTCCTGCTACACTAACAATGTTATTTACATTACGATGTTGGTGAAGAAGCCTCGATCTCTATACCCATCGGCTATCGGGTCTGACGACAGACAAGCCTCTGGGGGCAAGGGGCTAGGGTTCCTGTGTAGCCAGCGAATATCCGGGCCAAGACTTCCTTTTCCATGCGCTGCTCATTGTTAACAGTCTGATTGGCAAGTTGAGATGCGAGACTGGAGTTGGAGTTGAGAGCTGACGTGTACGATCGGATTATTGTAACCAGTTTTTTTATTAGTTTAATTTTAAACCAATAAAAAACTAAATTATCATCAGACGATAGCCAGTAGGTTCCGAGATAGCATTTTGTCCAACGCATTCCGCCTCTTTTGCTCTACACACGGACTGTTTATCTGCATTCAACCAAAAACTGCTCGAATGTGATTGGTCGATACTACTCCGACTACAAACAGGTGCCAAAACGCTTCTGATTCCGCTACCAAAATATTGTCCCATTGTCTAAAGATTCTGCAGAACGTTTGTAGAGATTATGAACACATTAACTTTGTGTTATCTGCAGATTGAAACTGACCTCCCTCGAATGGGCAAGAGAGAGCCAGAGTCCTGATGCCACCGTTGTCTTATCCATGATATCCACCCAGTCTTTTCTCATTTTTTTAACATTTCAACTGTAATCTCTGCTATCTAAAAACACCTACGCCATTCAGTCCTCCCCGTCCTGCCATTACAGACATTTATGACCTGATTCCAAGATACCAGGATACTGGAAGTATGGTTTCACTTCGACCCTCAAAACCTTTTTTTCTGGATTTATACATGAAACTCTTAAAGGAATAGTTTGACATTTTGGGAATACACCTTACCACTTTGCCCCACACCTAGGGCTCGGAGGTAATTAGCTTAGCTTAGCCAAAAGACTGCAAACAGGGGGAAAAAGCTAGCCTGGCTCAAAACTTTAAAATATGCATACCAGCACTCTAAAGGGTAACAATTATCATGTTGTACCTAATACAATATATATACACACATTAGGGCCGTCAAAGTTAACGCAATAATAACGCATTAACGCAAATTAGTTTTAACTCTTTAACGCATTAACACAATTGATCTTTCAGAGATTGTAGCGGGCTCAGTTTTAAAGCTAGATCAAAGGTACTGGTATCATATGAAATATAGAATCTAATGAATCCATTGATACCAAACATGTCATACTAGCTTGTTGGGAAGGAGGTTAAATAATGCTCCGAACTTGCGCTAAATTTTGGTGAGGAAAAACTGTCAAGGCCATTTTCAAAGGGGTCCCTTGACCTCTGACCTCCAGATATGTGAATGTAAATGGATTCTATGGGTACCCACGAGTCTCCTCTTTACAGACATGCCCACTTTATGATAATCACATGCAGTTTGGGGCAAGTCATAGTCAAGTCAGCACACTGACACACTGACAGCTGTTGTTGTCTGTTGGGCTGCAGTTTGCTATGTTATGATTTGAGCAAGTTTTTTTATGCTAAATGCCGTACCTGTGAGGGTTTCTGGACAATATCTGTCATTGTTTTGTGTTGTTAATTGATTTCCAATAATAAATATATACATACATGTGCATAAAACAGCATATTTGCCCACTCCCATGTTGATAAGAGTATTAAATACTTGTCAAATCTCCCTTTAAGGTACATTTTGAACAGATACAAATTTGTGCGATTAATCGCGATTAAATATGTTAATTGATTATCGACCAATCGATATATACTGTATATATATGACATACACTAAAGTATTGCCTTTAAGTGTGTTGCACCACTAAAAATGTGTCTTCTATCACCTCAGGTGTGTTAACTGATCAATAAACTGAGTTTGCAATTAAAATAATTGTGTGGATGCTTTCAATTTATAGTACAGTAGCCTACTTTTTGATTGAACATAAAACATGTTCAGACTGCAAAATGCTGAAATGCCAGCTCCTGGCAAAGCAACGTGTGTGGCATGGGAAAGTGATCTTTTCACACGCACATGAGTCAGTCATGATTGAGATGTTACTTGCCACAGCATGCGCAGTATACGGTATGCAAACACACTTGTAAATACCGGAAACAGGAGCAGATTCATGACGTGCTTTAAACCATTACCACAGTGAACGTGTTTCAGTATATTCCATAGAACAGGTGCTGGTCTTCTGTCTGCTGCCGTACTTCCATCCACTGCACCCCCTCCCCACCATGACGGCTCACAGTGTGTCATTATGTTTTTGTGGTTTCCAGTAAGTGTGAACATGCATGGAGAAGTTTGAAGAATCTGAAAGTCACCCTCTGTTTTCAGTCAGTTTACAGAACATGTTAGTATTCAGTTTTCACTATTCAGAAGAATAAGAACAATAATAAAGCCTAATCACGATAACAAGACACTATTTTTCATCTACACACGCAGAGTAAATAAATTCTGCAATTCATTTGACACACACAGTAACAGCTTTTAGCTGTTAGTCAGAATTGCACAACAGATTTAACTGTTGTGAAAGCAAAGTGAAGTTCTGCTATTAAAGCTGCAGTGGGTAGAAATGGAGCAAATAGATTAAAAAAAGTTACTTTTAGAAAACTATCACTATATCCTGACAGTAGTGCATGAGACAGGTAAAAATTAAAAAAAGCATGTTCCTCTGTGTCCTCCGGTGCTCCTAACGGCATCTGCAAGATTTCACAGACCGGAGGACAACGACCAATCAGAGCTGAGCTGGAGCCTTGCCGTCTCTGAGCAGCTGTCAATCACTCACGAACTCCGACCAAACGATCAAACTAGGCAGCGCTGATCAAATATGAATCAATATTCTGTTACTGTAATGCCTATTTCTCTCCTCAAATGTTTTCAGAATCATCTTTTAGTGTACTGTTTAGCTGTAAAATGAGAAAGTTTGTGATCCGAAAGCCATGTTGAGATCAGTTGAGGAAATATATTTTCTAAAGCCTGAAAACAGAGCCATGAGGAGGTGCAGAAGTCTAGTTTTCTCTCAGAACACTTGAATTACAATGATGCCAAAAATATACTGCCTACTGAAGGTTCATCTTCCACCTCGTCTTGTTTGAAAACACTTTGATAAAGTTCCACGTCCTGTCAGAAGAACATTGATCAAAGTCAGCATGTTGCAACTTTACTCTTTCCTGACAAACAATGCAGTTTATCTGACAGTTTGCTTTGCTGGGACATGTCCGGGCAAAGTGTGGCATAAAGTACTAATCATCTGGGTATGTAGTGGACTTACTTTTCTCATGATCATTTTCCCTTTCCCTTCCCCTTCCCCTGTCTGTCTGTAAGAGGAGCGCAGGGCACATTCCAGAGTACAATTCCGGAGCATGTTGCAGGCTTGGCTTGACGGGAAGAAGCATGGAGTCTGGGAAAACCCACACTATGCTGCCTGCCTGCCTATAAAAGGGAGGGAGGCTCGCAGCAGCTCTTCACTCTTCTCTCTTCAACCTGCTCTCCTCCGAAGGATCTCTGGACTTGTGTGTCTCTCAACAGAAAAAAATGGCCTCATCACAGAAAAGCATTTTCCTGCTGGTTGTCACGGCTGCAGTTTGCATTCAGCTCTATAATGGTGAGTTAAAGTTTATATTTCTTAAAGTAGAATGTTACAGGATGTGTGATACAGTAAGAATTAGAAACACTGCAAAAGATTGAAAACCGATGATTCATTATTCAACCGTAGTGTAATACTCTCATTCTTATTGTATAATAATGGAAGTTGTTTCTGTGTTAAAACTGTGACTCATTTGCCGTTTCTGCACTCCTAACTTGCGTTTTAAAAATCACTTTTCCCCCGCAGCTCACGACTTTATCGGACGCTGCTCATGTCTCAACACAATCAAGTTCGTCAGAGGCAACATGTCAGATTTCCAAGTCCTTGAAAGGCGTCCTGGGTGCGATAAAATTGAACTGATGTAAGTTTAAATACAAATCTGTACACATCTGCAGCTTTATAACATTTAGAATCTAATCGGTCGTGTTGATTTTGATTCAAAATTTGACATCTTGTTTTTGTGTTTTTCAGTGTAACCATGAACAATCCAGACAACTCCACAGAGCAATTCTGCATGAACAACGAGGGAAAGATGGCCAAGGCTTTTTTGAAATGCTGGGAAAGGTAAGCGACGCCATGCAAATGATCCACACAAACACTGCTTTAACTGTCACAAAACAACATCACTTCAAATTGAATAATTTAGGAACGAAATTATTTTTCAAAATCTGAACATCTTAAAGGAAGTAGTTGGCATGGACTGTTCTTTTCCAGCTCTTTTCCACTCTCCCACTTAAGACCACCGTAGCTGAAATCTGCACACAAATTCAAGCCTTTAAAAACGGCACATAAGCTACACTTACTGATGCAATCCTGTTGCACAGTTTTATTCTGCACTGCTTTCATGAGAGACGGGGCAGAAAATCACACCACAAGAATGCTTGATTTGACCCCAAATTGTAGCATCAGAATATATTTTATTGAGCCAAAATCCTGACTGGCAAAATGCTCCAGTTTACTCTGCAAAAAAACAAAGTGAATGGGACAGAAATCTGCTTGCAAATAAGAAGAGTTTTATTACAAAACGTTGGCCCCACAGATTGCAACTCTTTGCACAAAACTCCAGATGTTTCGTATTAGTCCTCTGGCCTGATCCCAGTTTTTCTTCCTCACCCTTTTCAGGATAAACAAAAACGAGAGCCGTAAGATGGAGTGCATCGCAAGAAGAAGGACAGAGTGAAAATACAAGAGAGATGGGAGGCCTGACTGGGGAGGAGAAAGTTATCCGGACCGGTGTCCCGGAGGTCACATGAAGACTTAGCACACAAACCGAAGAATGCTGAGAGCAGAGCTTACACTGAACTCCTGCACTAGAGAGGATTGGGAAATACAGCGAGAGGGGAAGAAGAGTGGCGGGAGGGGAAATGATTAACAGCTAGGACGCAGGAAGGGGGAGGTGGGGGGAGAATAGAGCCAGGAAGAGAAGCCATTGAAGTGAGATAATGTAAATATATGTACAGAATAATAGCAGCAAGTCTGTGTAAAAAGGCCACTGTTGAAATGCACACACCTTTATTTGTTTTTTGCTTTATTATGATATATTATTATTTATGATGATTATTTATTTAAAAAATATATATTTCTGTATTTTTTCTTTTTTTATAAATGTCTGAGTCCAAGCAAATAAATCAAGTTTTGATACAACTCTGGGCTTTCTGTTTGTTTTCATCCCAATCTTCTGACAACAACAACAAAAATAATCCAATTTAAAATCCTTGGAATCCGTCGGAATCCTGTGAACCATCTGTTTCCAACTGGCATTTCTTACGCCTCGTAATGAAACCTGTGGCTTACCACCAGCATTTCTGCAGCTGAGCAGTCGCACACATCAAAATAAAAACACTTATTATTCCGCGGCGAAGACGCAGCTGGCACTTGAGGACACCGAAGTGACTTTGTTTGCGGGGAGTGACAAATTAATTGTTATCATAGAAAACCCGCTCTCTCCTCGGGGAGAAGGCTTTGCATGATAACAATAAATGATGCCCATGAGAAAATTTGACCACAGCTGTTTGCAGCAGCTGCAGGCTGGATGAAAGAGGAGAGATGGATTCCTGAAGCATGTCGTGACTCTGTTGATCTAGGTGAAAAGTGATGAGTTGCAACTGCTAAAGTGTATAATGCTTCAGTCGATAGAGTAACAAGGAAAATAATCTGAAAGTCAAACTGGAATTTGAATTATCCTCACTGTTTGTGAAAGGACATGTAAGCTACAGCATACTGCCGTTTTGTGAGTATTTTCCATTTCGTCACAAGAGGATAAAAGTTTAGAGAAAGAGTTGTTTAAAGATGCCCACAAAGTTTTACTGTTACTGCCGGCTGTCCCTTTACAACATTCAAGATTTTGGAGGACCCAAATATTGTTGTGTAACTCCTACTCCTACTATACGAGTAGATTGTTTGCGATGTAAAGCCAAAGCTCACGATTTATGTGCTCACACTGTAACGTTACAGTCTGATAATCAGCCACGACCTGAGTGCTCACACTGTATGCGTAAAATAGAATAAAACACGGCCCGTCGACCTCTGAGGGCCGTTCTGACTGTTGGCAGCCTCGGATACTGGAGACAAATCTCGGGTGTGGCTTCACTTTTTGCCGAAGGTGAGGTGGCTTCATAGAAATTCATAAAATCCAAATATGTGTGCTTGCAATGCCACCATGAACATCCACATGTCCTCACATAACCTACACAAGATAACTATTGAGCGAGTCATAACATGTGGCTGAAGCTCAACCATTAATGCTGCTATATTTCTCAACACCAGGTAGCTCGTTATAAAGTTTCACTAGTGAACGCTACATATATATAACTTCGAGGCGTCAATGTTCGTGCTCAAAGTGACAATAATCAAGTTAATATCCTCATCTACATCCAGGATGATCGACCCGGTTTTCTCCCCGCTATCAGCGGCCCTGACGGCTCATTTTATCTAAACTAATCAGCCGTTCCTTGTCCATGTTGCAGCGCTCTCAATGCGAGTGACAGAAAAAAATAGGAGCAGAGCGTCCGACAAAAGTTCAGCTCAAAACGTTGCGTCGTGTCGACACTCCGATAGAAAACAATGTAATCAAGCCCAAGGACTGTACATGTCGTAGTTGTTTCCGAAATGCAAAACTGTCACTGTTTTGTGCTTTATTTTGCTTTGCAGTGTTAAGTCCTCCCATTACCAAACTGTATGACTTAATTTTACTCACAGCTGTAGATGTATTTCAGTTTAGTTTTTTTTCTCAGGAGAGAATTCAGCTGAGGGGGCACAGTGACCTTTTTGGACAGACCTGGACCCCAAAGGCCCCCCAAGGCAATTGTTTTCTCTCCTGTGTTCATGACTTAAAGCTGAAGTAGGCGAGATTGGAGCAAATATGATTTAAAAAAAGGTTATTTTTATAAAACGGTCGCTATATCCTGACAGTACCACATGAAACAGGTAACCTGAAAAAAAATCATGTGCCTCTGTGTCCTCCGGTGTCCTCCGGTGCTCCTAAAAGCATCTGCCAGATTTCACAGACGGAAGAAAACAAGCAGTAAGAACTGATCTGAGGTCCGCTGTCTATGAGAGCCGGCTGTCGATCACTCGTGAACTCCGATCAAACGGTCAAACTAGGCAGCGCTGATCAAATATGAATCAATATTCTGTTACGTTAATGTCTGTTTCTCTCCTCAGATGTTTTCAGAATCATCTTGTAGTGCACTGTTTAGCTGTAAAATGAGAAAGTTGTGACGCCGCCGCCATTGTGAAATCTGGTGAAAGAACGCCAAGTTCTGGTCACATGACCGGAGCACAGTCAAAAGGAACGCTCTCTCTCTGAAATGACCTGTGATTGGCCAAAGTCTCCCGGCCCCGGCTAGATTTTCTATTACTGAAAACAGAGCCATGAGGAGGAGCAGAAGTCTAGTTATCTCTCCGAACACTTGAACTATAATATGCTGAAAGGTTATTATGGAATTTTTTGCCAAATGATGACAAAAATATACTGCCTACTGAAGCTTTAAGGTGAAAAAAAAAGTTTTATTAGGATAATCTTTCTAAGCCTCTTACATTTTGGTTTTCATCTGTGAAACAAGTGTATAACGCCAGGATAATTTTTGTGTTTGTTGTTGTAATACTCATTTCGGCCACAAGAGGTTGAACTGACCACTACGACATTATCTCAATAAAAAACTAAAAGCATTAATTTTTTCTTCTTTTAATTTCTCCATGCACGTTAAACACAATCTACTTATATTGTATGTTAGTCAGTTTAAAACATTACAACCACAAACACTTTGAAAAATGATCCTGACCATTTTTTATTTTCCCCAACACAACATTTTGTGCTCATCCCAAATAAAGGCAGCACATCTATCCCCAGCCTGTCTGTCGATTGAATGCTAACGTGGTAATGCTGATTGGGTTATCGATTGTCCGGGGGCCCCGATCCGCCTCTCAACCACGCCGGCTTCCTCTGAGTGATCGGCTGAGCCAACACGTCTTGATTTTTGACCATTAACTTTGCTTGAGAGATAAAGTTTGCAGGAGAATATCAGAGCTGCTGCTTGCTTCACTCCAGGGAAATCAGAGCAGGCCTGGTCTGGGTCAGAGCACAAGAGTGTGGGAAAGAATAGATCCTCGATAAGCCCACTCCTTCTCTGGGTCCTCGGGCTGTGCTCGCCCTGTCTGGCCGTTCACACACTCTCACACACAAGCATGTAAACTCAACAAACACGTGCTAAAACATCAGCTACATGGTACCAAAGACTCTTTGGGGCAATCAGCAGGGCCTCCTCCACGCTGAGCCACTGCCCGCCTGTTCACAGACATTCAGCAGTACTTGTTCACGGCTCTGCCTTGAGACAACAAACAGGAAGCCCCTCAGCACCAGACTAGAGGCTATAAAACAGATAAACCTGAGCCAACTGCTGACAACCTCATGAGAAAATCTTCTTCCAAGCTGTGGTAAAATCAAGCGTATTTATATAGCTCCTATCACACAGGTCTCATATCAGGGGCGATTCTGGGATCAGACCTTTAGGGGGGCTCAGGTCCTAATGAGAATGTGGACAGTCAAGGACGTAGGTTTCAACTTTGGGGTGGACATATATTTACCCTCTGAGACCCACGATAAACCCGTTTTTGTCTTTTTAAGGGGGATACAGAGGGTCTTTAGGAGGAGATAGCAGGTCAGCAAATAAGAGTGGTGTACATTATCTGAAAGCTGGGAACCTGAAGATTAATTTGAGATGCAGCTCAGCACTGTGTGTCAAGTTGTTCTAGTCATAAATGAGAAATGAACATGAATTAATTAATTATTTAAAATTAATTGTAAAGGTGTTTAAGGGCTTAGAACATTATGATAGAATTATATGATGGTGAATGCTCTATTATGTCTCATAAGTTGTTGCAGCAATTTTTGGGTTGATACCATTTGTTACACAGATTTGGTGCAAAATTTAACCATTTTTTAACCACTGGAGTATTGATAAAAATGACAATAATCCCTCCAAAATACCACATTAAGACACCAAGACCTTGAGGAATACCATAGAAAAAGCCATACTGTGATTTAGGATCAAAAACTTTTGACATTGGGAGATTTCTGCAATTGGATGGCGAGCACTTCTGCTGTGTAAACTGCTCAGAAACCCCCTTATTGTCAATCTAGCTAGGAAAGCCATCCATCCTCTGAATGCTCTAGGTCTCTAGTTTGTTGCTGTAAAGTTTCATGAGGCTGTGATTATCCTAGAGGTCACCACAGGTCATTTTATACAGTGAAGTCACATTTAAAAAAAATGGTCTCACTACAATGAAATGTCTCCTATGGGGACTAACATCATCACAAATGAATACAGTTGGGCTCATTGGATCCACAAGAGTCACAGCTTTACAGTGATACCCAATTCATTTAATTCAAGACTGCATGCAGAAATATTCAAACACATCATTTTAGAATAGGAGACAATAACACTGCATGTGATTATCATAAAGTAGGCCATATTTTTTGTAGTTTCATATGATATCTGTAGCTTCACTCAAGCCCTAAAATTGAATCGCTAGAGCCTCTGACAGACAGTAAAGTCAGTGGTCTCGGGGCCAATCGGGGTCCTCTCCCAGGAAATTTTGAGCATCAAACACTTAATTTCCTGAATTCCGGGGAATTTTCATGTACCAATTTCTGCATCAAGTTATGGTGGAAATGTCTTTATTTATGTAAAAGAAAACACTAAATTCAGGTACCAGGTGACAATTCAAAATATAATGGAATATAATGCTGTACGGCTCTCAGTCATTCTGTATTGCTTTCAAATATTTATTCTCCTTTAGCTAAACTTTTCTCATTTAATGTTATCCTGTTATAACCTATATAGATATCTATGGTAATAGCAACCAATCTGACCCAACCTTCTCTCTCAGAACATTCAGCAATCTTATTTGCAAACATTTCAACTTCCTTGTGTTTTAATCTGCGCCATCATGAAGTTCACTACCTACATTGTCTTCCCTTTTGGTTTCACTGGCAGACTACCAGCGTTAAAGGTGCGAGCCGTCACCTACTGTACCGTAGTGTGTAACATCATGACTTTATAAAGAATACTGGATATTAAACCTGTTTAGATAAAGCCCTGTGAACCTGTAGTTGATGGTCCACTGTCTCTAACAGACATGTTTGCAAAATCTAAAAATGATCTCAGAAAATAATAATAATAATAGGCCTAATAATTAACCCTAAGAGTTAGACCCGTTTTTGTCTTTTTTAGGAGGTCTGTAGGGGAGAAAGCAGTTCAGCAGTAACCTATACAGTATATGCCTATAATTGTGAAAGTGTATAAGGGTTTAGAACATTATGATATATGAGTATATGATGGCCATTCCCATGCTCTGTTATGTCTCATAAGTTGTTGCTGCAATTTTTGGGGTTGTATAGTTTTTGTTTATGTACATGGGAGTAACATAAAGTGGGCATGTCTGTAAAGGGCAGACTCATGGGTACCCATAGAACCCATTTTCATTCACATATCTTGAGGTCAGAGGTCAAGGGAACCATTTGAAATTGAATAATTTCGGAGTATAATTTAACCTCCTTCCTGGCAAGCTAGCATGACATGGTTGGTACCAAAGGATTCCTCAGGTTTTTATAGTATTTTTTAGTGGTGCTGATTTGAAACTTAAGTGTGCTTAAAGGACCCATATTATAAAAAAGTGAAATTTTCATGTTTTTTTTTATTATAAAGCAGGTTTAGGTGCTACATAAATACTGTGAAAGTATCGAAACGCTCAATCCACAGGGAAATACACACAGCCTATATTCAGAAACTCTGCATTTGAAACAAGCTGTCAGGATTTCTGTCCATTTGTGATGTCACAAATATACAATATTTAGACCCTTTACACAGATTTGAACGTAAACATTCTAAATGTGTCCCAGTTTATTCCTGGTTGCAGTGTATGTGAATGTCATCACCTGACAGGAAGTACACATGGACCCAAACCGTTGCCTAGCAACGGAACTCTGTTGCAATTTCGTCGCAATTCCGTCGAAATGCGCTAAAACAGAGCGTTTAAGACAGAGGGTAAATACAGGCATATTCAGGCCAACAGTATGAGGAAAATAAAGTTGTTTTTTTTACATTACAGCACGTAAACATGTTTTAGTAGAAACACGAAATACAAGTATGATCCTGAAAATGAGCATGATATGGGACTTTTAAGCAACCCTAAGACCAGTGTAAAATCGCCACTGTCTCATATACTATATTGTACCTTAATAACCACTGTATGTATATCACATCATATACCTCTATTACTATTATACACATCATGTCATGGTACAGCAAAAGAAAATCTACTGTCAAAGGTGAGCTCCATTTGCTGAGTAAATTAAGACCGTGAGATGTGGTGGAAACCTCCGAAAGCTAGATTAGAAAATGAATTCTTCACCTTGGTAACTGTGACTGGCAACCTCATCCAGTCCGGTCTTTGTCAGCAGATGGCGTTTGCTCAGTTGTCATGGAAATGGCTCAGATGTCCTCAGGTGACCAAATATGGTTTTGCGATGACATAGGTGACCTCAAAGTACTGGTGAGTCGAGGTTTCAGAATCTGTATTGGGAGAGAATGAGTGGGATTGGTGCATGTTTAACCTGAACAGGTCACAACATGGCCTGGGAAGAGGTCAGAGTTATTGCCCAGCGGCCTCATTACAGAAAAATACCCAAACTGCTCGTCTTATCTTAACTTCATTTCAAAGATAAGAAAAATCCTTCCTATTACAGAAGCGATTCCTAAACTAATGGCTGTGTCCCACAGTATGACCTCCTATCTTAACTTATCTTGTACCGGTAGGCTACTATAATATATCTATAATATTCATCATCATGTCTCATTTGTCACTGCCTAGCTAGCCTGCTGTCAAAAAAAGACAGGTGTTCAATTTCAGCTACGAGGACTTGGAGGCAGAATTCAAAATTCATCATCTTGGCAGACAATATATATATACCCATATACATGGTCCATCATCATACAGTTTGAGTAGCCTTTCAGTCATTATAGTTCGTTGTTCCCCATCTTCATTGTCATTGCCATACAGACATAACAACAGTGCTGCTGTCAGTTATGTTGAATTTAGGACAGGGTCTAGCTATGCCATCCTAATTTAGGATTCCTAACTCGGGAAATCCCTAAGAAGGGACAGTTCTGTAAGAGCTAAATTCCTATTCTAAGATAAGATAGGATTTTTTCCCCCTAAATGCAGTTAGGAAACATGTTTCTGTAATACCAGAAATCCTAAATGTCATCCTGAGCTGAGGCCAGAGGTTACACTCCCTTCTCCCATATACAACCACCTGTTATCACATGCTCCTTTTCCATACACATTGCAGGGATTTTCATCTCTATTAAAACAGGGCTCCCCGCCTGAAGGAATATTTTACCATGGCTGTGACCAGAGGTCAACGGAGCGGCTGTAGAACGGTGGATAAACACATTTCATTTCCTATATTGTTCACAAGGCTTGAGCTTTAGGACGTCCCGTCGTCAAAAAAAATATGATCGGGAGAGGATTCAAATTCATTTTGGGATGAATTTGGGACGAGAGTTGAAAGAAAAATACCCGTTACATTAGAATGAATGGCGATGAAAAAGACTGCACGTTTTGTGTAGCGCGAAATACATTTTTAAAATAAGAAAAAAAAACAGTTTGGGATAAATTATAAATTTATAAACCAAAATAAAGCATTTTTTGATGTTCGATTTATGTTAAAGGTCACTTTGAATGATTAAGTAATGATAATGTAGAAAAACAAAGATTTTAAATTCGGGACAGCTTAGGTTGTATTTCAGGACGGTTCCAGGAGGAGGATGGGGAAAATAAGTTAGTTTAGAGCCCCGTTGGTAGACTTGTTTTTATTGAAAAATAACCCGCAAACAAAGCTCCGCTATATCGGTGATAAACACATTTAATTTCCTATTATTGTGAAGCAACAAAATCAGGAAATGTTGGGTTGTCATCAGCAGCAACTTAACATGACTCCTATACAGCTGAAAGTGAAACAGTAAAATAAATCAGATATCTGACAAACAGAGATGAAGGAGAGAAACTACAAACCACAGAGATTCAGTTAGAAAGTACAGAAGTACTGAGAGCTGAACACACGCAATGTGACTCGGCACAACTCGGCATGCTAAAACTGATGATAGAAACAGCAAATCAACGCAGCATGGTTTGACTTGGCGCGGCCATAATGCCGATGGAAAAGTTCTACAAATTCCATTCTTAGGCTTATTATACGTAAGGATTAGGGAGGAAATAGGGATTTATAATAACATCCTCACTAACTGAGATGCAGTAGATTTGTCCTGTTAGCCTTTTATGACATTCTGGTGAAGAAATGTAGAGCTGAGGAATGTGGGGGTTTACAGTACATGATTTCTGGGTTTTATGTCAAGCAGTTGCCTTTTGGTGCCATTTGGAGGCGCCAAAGTGTTGAGTTGAGCTGAAAATGTTGCACTTACTCTGCTCAACTCTAAAACTTGAGGTCCCTCCTGAGAATGCACACACACACACATGCACACACTGACGTTCAAAACTTGATGTATTAAACAATGACAGGTCATGTTTTGCAGGTACAGTACATGCAGTATTTTGAATCATTCTTGTGTGCATCAGCATTGTTGTATTTGTTGATTTTTGTTTATTTGGTGATTAAATCTTGATGTAATCTAAATATCTAAGGGTCTACGTTTGCAACTATTACTTTCATCATATCATATCTGCAGATTATTTTCTTGATTAATCGATGAATTGTGCCCTTTAAAAAGTACAGAGAAATTAGTGAAAAATTGCCCATCACAATGGGATTAAGTTGACTTTAATCAAATCAAGTTGATGGTTGCAAGATATTCTGTTTACTGTCAGGGATGACAAAGAAAACCAAGAAATAAATATGAACATTCGGGAAGCTGGAACCAGTGAATTTTAGGCATTTTTGCAATAAGCGACAATTGTTATTGGCATCATTGGGCAAAAATTCCATAATAAGCTTTCAGCATATTGTAATTCAAGTGTTCTGAGAGAAAACTAGACTTCTGCTCCTCCTCATGGCTCTGTTTTCAGGCTTTAGAAAATCTAGCCCGTGACGGGAGACTTTGACCAATCACAGGTCATTTCAGAGAGAGAGAGAGCGTTCTTATTGGCTGTGCTCCGGCTGGTGGGCGGTGCTTGGTATTTCCTCAACAGATCTCAACATGGCTGCCGGGTCACAAACTTTCTCATTTTACAGCTAAACAGTTCGCGAGTGAAAGACAGCCGGATCTCATAGACGGCAGCTGGACGGCAGACTCCAGATCAGCTCTTACTGCTTGTTTTCCTCCAGTCTGTGAAATTGTGTAGATGCCATTAGGAGCACCGGAGGACACAGAGGAACATGATTTTTTTTCAGGTTACCTGTTTCATGTACTACTGTCAGGATATAGTGACCGTTTTATAAAAATATTATTTTTAATCATATTTGCTCCATTTACTGCATCTTTAATATTGCAATTCTACTACTGCTGCTTCTGTCTACTCTGTATACAACGTATATATTACATGCATCTCCGTCCTGTAAGAAGGATCACTCCTCTTGTTGTTCTTACTGAGGTTCCTTCCTGAGTGTTTCCCCTTACCTAAATAAAGGGTATAGGGATAGAGGGTATCTTACGTTGTATAGAATGTCAGGACCACTGAGACAAATGAGTGATTTTGGGCTATATAAATAAAACCGGCTTAGCTTGAGACTGAAAACAAAGAACTGTTAGTTTGTGTGCTGCAGCTCTCTCCCTGCAGGCAAACACACACATGCATGAATTTGAGGAATATATTGTATATCAAGCTCTCATATAGCAGCATTAATGCTTTCCCATCAACTTGGCTACTGAGCCATGTTGAAATAGGGCCTACACCTCCTGCATGTATCGATGTAATTGCCATGTGAGCTTGGGCCCGCTCTCTGTCTCTCTGTCTCTCTCTCCAGCTCAGAGCCTGTGCTCAGTGTCTCCACAGTAAAAACCCACATTGCACACTACAAGCCACAAACCAGCAGATGAAAGGAGGGTTACAGCGTACTAAAAAAAACCCACACATCTTTGCTCCGGGCGAAGCCGACGCTCGTGCGTCTCTGAATCAAATTGCTCCCAAAGACACTGATCCTTAGCATGTCGCAGGCCTGAGCGAGGTGCTGATCAAGTTTGGCGTTGACCCTTAAAGAACGCTTTTTAATCATATTGTTTGACCTCCGAGCCACTGGCTCAAACTCTTAATGTTTCTCAGACTCCTTTCAAAAGCCTCAGGACAAGTGGTGCTCTTAAGAAGGTGTCGGCTTTCTTCCTTTATCGATCAGCGAACATGATGTATGAAAGCCCTGTCATCCTGCTGCTAGGTGTTTCAGCTGTTAAGGCACTTATTACGGTGCTCTCCTCCGGCTGTCAGACCAATGGAAGCTCTGTGAAGTGATCTCTCGCCAACAAAGCAAACACTTCGCCGATGTACCATCTCCACGCTATTAAAAGCATTCGATCCGGGGAGGCATTTTCATGTTCTCACAGCTGCTGCTAATAATTTGTCAGGCACTTTGTAAAGGCTGCGACAAGCATGTTTAAATTTTAAACATTCTGCGGCAAGCGCGAGTCCTGAAAGGAGACTGCATTTTATTTCCATGATATTATGTGTCGTTCTCTATCGCTTTGAAGTTTATATATAGGCCTGGCTTTGCGAGGGATAAAAAAGACCAATGCTACTGTCTCCCATGGAATAAAGTGCACTCTCGTATGCTAGAACAGATCAAATCAAAGTTATGTGAGAGCTGTCACTCGCTTCTCTGTAGTCCACATCCATGCCACGCATCAGATGGAGAGAAACTTTCATTTTTTTTTTTTAAACACACGTATTGTTCCTCCTGATATTTTATTTATGGGAATGGAAACCGCCCAGCTGCTTGTTGATGGAGATGTCAGACAAAGGGGAAAAAGTGTAAATTGGCCAAACGTGTTTGTGTGGTGCAATATTTATGCAGCTCTGTTGGGAGCAGAGGCTTTCATGTTGCTCTTTCATTGCTTCAGCGTGGACGGGCCACGAGCGTGGACACCGCTCCAGTACAAAAAAAAATTAAAAATTAAAAGTAGGGCAAGAGGACATATGTCTCAACGCAGATCAAATCTGTTCATGTATCTGTCACATCCATAGTGATGCACGGGGTGTGCATGTCCGTGAACACGCTGGCGCTTCTCCACAACTCGGGTCAACACATCACAGTTGTCATATCAAAACCTTCTATCTCCAAACATGTTGATTTTCCTGCTTTAGCAGTGTTAAAGTTCACCTGCTCGTCTACAGGTTAGCAAAAATTTGGCCCCCTCTCCCGACAAACTTCAAAAGGTTGTCAAGCAAAAAGAAAATATGTTGGAGATAGGAGGTTTTCACCCAGCAGTGCGGATGATTGTGTGAACAGCTCGGTCTCACCATCTAGAGAGGCGAAGTCCCACCCCCCTCCGGTGGACTACCGTGGGACCTTATTTCGGGTTTGATATGCACAGTAGTCAATGGAGAGAGATAAATATTTGATTGATTCCGTTTGAATTGTGCCATGAATCACACACTGGATGTTAGTTCATTTAAAACATAATTTTGCAAGTCAAGAAAGTCTCAGTTTGTTGTAAAAAGTATCAGACTGTGAAAATACATAATAAGAAAGATGACACACTCAAAAGTGTCGTTAGTGACGTCTCTCTCTCTGAAGCTACGATGTCTGTGTTTCCTACTTCTATCCTTCCCGGGTGATAAAAAGAGCAGGTGTCGCTGGATAAAACACATCAGGTCAGATAACGGTTCACTTGGTCATGGAACATAGCTACGTTAGCTAGCTAGCTAGTGTTGGCGACGTATATTGTGCGGGACGAGGGATGTAGTTCACTGAGCGGTTTCACACAAAACTTGATGATACTACGACGAACTGAGACTTTCTTGACTTGAAAAATTATCTTTTAAATTGACAAACATCACATTTGTGATTTGTGGCGCAATTCAAACGGGATAAAAAAAAAATATTTGTCTCTTTCCGTTGACTAACGTGCATATCTTTTCCGAAATAAGGTCCCATGGCGGTCCATCCGGAAGGGGAGGGACTTCGCCTCTCTATGGCGTATGAATGACACGTCAATTTGTAAGTCATATCGCGTGCAATCACAACGCCATTCTTGCTTTTGGCGTGTCATTTTATGCCAAGTAGTCTGTACTGACTGCGATGTAAACGCATCTGCGTGAATATGCAACGCTCTGAGCTAGTGACGTAGAATAATGAGCGATGCTCAGAGCAACAGATGTAGAATAAAATGTGAGAGGCTGCTTATGGTGGAAGGGTCAAAACAAACACAGGACTTTCAATGAGGAGACTGGTGTTCGTGTCCCAAAGTGTTGAAACTCAAAGAAAAAAAAGATTTTGAAGTTACGTTAGTGACGTGTTTTTCGTGCTTAAGTTACGTTGTTTACGTATGTATTTGACTTAGTTTGCGTACTTATTTTAAGCCCAACCACGATGTTTTGCGGAAACCTGAGTGGTTTTGTTGCCTGAACATAACCACAGCGTTAACGATGTGGCTTTAAAGGGACTGTTTGTAACTTCTTACACGTATAAATCACCCGGGTTGGTGTCCCATGCGTGCTCGCATATGTGCGTTCGCGTGTGGCTACGCTGTTCAGACAAGACTCCAACACAAACTACACGGAAGCACCAATACCGCAAAGTTCTATCTAGTGAAGCCCGTCTGTTAAACAGTGTTGGACGCGGAGGAGAACGTAGCTTTGGTCTCCAGGGCCGGAGTCTCTGCTGTACTCTGCTCCTCTGCTCCTCTGCCTGCCTGCCTGCCTTCACTCAGCTCGCTCCACCTCACGTGCATGTGCGCTCACTCCACACTGCAGAAGAGTTAGTTTAGCTCTGAGAATATCTAGTGAATGTACAGTGGACGTTTGTGCAGAAATAACTGCTGCAGCTCCTCCAGACCAACAGAGGTTTCCCGTGTCTTGTGAAGTGACGGGGCTCTGCAGTGAGTAAGGTTATCGTCTCCAACCGGGTGCCGGTGTCTCCCCTGTTCCCTCCGACCGCGGTCAGGAGGCTGAAGCAAGAAAAGCCAACACTAGGATCAGCAGTGATTCATGGAGAGACCTTCGTCTGGTCAGCTAACATTACTGCCAAGCAGCTGAAATATAAAGTGATATTGTGGTTTTAGCTGACGTGTGTCGCCTCACTGTTTTGAGCGGTGCTCATTCATGTCTATTAGAGCGAGCACAAGCACGAGCCAGGCGCTGACTTTCGCTGACTTAACGACCACAGGTGTCGCTGTTAACAAGCATTTCTGATTCTTACAAACAGTACCTTTAAATGACAAGCGAAAAGCAATTTTCACAACGCTAACCGAGTGGCATGAAAATTATGTGAAAAGCTTAAAAATGCATTATCATGACATGTCCTTAAAAAATGACGTGCTGTTTAGATGCCTTCCCATGAGATCAGGTCGGTGTGTTTGTGACAGCGTCCTGGGTGTGAGACAGCCTGAGGCTCAAGGGTGGCGGGGGGGGGGGGGGGGGGGGGGGGGGGGGATGAGGGGAGATAGACCTCTCTGCTATCCCAGGTTGTCAGTCATGGCTGCTCCCATCTCCATAAATAAAGGATGGTGCATCCACCCCAACTGCTCCCTCTCTCTCTCTCAGTGTTGGCTAGACGCCTTCCTGCTTAGAGTCACAGGGCCGCATATGTGCCGCTTGTCATTTTAAGTGCAGGAGGGGGTAACTGCGCGGGGAGTAGAGAAACACCGAGCTGGCCTCTGCGTCGATTCTATGGACTTCATAACTACTGAGTAAACACAAAGCTGCTGGCCCGTGACTCTGAATGCTGAACCGTACGGCACGTCGCAAAATGAATGATACGGCCTCGTGGGATGCAGGGGGAAAGACGCGTCTCTGAAGGATTGTTTTCCATGGTGTCACGCATGGCCAAAGTTATCTGCAGCCAATCACAACAATAATGTGGTTTCTGCTCTGCCGGCTTTCCGTAAGAGAGGATTTGGAATGATTGTTTTAATCATAGTCGTAATAGCCACAGTGTACACTATGCAAATAATATCTCAATCAAATAGATTGGATTTTCTTCCACCTGATGTACCACTGGCCGGCTCCGGAGCTATGCTGCATGTGGCTTTGATTTACAAGGGAGGGAGGGAGGGAGGGCTGGGATATGGATGGAGGGATGTGTGGAGAGAAAGCAGAAATACACAGCCTGCCTGGGGATTGTTTCTGGTCACTGGTTCAGGTCCCTCGCTGCTGACGCCCTCTGTCAAGTTGTTGAGATGCAGTCTGAGATGCAGCTCAGATACTGAGACAGAGGAATACACAGACGCATCACAAATCCTCCCTGCCCCTCTCTCTCTTTCTCTTTCTCTCTCTCACACACACATTTGTGCTGGAAACACAGTGGCAAATTTTAAACTTGCTTCTCCCTCCCTCTAAGCCTCTCCTTTTCTCTTTGTCTTGCCTCTGCTTGTTGGGTGAATTTGCATGTTGCTGCTGCTTACTGACGAGATTACTAGGCAGAGGGTGGAGTGTGATCTTACAATGCAGTAGTGTTCACTCACTGCCTGTTTTCTAATCCTACCTGAATAGCTACCACACTGCAGTGTAACAAATAAGGCTGCAATTAATGCTTATTTTATTGTTTGATGCCAAAATAAATAATGATCAACGCCCATCACAAGTTTCTGGAGACTAAAGGAAAGTCTTCAAATGTTGTTTGACCAACACACTAAAGACTCTAAAGTTATTTATTCTGATCTGAAATGGAGAAAAACTCATGTTGTCCCTGCTATTTGTACTTAGCTGTTGTACTGTTAAAATACATAAATAATTAAATTGGGAGTAGGCAGTATATTTTTGGCATCATTAAGCAAAAATCCGATAATAATCAGCATATTGTAATTCAAGTGTTCTGAGAGATAACTAGACTTCTGCACCTCCTCATGGCTCTGTTTTCAGGCTTTAGAAAATCTAGCCTGTGACGGAAGACTTTGACCAATCACAGGTCATTTCAGAGAGAGAGAGCGTTCCTATTGGCTGTGCTCCGGATGGTGGGCGGTGCTTGGTATTTCCTCAACTTGATCTCAACATGGCTGCTGTGTCACAAACTTTCTCATTTTACAGCTAAACAGTGCACTACAAGTTGATTCTGAAAACATTTTAGGAGAGAAAGAGGCATTACAGTAACCGATTATTGATTCATATTTGATCAGTGCTGCCTACTTTTACCATTTGGTCGAAGTTGCGAGTGATTGACAGTTGGTTCTCATAGATGGCAGTTGGACGGCAGACTCCAGATCGACTCTGACTGCTTGTTTTCCTCAGGTCTGTGAAATCTTGCAGATGCCGTTAGGAGCACCGGAGGACACAGGGGTACATGATTTTTTCTCATGCACTACTGTCAGGATATAGTGACCGTTTTATAAAAATAACTTCTTTTAATCAGATTTGCTCAATTTCTACCCAGTGCTGCTTTAAATGCTTATTTTACTTTTTGATGCCAAAATAAATAAATAAAAAAAACTAATGACCAATGCCAATTACAAGATTCTGAATACAAAAGGAACGTCTATAAATGTTGTTTGACCAACGCACTAAATACTCTAAGGAAATTTATTCTGATCTGAAATTAAGAAAAAACTGTAAATCCTCACATTATCCCTGCTATTTAAAATGCACAAATAATTAATTAACTATGAAAATTGTTTGTCAAAGTTGATTAGTCACCTAACAGAAATTACTAATTGTTTCAGCACTAGCTGGAGACAAGAAAAGGACTTTTATGAAAATACAGCTACATTTCCTCCAGGCTGGTTCTGAACAGTTTCCATGAATGTAAAAAAAAATAAAAAAAATAAAATAATGATACATTTATCTATTTAAAGTCAAACATTTCAAGTTATCTTTCAAAACCTAGAAAAAAAAAATTATGACAATCATGAATTCTACAGGGACAAGCTCATTACAGACATTTTGTGATATTAAATGTGACATTTCCCAGCCTTTCCTTTGACCGGCCCGCTCACACAGGCCTTGCACCTGCTGATCTCCACCTTCAGGGGGCAGCGACACTCTCCTCTACTGCTGCACCTTCATCAGCATGCTGCTGGAGCTCTGTGCACCCGCCGCCTCTCCCTGTGCCCACTGTAAGGGGAGTCATGGCTTACAGTGTTGAATTCATTAACCTTTTCGCCACTCCCATTGAAAGCGCATGGCAGCGATTGAAAATAACCCCTTAGCACTTTAAACTGTTTAGTGAGAGGGCCCCCAGATGGAAGAAAAGAGGGCAGGACCCCATTTGTTCTTATCTAAAAAAGTGTCATCTCATATCAGATGGTTAGTTATTCAGCAACGCAAGGCGTGTTTATGGCTGTGATGCACAATCACAGGCTATCCGAGGGGTTGACACGGTATGCTGTCGGACAGGCGGCAAATTTTGGATAGAACTTATAATTGTCTCACTTGAGACTGTCTGATGGGTTTCTGCACTTGTGAGGGAGCTTTCAGTAGCTGTTTGTGTCAGCGTGGCCAGTGTACTATGGCATCAGAGGGAAGATTCAAACAACAAGGAGAGCAGGCTCGCATTCACAGGACTATTCCCTGGTAAAGATAAAAACAACCCTTTGTTAGAATAAAACTAAACTCATTTTCTCATGCTGCACTGTAAACATGGAAGAACAATCTAACAATATGCACTGTTGTATGCACGCGCACAGATAACAGACTGCAGTCTTCACGTTGTTATTGAACACAGCTCTGAAACAGAATATGTAGCCTAACATTTCTCTCAATGCCACTGGATCTTTAACCATGCAATATGGTTTCAAAATGATGGAAAACCACTATGCACAACCATCCATCTATTCTCTATCCTCACTTTATAAACCTTTGCTTTAAACTTGATGTCATAAACCTTTACTGGCGCTTTGTCAGACCCCTCGGCGTCACTTTTCGGTTACAGTAAATGTGTGCTGTTGTGATTTAAACAAAAACACTTGCTTAGGTTTAGGCAACAAAACCTCTTAAAGACCGGGCCACACTGGGAACGTCAGCAGCGCGTTGCGGAATCTGTTTATTTCTGCATCCATGTTAACAGATTAGCGCACAGCTCGGCTGTGTGTCAGCTGCGTCTCTCGTAGAGATTCGAGGTCTCCTATTTTTACTGCAAGCTGTGCACGATTCACAGCAACAACAGACAGAGAAAGTGATCTTTTGACAGTATATTGACATCATATCAACAGTTTCAATATCTGTATCTGTAGAATATGTAACAGACATGAAAAAAAGTAAAGATGTATTTTTGAATCAACAGTTCCTGCTTATGTTTCAAAATAAAAGCGTTATTTTTCTGTGTGGACAGATCTCCCTTCATTTGTTAACACAAGGCTTTTATTCAGAAATACTTACAGGACAGTGTTGTAGAAAATGCAGCGACTTGCACGGCTCCATGAATGAATAAAGGACGGGGTTTTAATAGTGGATTATTACTATTATTTACAAATTACCACACGGTTCTTAGCCTCTTTTCTGTCTGAAATAAATATAAATGATATTTATAATGAAATGAAGTGGCCATTATGAAAGAAAAACTCTATGTAGACAGAAAGAGGCTGGCAGCAGCAGTGCTGCAGCAGAGACAGTGTGGAAACCACACGTGTGGGACACGCAGTAGTTCAGCGAGGCAGCCGTCATGCACTGCTCACACGGGCAGTCTGGCCTGAGCGTCAGATAGGTTTAGGAAAAAACAACATGGTTGGGCTTAAAATGACTACATTTTTACATTGAAAGTGTGACTTGACGTAATACGAGACACGGATGAACAGCTGATTGTTAAGTGAAACTATGTCACCAAAGCACTTTCCCTGTGCATTTACTGTTGCTGCGGATAGGTTTAGGTTAGATATAAATAACACTATATACACACTACAACAACATTACAATATTTTGTGACATTGAATTGTCAAATTCCCATTTTTATTTTGTTACAGACTACATCATGAGTTGCCCAGAGGCTGCTGTAGAGAACAGAAGTTCTCATGGAAAAAGGAAGATCCACTGCAGCACAAATATTACATCACAAGATTCAAAAAGTTGACAGAATTCAGCTTCAGTGTGACACGGCGTCCGTGTGAATCTGTCCTGCAGGCACTGAAGTCTGCCAGAGAATTAGAGGGAGACAGCCCCCGAGATCAAGAAGAATTAAAACCGGTACAGGAGGATGTGTGAGTCTCCAGTGAAAGGAGGGTAATACAGGAGACAGTTAGGGGAGAAACGAGGATCAAAAAAAATGAAGTGACAAGGGGATGGTGTGGGAGAACTCAGAGTCTGAGTTGAGAAAGTTCCAGAGGCCAGCGTGAGAACTAATGGGGAGGAACCGGTGCGATGGGGAAGGTTTTAATGAGCAAGAATGAGAGGAGGGAGAGATGAAGGTGAAGTCAAGGATGGGGAAAGGGCAACATGTAAAGCTGTACATGATATACATGATATTTCAAGTCCAGCAAAAGAGTTTAAAGAAGTTCTTATGACGTGTTCAGCCATAAATCAACATGTAATATTCAAACCAACAGCTGTCAACATAAATGATCCCTCTTGAGGTGAGGTGAGTAATCCACAAACTAGATTAATAATTTGCAGGGAAAAGATATACAATTCTCACAGCTGTAAAAGCAACAAAACACATAAACACAGCCTTGATTCATCACCAGCTGCCTCCAAGCATTTTCCTTTCTCTAAAGAAATAATTTGACATTTTGGGAAATACGCGTGTTTGATTTATTGCTGACAAAAAAGAAGATCGATACAACACTCTGTTCTTTAAATATAAAGATACAACCTGGAGACGGTTAGCTTAGCTTAGCATAAAGACTGGGAGCATTAAGCAATTTACTAACGCTTGGGCCAGACTGCCCACGTGAGCAGTTTGTGACGGCTGCCTCGCTGAACCGCCGCGTGTCCCATGCGTGTGGCATCCACACTGACAGCGTTTCTGCTGATGCTGCTGCCAGCTCTTTGCTTGCTATTGTATATCTTATGTTATTACACACACAAAAACCTTTCTAATCATAGTCCAAAGTCTGTAGGGAGGAGGTCGGTGGATGGTTGGGTCAAACAAACACAATGACTATTACCCAGGAGACCGCTGTTCGTGTCCCGTGGGAAACCAAAAGTCAACGTCGATTTATTTTAATTTACATCCGTAACTTAAATAACGTAATAAACATAATTATTTTAAACCAAACCGTGATGTTTTACTCAAACTAACCAAGTAGTCTAGTTGCCTAAATATAACCAAGTAGTTTAGTTGTGTTTTCAATTTACAATGTTAATCACATGTTTAAAAAATTGTGACCGTAATCCGGGAGATTCTTTGAAAATGTAATTTACAATGCAGTTTAGTTGTATGGGAACATGATTTTGTAGGAGACAGGGTTGGTGTTTTTTAATCGCGCTGCCTCTAAAATTGACTTTGCGTTCTGTCTGAGCGAAAAACAAAGCCAAGCATAAAAAAAACAAATAAATAAAATAAAATCCAGGAATTCAGGTGACCTTGTTTGAAGCAAATATACTACAATAGAGTGTGTAAAATGAAGAATGGATATTATTTTACTGCTTGTTGAAAAGCAGAAAGTGTATAAATCCAGACTGATTAAATAAACTATCCGACTAGAGAGTATTTGACCATTTCGTCTTTAAAATAAAAATCAATTTCTTGGACAACAGTAGCTATTTAAAGCATGCTTCTGGACTGATAGGTCAACCACACCCTTAATTGGTTGAGAACTCCCTGGTGCCCAATTTGAGCAACTTCTTCCTCCTGTGCTGTCCACCATCACTGTGGAGCTCAGCCGGGAGTCTTGTCGGGGAGATACTGATCCCTCTTCAGCACTCTGCTCTGAGTCAGTCACACATACACAGAGGCGTGCTACTGTTGCAACACACTCCTACTACATTACAAAAAAAAAAAAACTCAGCTAACCTGAAGACCTTATTTTCATTTCGGCAGCTATATACAGTAGGATTTAGTCGTAGATAGATTGAATCTTTAGATTCAAGATTTAAAGCTGCAGTGGGTAGAAATGGAGCAAGTATGATTAAAAAAAGTTATTTTTATAAAAGGGTCACTATTTCCTGACAGTAGTGCATGAGACAGGTAATCTGACGAAAATCATGTCCCTCTGTGGGTGCTCCTAATGGCATCTGCAAAATTTCACAGACCGGAAGAAAACTCCATTTCCAGTCAGAGCTGATCTGGAGTCTGCCGTCTATGAGAGCCACGAGTTAATCACCCACGAAGTCCGACCAAACAGCACAGCCAATAGGAACGCTCTCTCTCTCTGAAATGTCCTGTTATTGGTCAAAGTCTTCCATCACGGGCTACATTTTCTAAAGCCTGAAAACAGAGCTGTGAGGAGGTGCAGAAGTCTAGTTATCTCTCAGCACACTTGAATTACAATATGCTGAAAGGTTATTATGGGATTTTGGCCCAATGATGCCAAAAACGTGTTGCCTACTGAAGCTTTAATGACTTATTACCATGTCAATGAAACATTGATTGGAATTTGTCTTGGTGTGTGCATGGGTAGGCAAAAACAGTACAACAAATATGCATCAACAATACAATACAATTACACATCAGCCAAGACATATCAAAAATACTCTAACAAAATAAATAAGCATAAACACATGGAAATACTCTCATAGAGTAAATTTGCCCTCACTGCCTCAGGATACGTGCTGTTACAGAAATGAGTAGTTTTTCTTTTAATACTACTCAACATTTTACCTGTAGGAAGGGGGTAAGGGTATCGGCTAGATGAGAGGGGTCTCTGATGACTTTCAGACCCATCAATTCAATTCAATTCAAGCTTTATTTCAGACACACAGGAGGGTCCATAGCAATAAAAGAAAAGAAAAAGAAACAAAAAACATACAAGATAAGACCACAGCAGTTCATTATTCAATTCATATGTTATGCTATCTCGCCAGTGTTTTCTGAGCCTGGATGAGTACCGAGTGCAGCTCTTGCTTGCCTCCTAATGATGAAAATGCTTGTTAGTTTTAGTCATTTTTATCCTTCATAGTTTAAGTCCAGTTTTAGTCTACAAAAAGTAATAACATTTTAATCAACTTTTAGTCATTACTGTTACTCAAAATGTTTTTTTTCTTCATTTTGTCAGCTATTTTTCAAAATTTGTCTTAGTCTTATGCTGTATCCGAAATCTCATACTATACTAGTAGTACGTACGGATTTGGCCAAAATGTAGCATTTAGTATGTAGTATATGAATAAAACAAAACATTTACAGTATGCCAAAAATACCTGGATATTGCACTGATTTGGAAAAAATCTCCAGACCAGTCCATATCGTCTACTGTATCCCACAATGCAAAGCGCTGGAACGATACAGTCTACAATTAAAAACCAAAAACGGCTCGTTTTTTTTATGTTTCTCCCATTTTTCGTAGCTATTTCATCACTAAGTTCACTTCTGAAAGTTTTTGAGTAGATTTTGAATATTTTTGTTTTACAATATTAAATGGTGACTCGAACATTTTCATCAACATTTTTGGAGTTTAGAAGCTCCACAAACTGCCGTTACAGCTAGCTAGCGTATGTACTATATATTCAGTCAATCAAGTCTCGTGTGTGCGTGTGTGTGTTTGAGACAGAGAGAGGGGAAGAGAAGGTGTGACGAAAATAAAGAGTGATTTTGCAAAAGTTTTTATTCTTTAAACACATACATTTTTGTCTTGTCTTTTTTCGTCAACGTTATTGCATATTTGATATTTTCAAATTTTTGTTTGAAGACGTCGGTGCCGTCTTTTCTTATTCATGGAAAAAAATTCGTTGATGAACATATTTCGAGTTCCTTAACGAAAATGAACACTTGTTGGTCCAGAACATCTCTCTGTCCGGAGACAGTATAGGCAGCAGCAGCCATTTGCACCTGGACTCTGGGCAAAGTTCAAACCAACTGTACATCACTTCAACACAGACTGTTTCATTAATAGCAGGGTTGGCGAGCTAAACTGCAACGCCACAACAAGCGTTTAATTACGATATAAGACACTTTAACAAGATGGCCATCAGCAATGAGCATTTGATTAATGCTGTGCCCTCAGGACTTCACATGCTGCAGTAGATGTGGACAGTGGTAAAAGTCATTGGGAAGCAGGTAACGCAGTCACCAATCACCCCCCCAGAGCTGCAGCTGTGTGTGCACACGTGTGTGAGAGTATTCATGTGTGAGTGTGTGTATGAAATCACAAGCAACAGGTAGACATTCCATATTAATTGTATTCCTGGGAAGAAGTGTTCGCTAAGCCGCAGGCCGGTAGACTTAAAGCACAATTAATGTGATCCGCAGTAGCAGGTCCTGGCCCCGCATTCCGTTTTCTCTCAATCAGCCGACCGACAATTTATCTGTCCCGTATCTGCTAATCTAATCAACTGGGTGATTGCTCTTTCTCCCTGTTCCCAGTGAGTGATATTTAAAAAAAGACTAGGTTGCGGCGGCCAACCCCCGAGACAAAGCGTGCTCTGGGCCCTAAAAGAAGTCCTTCCACCGTCTTGATATGCAGGGTGTGTGCTGAGGACGTGCTACCCACTAGCCTGGCATATTACACGCTAAGTAGATGTATTAGAGGATGCTTTGAACATAGAGTATGAGGGCATGTGCTTAACACTACAAAAAACGTATTGGTTTTTAATGCCTCATTGGTTTCAGTGCCACTCAGCGACCTCATTGCTTTGAAATTGCAGCTGATGAAAAGGGAGAAATATCATTTGGCTTGAAATAGGCATGCTGTATTTCACAGACAATTAGCTGTGTAGCCACCAAACTGGACTTTCTCCAATCTCGCAGTGCAAGTCAAAGAGCCACACAGACCATGTTTGGCCCGAACAAATTAAATCCTCTTGTAGCTGTGCAACTGTGAAATTAATACTAAAAAGACCCTCTTGAAAAGTCTATTAAAGTGTCCACAGCAATACTTCACAGAGTTCACTCACTGAAAGAAGTGGGATGATGAGACTTCTGTTTTGCTACCAGTTGGTACCGCTGTAGGTGTATACTTGACACTTCATTATCTACTTGCTGTTGTTTAAGTCGAAACATCAGCGCAGCATGTCCATAAAACACACATGGTGTGACTGTATCCATTCACTTACAGTGAAACAAATCAGAATAGAAGAAGTACAATGGAATATTTGCTTTTTTTTGCTTTTTGCCATATGATTCAGATATCTGTGCATAACGCTTCGTCCACACTGGGAATGTCAGGAGCGCGTGGCGGCTGGTTGTTCACACTAGCTGCGTTTCTGCTCGCTGCTGTCAGCACTTTCTTTCTACATAGAGTTTGCCTTTCATAATGGCCATTTCATTTCATTATAAATGTTATTTATATTTATTTTAGACAGACAAAGGTTAAGAAACGTCTGGTAATTTGTAAATAATAGTAATAATCCACATTAAAACCTATTAAAATACTATATTCATTCATGGAGCTCTGCAAGTCACTGCATGTTCTACAACACTGTCCGGCACATATTTCCGAATAAAAGCCTTATGTTAACAAATGAAGGAATTCTGTCCTCAGAACAAAGTGCTTTGGGGCTTTTATTTTGAAGTGAAAGCAGGAGGTGTTGATTTAAAAACAAGTCTTACTGATGAATAGCCAGTTAGTTTATACCAGAGATTCACACAAGTTCACACCAGAGGGACAAATTATTTTGTATTCTTTCCTGAGAATTAAAAGTAGGTGTACTTTACATAAAAATGCTGGTGCAGTGTACTTAATATTTTTGCTATTTTCATTCTTTAAAAGTCACCAGCATGCAGGAAACAAAGTCTTTGAAACTCAACTCAAAATTCAAAAGACCCCCCCCACTTTGGTTTCGAAATCCTCCCTATTTTTGAGGTCTCAATGTGGCACCGGTAGGTCACTGTTTTACCAAAACACAAATATCACTATGTGATATTGACAAAAATGTTTTCGACAAATTTATTGACAGAATATTTACGGGTGCGGGCGGGGCTAGAACATACACACACACACACTCTCTAACTGGGAATGCTGGTATAGGAGGTTGAAGAAGTACTTAAAACCTTTTTTTTCTGAATTAAAACTATTAACTATTAAAAGTAAAACTATTAATACCGCACAGTAAAAGTCCTGCATTCAAATTTTTACTCCAAGTGAAGAGTGAAAGAGAGACATTATCAGCACAATGTGCTTAAATTCACTTAACGCCTGTTCAAGGTGGAGTTTTCAATTCTAACATGATGATGGATAGATTAATGAATATCATATTTTAATTGTAATATTTTGTGATTCAAATCTGAATCTGTAACGTAACCTAACATTTCTCCGTCAGGTAAATGTAGTACTACAGTGTTTTCCTCTAAGTACTAAGTACTATACAGTTCAGTTGCGTTGGCGTTTTGTAAGCTTTTTCAGGGTACAGTGAGTTAGAATAGTAACATGGTTCAATATTTTTCATATCTATCTAAACATCATAATAAATCTAGCTGTTTGGGGGCCCAGGCAGTTGCCTACCTCGCTTAACAGTAAAGTCTACCCGTTTTCCCGGTTATTTCACCGGTGTTTCTGACCATGACTGGTTGCAACTAGGGTGTGTGACGCAAATATATCATAGCAGGTGTATTGCTGAGGACCCAAGGAAGCGCAGGGTCGAGTGTGAAGTCGTTTGTGTGACTGCTTCTCGAGAAAGCTGCAAGCAGCAACGCCACAGGCCAAGCACTGTCGCCTCACAGCAAGAGGGTCGCAGGTTCGAATCCGGCTTGGGAACCCTCTGTGTGGAAATGGCATGTTCTCCCCGTGTTAGCGTGGGTTCTCTCCGGGTTCTCCGGCTTCCTCCCACAGTCCAAAGACATGCAGGTTAGGTTCAATGTTGACTCTAAATGTCCCGTAGGTGTGAATGTGAATGTGATGTCAGCCCTGTGATAGTCTGGAGACCTGTCCAGGGTGTACCCCGCCTTCAACCAATGTCAGCTTGGATCAGCTCCAGCCCACCCCCCCCCCCCCTCACCCACCCCCCGCGACCCTGAAAAGGATAAGCTGTTACATATAATGGATGGATGGGTGGATTACCTCCCTAAGTAGGAATATATGGCTGCAAAAATGGTTTGACTTTTGGTACGACAGTTGGACTCTATCATAATGACAGCAGGGTTTTTTAATTATTTACTGAAGCCTAAACACCTGGGATGTGGCCACATGTGCAACAAGCTTAATCATGTCTACTGTGTGTTTTGCTGGAATTAAGCAAACCCTGTGTTTGGAGAATATAAATAAAATATGTCACTTGACAATATGCAAGGCTTCCTTGTTCTATTTGCTTTTTAAAAACAGCAAATAAAAAGCTCTGTGCCATATGTGGCTCATATCTGATCCACTGAAAGTTGTTAGCTAGCATAGACGGAGAGCTAAAATTATTTACCAAGCTGTTTATCCTCAAACTGACTTTCTGTGTGCATGGCTTTAAAAGGAAAAGCATTTCAGATCTAGCAGAAACAAAATCCTCATGGATTTGCATTGTGCTTGGCTTGTGGGACATCAGTGTTTCTTTTGTTAATCGGCTGGTGAAAGCAGACCACCCGCCTGCTCCTGTCTGCCTCTTAAAACACCAGGGACTCATTCATGAAAAATTGATCTTTCGTCATGGAGCATTTACCAGGGCTCTGAGTTCAAGCCCTCTGCATTGTACAAACACTAAGTCCAGGCCCCATGAGGGAGCTAAGGAGGGAGGTAGGGAGAGAGCACAAGGAGGGGAGGGGTAGACAGACATATGCATGCTAAGGTGTTCTGAGGTGAGGCATTAAACCAGTCTTGCTTGCTCTGAGAACATTATGCTTTCAGTTATTCATTTTCCCAAAGGAGCCGAAGAGAATAAAGCTAAAAGGGTTTTTGCATTTGGGGACAGTCAGGTGGATGAATGGGAGATAAGTTGCTCCTCCAACCACTGTGGAAAAATGCATAGGGAAGATTCCATTGCTGAGAGGGGAATGAGAGATGGAACAACAATAGTGCGGCACACACACTTGCTAGGGACCCTGCTCAATAGAGTAATGCAAGAATGAGTTCTAAAACCCGGAAATGAGTTAGCATTTATAGATCCAAGATGGCGCCGCGAATGGCAGCCTCGGTGTTGTGCTCTCTATTAACATTTTTTTGTTCTTGTTGTTACGTCTGTCAAGGCCGAAGGCCTAGGAAGGAAGTTATGTTTGCACCGGCGTTGGTTTGTTGGTTTGTTTGTTGGTTTGTCCGTTAGCAGGATTACTCCAAAAGTCCGTGATGGATTTGAATTACATTTTTTGGAGGGGTTGGGTTTGGCACAATGAACGATCCATTAGATTTTGGTGGCAATCCGGATCATGATCCGGCTTTGGGATTTTTTTTTAATAATTCCACTCAGCTTGTGACACCACAGTGTAACTGATGACGCGTTCATGACGTGTCACCCTGCCTCTTTCCTTCTGCCTAGAGAGGGATAGAGAGAGAGCGGGGGGTGGAGGGGAGGAGAGTGGGGGGGGGCGGGCACCTGTAGATTCGGCGTTTTTTAACATTAAACTCTGTGAAATTACAGTTGAGTTCGACCAAAGCACACTTGGTGATTGTTGGAAAGAGTAACGACGACGGTTTAGGTGAGTTTTCTTTGTTTCTGTCCAGTTTGAAAGAAGTGTTTTATGATACTCCGCTACGTACAGCTGATCTCAACATAAACAAAAATACACGTGGGTGATGGCACAAGCTGAACGGAGAGGGGGGGCAATCGTACTCGGGCAGCTTGGCGGATGTCTGCTCTCTCTGAGTGCCATTCTAGTTTATTCTGTTTTCTGCTGTCCCTCTCTGGTTACATTCACCAGGCAGGAACTTTTGAACATCCAACAAGTAGCTTGTCAAACTGTTTCTTGGAGGAGCAGGAGCTCTTTATGGGGTTATCAGGAAGGCCTATCACTGTGTTCCCCGTGCAGCTTTGAAACTCTCTGATCACTGTCTGGTTCATCTTCTCCCGACTTAAGAGGCGGAAACTACGATCTGCTAAGCCTGTGGTCAAGACTGTGAGGACATGGACCAACGAGGCAAAGCTAGAGTTACAGGTCTGCTTTAACTGCACTGAGTAGAGGGTTTTTGAATCTGCTACTTCAGACCTGGAAACACTCTCTGACACTGTGACATCTTACATCAGATTCTGTGAAGACGCGTGTGCTGACAAAAACCTTCTGCACACACAATAACAATAAACCCTGCTTTTCTGCAAAACTCAGCTTGGTCAGGCCAAGGGGGAGGCCTTGGGAAGCAGGGATAGGAAATCAAATAGAGTTTGCAGAGGTGAAAATCAAATATAAAAAAAAGTCCATTCCTGCACACACTTATCACCTCTGCATTCATTTATTTAAAAAGAGTAAACCATTAAAATCACAAAATAAAATAATTTGTAGGACTTGGATCTAGATGTGGAGATAAAAAAGAAAGACACTCAGCTGATTGTTTGTTGCCAGGTGGTTTCATTAATAATCTGTTTTATACGTCTGAGAGGATATTGTTTCTCTCCAATAATATGTCTAGAAAATCAGCATTTTGTGAAGTGATGAAAAAATCCACAGGACAATGTCTCAGTTTCAAGTAAAATCCACAGTAAAATATGATTGAACCTTAAATGCTAGTGAATACTTATGGTTATTTCATTTCTGTACAACTTGAGCAAGATTTCCTCTTTTTTTGTCTCACAAAACTTCTCTTAAGATCGTTCATTCACAGTTGCAAAGTTACCAAATCCTCATACATTGAGTATATGTCGCAAAAGTGATTAACGCTGAGATATTTGTTGGCAGCTTCTCCCGAAGCATCGGTCAGACAATTTTTAGATTTGACCATCTAACGTGTAAAGTAAGTCAGCTCAGGTTAAAGACACTAAGCTACCCAACACTGATCAGTCTGCCTGGATGCTGCCTGTAAATGGTAAATGGACTTGCATTTATACAGTATAGCACCTTTTTAGTCTTCTGACCACTCAAAGCGCTTTAAACTACATGTCGGCCTTCACCCGTTCACACATACATTCTATACACTGATGGCAGAGGCTGCTATACAAGGTGCCAACCTGCCCATCAGGATCTAATGTAAATACTCATTCACACACCGATGGCACAGCTTTCGGGAGCAATTTGGGGTTCTGTATTTTGCCTAAGGACACTTGTGACACATGTG
Source organism: Sebastes umbrosus (assembly GCF_015220745.1). Lineage (NCBI taxonomy): Eukaryota > Metazoa > Chordata > Actinopteri > Perciformes > Sebastidae > Sebastes > Sebastes umbrosus. The sequence continues at coordinate 36,673,712 of NC_051271.1, forward strand.
GCACATGAGGGAACATATTTGATAACTTAAATAGTTTGTCTGAATATTGATTACAGAAATTCTGCAGGCTGAAAACCTGTCATACAACCTGTCTACATTAGTTTTCTTTGATGAAAGCTCTAGATAGTTTTTCTTCCCTGCTCTGCTTGTCTTGTTTATCTGAGATGTATTGACAATCACCACCATCATGATGAACCCATCGCACCTTTAAAGTCATACTTTACCTGGTTTACAGATGTTTTGTGCAGGTTAAAAGGAGGCAACCAAACATCACTGATGTGTTTCAGTTTTGTCTGTCCAGAAAGCTTTCCAATGTGTGCTAATTGTTGTTATTAAACTAGACAGACATCCAATTACTGGTTGCTTACCGATCAATGGAAATGCGACCACATTGTGTGGACTGAATTTGGATAAGAAAAAAGAGTGAAATGACTACCTATCTCTCCCTCTCTCTCTTTCTCAGCCTGATCTGAAATAACCACTACCTCTTACCAGCGCATTATATGGTGGCGGCGGTATGTAATATGTTAAAATTACCATGGATACAACAGTAATGGAGAGTCAATTAGGATCCTTTGTCGTGGTGGACACAAATTCCCATATTTAACAAAAATATGTTTTAATCAAATTCTGTGTTGGGAGTGTGGATGGATGGGTCAAACACCGGACTTTCATCCAGGAGACTGCTGTTTGTGTCCCGAGGGAAACAAAACAACATTGACTTATGCTAATTTCCGTAGGCTGTGTAAATTATTTTAAACCAAACCATCATCTTTGCTTTTGTTAAACCTAAGGAAGTAGTTTTGTTGCCTAAACCTAAATTGTCGGTCATTTTTACAAATCACGTACCACCACCACGTAATGCACTGTAGGTCGTGGTCATTTCCAACACATTCTCATCCCAACTCGTTACATTTGGCATCAAAACCACTAGATGGTTGGGCTTAAAACTACTACGTTTGTATAGTGAAAATTACACTGAACGTTGTGAACACGGGACAAGAACAAACAGTTGATTGTAATGTGATGCGCAGGACACAAACAGCAGTCTCCTGGATGAAAGTGTGTCTTCTAGCTTTTTAAACTATGTCACCACACTCGCAGCATACTTTCTATGAGCGTTTACTGTTGCCACTGATGGGTTTACACTACAATTAATGGAATACCCGGTTTGTTTATGGAATACCCAGTGCGTTTTTTAACATCGCTAAAGGATGCCCTGTGCGGCGGTAACACACGTCAACGGCCGTGACAAAGCCTCGGTATTTAACGCCCTGGGAATAAGAATAGGCCGTCATTTCACAAATTTCTGTCAGATCACATTGATCTATCTATCTATGATATTTGTCACTTTCCTCTAGAACTGACTTTTTATATGCCACTAAATTGCTTTGCCTAAGGCTGGGAATGTGCTTCTAGAAAGATAGACCTAAATGTCTCTGCACAACCCTATCTAATACAAAATTACATTCCCATACAACTATACTGCATTGTTTATTATGTTTCGAGGGAAACGTATTTTCTCCCCGATGACGGTCGCAGTTTTAAACACATCGATAACGCTGTAAATTCAAACAAAACAAAACACAACAGGTTATGTTTAGGCGACAATGTTTCGATGTTTCCCTCGAAACGATATTGACAATGCACTTTCATTGTATAGGAAAGTAAGTTTTAGGAAACGGGGCTTTTCTGCAAACCTACGCAGAGAAGGTTGTTATGGGTCACCGATGCACACGTCTGCCAAATTTTACGTGTGCATCTAGCAAGCTGGTTGGTTGATCCAACTCCTGTGGGGAGGTTCAAAACGGAGGAGAAAAAGCATGACAAGTTGTACTTTAACATAAGAATAGAAGAAACACATTCTCCTACGTGTGGCTCGGAGAAGTTGATGTCCCAGCCTTAATAGGTTTGGAGGAAATGTAATTGCTGAATGGATTTTCAAATTCTGCACAACTTGATTAATCCTACCAAGGGGCAATTACAAGCAGCTTGTACACAGGGAAACACAGTAACATGCAACAACAACATACAAACAAACACACCAAGGAAATAAAATGTGGAATAAAATCTATAAACACTGATAAACCTACGGAGCATTTAAAAGTGGGATTGCAGTGTGGATGAATGATTTCTGAATGGTGGAGTTTCCATCCAAAGCTGTTTTCAACTTGTTTAATAATAGGATAAACAAATATACAATGCATTATTTTGTGGAAATCCACCTGCTTTTCCTGTTTTCGTCTTTAAATCTGAAATTGGAATAAAAGTTAAACCAAAACCAGAAAACAACTTGTTTTTCGCTTTTGATGTTATATCTTTAGGCTATCTGCCCCTATTGCATCTCTACAAAGCATTGTCTGTGGCTATGCTATAGGCATAGATGGATAAACCCTAGATAAAAAAAAGCAAATTTTTCCAAACATAGCCCTAACCCGTTGTTATTTTCACCCAAACCACAATCATTTTCTAAACCTAGCTAGAGGGGAGAGGTTCACATATTAATGACTGTGTTCTTACATGCTGTTCCATGTCTGTAGTAGTGAGTACTTAGTTTCCTCATGCAACAGTAGTTGAGATTATGCAGTGGGTTTAAAGGTGGGGTATGCAAGATTTGTCATTTGATATTTGCAGGCGGTGGGCAGTGCCTCTGCGATGATTAAAGGAGATAGTATGTATGAGTCTATGTAATTTGGAGGGAGAATCCTGCCTTTAGAGTGGTGTACAGTTTATATATAAAGTATGTATTTACTGTATAATTCATTTTGCATTGTTATCTGAACCATGTTTATTTTCTTTGGTAGAACCACGCATATATACCAACAAGCCCATGATCTGTACTGCTGCTAAATCCAATTAAACCCTTCAAAGGAGAGTTTGCGTCCCTGTTTTGATAGACACACCTGGGGCAAGTTCGAAACCAGAACCAGCCAGACAGTACAAGCTAATACAGTCCTTTATCCTAGCCTCAGTAACAGGTAGATTAAACGGCATAACTTTGAGGTCAGAAACGGAGCGGCAGCCAAAATGCGCCAGCGTCCGCCATCTTGAGCTGATGTTGTGTCGCAGCAGGTTGTGCAATCAGGCTCCACCCACTATACCCATAAAGTCCAGTAGAGGGCGGAGCCTGTGTGAGTTAGTGTGGAGGTTACAATATTGTAACCCTAGTCTTATAAACCCAGGCGGAGCCCTCTACCAAGGGGACCTTGTCGCTCCTACGCCACTCACTGAAGTGGGTGTGGGATGACAGACAGCGATGTGTGCTGCCTTATATACTGTAGGTCCTGATTGGTCGGCTACTCTTATGCAGATTTTCAGTGGGCGAATGCATGCTTGTGGAGAGAGTATTACGCATAAAGTCCAGTAGAGGGCTCCATCTCTGCTTTTAGAACTACGGTTATCATAACTTTTGTTGATTACGTACGGGTTTTACTTAGTTTATGTTTTTATTTCGAGCCCAACCATGATGTTTTTTTCTTTTTTTTTTTTTGCCTAAACGTAATTGTTACATGGCGACGACGTGGAGTTAAATTGACGCACAAAATGCTGTTTCGTGTTAAGGCCGTGGCCTGTAAATGACACGTGAAAAGTTTAAAATGCGTTATCATGTGACACTGAATGTCCTCAAAATGTTGTGCCATTGACACACCTTCCCATGAGATCAGGTTGGGTGTTTCCTCTGCAACGCTCATTGTTTCAACACTCAAGGCCATATACACACAGCAGATCAGTGAGCTGAATCATTACATCGTACTGCATAGACACAGAAAGGCCTGTGCCTTTGCAGGTGAATGTGTGTGTGTGTGTGTGTGTGTGTGTGTTAGCATGAATGAATATACAAATAGATATGTCCCTGTGTCAGTGTGTTAGTCTGCACCTCCATCTGATTATGTATGTGTGGGTGTGTGTGAACAAATGTGCATATGCTTGTGTGGGTTCCAGCGTATACTGTGTGTCATAAAGGTTACAATAAAAGCTCTGGGGCTAAGGGACTCATAATTCAGCAGAAGCTTTCTGCCTTCACCGCTGCGGTTAGCTCTTTTCCCCGCAGAGACCTGCATTCACCGCTGCACCACAAAACCCACAGAAGGCGAGTCTGCGTCACCATTTCTTTCGTTTCTTATGGGAAAACAACCCCGATGAAATATGACAGCCTCGGATAAAGTTGTCATGTATATCCGAGAGTAGTCTAGCTCAGTGGGCTTGAGGGGGGGAGGTTGTTTTCTCTGCTCAATAAGAAATCAATTCTCAATTCTCTGCCTCATTTATTGCTGCTGGCAAACTCCTGTGGAGCCTTGAAATCCTATTTAATAATCAAGCATGAAAAGCCGTGGATAATAGACTATTATGAGATGCAATTGCAAAAAGGGAAGATAAGCTTATACTGTAATTGAAATATCATTTACATCGCATGTGCTTAAGGACCACCATGGTGAGATCTGTTAGTCACACAGAGACCATATCTCATCTCTGCGCTGTTTTCATGGCAGAAAGGAAAGGGAGTGAAATCCAACACTTGTTCAACTACAATGCTGGTAATGTGATGAAGTCATTTGCTTAATAGATTAATTCATCAGAATCAGAATCGTACTTGCCAACTTCTCCCAAAATGTCCTACTGTTTCCACCCTGACGCCAATAGAGCTACACCAAATGTGTTTACCTACGGAAAAGAGCTGCTCGCGGTATCATAGCAAAGCCACCATTTAGGGGTGTAACGATACGTTTTTACAACGATACGGTACGTATCACTTTCCATGGTTTGATTGCGATTCATGGACGATATTTGACTCACCTAGAGCCATACGATACGATTCAATGACTTGAAATTGATACAGTAACTTTTTATTGCCAAAAAATTCAATCACTGTGACTGTGAAATAAATATCTGATACTGGACAGTGCAGGTCAGGATTCCTCAAAGTTTTTCTTGTAAGGGAATCAGGGATGAATTAATTATGGATATAAACAAGTAAACAACGATTAATGGCACATACATACGTACACCTTATATTTGGAATTAATAAAAAGTGCAACTGCAGGACCTGCTGATTCAGTTCTCAAGATACAAGACAGAGCAATATTTAACAAAAAAAATATAATAAACCAACTTCTACTCAAGTTAAATGAACAGTGGTTTAACCTGCTGCTTCTGTCCTCATTTTTAATATAAACGGTATCAATAATACAGTGATCAACCGCTTATAGTGATCAAACAGCTTGGGACAATAATCATTCCTATACAAACGCTGTAGTCCACCTACAGTGTTTCATTTGGGTTTTTTTCGCACATGAAAACATACGGAAAAACATTTTAAAACTATGTAAGACTAACGTTAGTTGAATTTCTGTTTTGTTTTTTACTTTACTCCGGTGATAATTTGCCTCGCAAAAAGACTGTCTGCTTTCCGGCTGGATACGTGAGGCTGATGCTGCGTGTTTGTGATAATATAAGGAGGAAAACAAAGTCATTTTCTCTAAATTAAAAAATAAAAGCGCACAACATTTAACATTTCTTACTAAATAAAAGTGCTAAAAAATACATCCATGTAACGATAGTGGTGCCTAAATACAAGGTGCAAATTCTTAGTATCGAGACGATCGATTATTTACCTTGCAAATCAATTATAGATCGATATACGTCCACCGTGAAGGACAACTTGCTGAGTACCTGTCGATGTAGTAGATGAATCATTACACCCCTACCGTCATAGCATGGTGCAAGCCATTAGAAATAAGGTGTTTCAGAGCACAGTGGTGCCGTTGTCGCATTGTGTCTGAGAGGGCCTTCAGTGAGTGAGAGAAGGAGAGAGAAATAGAGAGTACTAAGAGAAAGAAATACTCAAGCAGGGGCAAAAATGAATGAAAACTGATGAATATTAGTTTATGCCAGAGATTCACACAAGTTCACGACAGAGGGGTGATTATTGAGTTTTCTTTCCTGAGAATTAAGTAAAATTAAAAGTAGGCCGATTTAACAAAAAATGCTGTTTAAGTGTACTTATTATTTTGTTATTTCCATTATTTAAAAGTCACCAGAATGCAGGAAACAAAGTCTCTGAAACTCAAATTTTTCGGAGGGAGGACCCCCAGACCTTTGGCCTATGAAATCCTCCCTAATTTTGAGGTTTCAAGGTTGGCAAGTATGTTCAGAATCACGTTTATAGGTCAAAGTACATACAAGAAATTTGACTCGCCAGCACCACCTGTCTGTCAGGAAGTTTTTGTTCCACTGACAGGTTGAGGCTGGGACAGTGAGGTTGTTGAGTTTGGAGCCAAGGATGTCTGAAATGATGGTGTTGAACGCTGAGCAATCATACTCGGCCTTACAATGTCATGGTTTCTCTTATATTTTACAAATTTTGTCAGGTTAATTCACTGCAAAAACAAACTGTCAAACAAAGTGTCACATTGGCATTGGGCCCAGCTGGCAAGAAGTCAGGTCCTTCACACACTTCCCCTTCAGTGCTCAACCATCTGCTATTGGTCTAAAACATCATGTGGTTGGGTGAGTTTCTGTGTGGAAAAAGCAGCATTATTCAGTCTCTCCAGTTCATTGTTATTTACCTCTCAGTGCTCACATCTCCTCGTCAATCTGATCAGTGAACCATCGGAGCCTTGTTGAGCTTGTTAGATGATAGTTACACCTTTCAAGACTGATCAGCCACAGTCTAAATCCTCATATTTCCTCAGCCGCCACTGTTGCTCTTTCAATTGCTCGAGGTTTCCCAGTGTAAGCTGCAGCAAGATCAGGCAATACTGCTTCATTTTTTTTTAATTTCATACTCATCGTTATAAAGATGCTTTACATAATGTGAGAAAAAAATTTGAAGTGCAGTTCACACGGAAAAAAACTGGTGCCCACAGTATGATTCCAGTATGAGTACTGGTTGGTTTCTGTGTGTCTGGGTAAATAAATAATAACAAATAATAATATTTGCAAATCACCATAAAATCTCACTGATTGACCTAAAATTTGAAAGAAATATATTTTTGGTGTTTTAATGTCTTTGCATTACAAAAGGTACATAGAAAAGGTTGCGCTTAGAAACGTAAGCGCAACCTTTTGTTATTTATTTTTGTCACTTGTTGTGTAATGACGGAAGTCCAACTTCAGAGCTAGTTACGTAGTATATAAAGTGAGAAGACCGCTTATGGTGGGCTGGTGGGAAGCCATTCCACTGGGAGACCCGTGTTCGAGATAGGTGTTTTCTTTTGTAAGTTTTTGTAAGCATCAACCAAAGCAAAACCAGGCAAGCACTACAGGATGAGGATCATCACCAACCCATAACCCCTACCTACTTCTACTCTACTCCCACTAACCCTCCTACTCCCTGTCCCTCGAATGTCATCTCCCCTCCCTCTGAAGCTAACCTTCCCCTCCCTCCTAACCCCCAACCTCCTCAATATCCTCTACCCCTCTGACTCAGGGCAGAAAACTCTGGAGCCCCACCGCAGAGAAGGCCATGGAACACCTGTCCAGTGGAGAGTTTGTTGGTGTACAACATATCCTCTTCCATACCGGATTAAATGACCTCACAAGAAAAAATGGTGATATACCCACAGCCTTATGGCAGCTGTAAAAAAAAAGAGCCATTGAGGACTGCAAAAGTAACAATATCCACATTGCTTCCTTGATCAGACATTCCCCAAAACATTATCAACACTATAAACTCAGAAATCTACAGGAGCTGTACCCATTTCCCTAACGTGAACGTGGCACACCACAGTAGAATGAGTTACCATCACCTGTATGATCACATCCATCTCAGTGACTCTCAAAATCCTCATGTAATGTTATGACCATTCAATCATTGTCATGTCGAGTACCATCCTCATGCCCTGATTCTTTTCTGGAGCTTTCCCAAGGGATTTCACAGTGCAAGCCTGCATATTCCAGCCATAGCTGGACTGTGCATCACATGCTGACGCTGTACATATTTTTCTACCGTATTTGGCCAGTTTGCTTGGTATATATTGTCTGAAGGGACAGTGGCCATCAAATGCACATTCATCCACAGTCATGAGGGGGCCTGGAATGTAGAGAAAGGGTAATCGTTGTACCCACTTGTCCCACATATCCTGTATTGCTGCGAGTTTGCCATGCTCTCATTAGCCCTGCCTTGTTTTTCTGTCATCAAAGTGTATGACACGGGAGAAAACACGGAAAATCTTCAGGGACATGGTGGCTGGAAATATTGCCCTTCCAGCGTCAGCATTCCAAAGGCTTACTGTTGCTTCACCTTTTGACTTGAACACTCCTGCCAAAACGAACAACCCAATGTAGGCCTGGAGGTGGGTCACATCCAATAAGTCTTCCAACTCTCCCCATACACGCGCCTCCCCTCTAAATTTGTCTTCTCAAGTATTTCCTTTTCAATTGATGCTGTTATGAAAAGCTCAAATGCAGATTTTATGTCTTACACATGGCTGGCTGACAGCGTATCTGGTTGGACCTGGAACCATTTTTAATCACATGGCAGCACTAAGTCTACCCTTTCAAGTGGGGAGAGACCCTAATAATATTACTTTTTTTTTAAGCTATTGTGTCTGCTGGTGGTTGAGAGACAACAGGAGCGTCAACTCCAAGGGTCTCATTTTCATCAGAGACATTCTTCTCTATTTCATTTTCACTGTCAAAGAGCTGTGACAAAACTTTACGGACAGAAAACCTTTTCTTAGAGCTCATTTCCAACTGAGAGATAGTGTAAAGTGAAAGCACAAAGAGCAGAAATGGCTTAGAAGGCTGCTGCGCAAGCTTTTATATGTTTGATATGTTTGACCCTCCCCTAAGTTGTGTGAACTATCAATGACTTCGGAACTCTATTTCCCCTCCCTCACAATCTGGGAAACATCAAAATTATTGTAGGAATTATGTTTCCCGCTCCCCAATGTTTTGTGAACTATCAGGGGTTCTCGCACTACTACTAAGTATGGTTAGGGCACTAAAGATTATAAAATTGCATGCTATAGTGACCTCAATATCAACCAAAACAACATGAACAAATGTTTGTAAAATGTTATTTTTTTCTATGTTTTATACAGCTAAAACAGCCTGGGGTCAAATTGACCCCAAGGAACAACTGATGCGTATGAAATGCATACAGGACATTGCTTATCGTGGCTACTGTTGGCTAATGTTTGCAAACATTAGATAGACATCGCTAGTTAGTTTGCTGACTTTATGACTCTTCACTACACTAATCATCTGTGGCACTTTTTTAGCCTTTAACACAAACCTATATCTACCATGTGTCTGCACCGTGGCTGCTTGTTTAGCAAAAGTTACATAGTCTCAAGATCTACAGGATGATCTTGTGTCTGTGTCTGGAACTGGACAGAGTTCAATACTGATCTGGTATCTACACCAGGCACTCTGGCTGCAGCCTCAAAACACAACCAAGTAGGATATGAATGAATGTTTAAATAAATGAATAAAGCTTCAAACACTAGGAGCCCTCAGGAAAGGGCAGGACCTTTGGAACTCAGCCAGTTCACCCATGCCACACAGTGCAAGCCCTAAATATAGACAATAATACAGACAGACCTAAGAGGTGAGAATAATGCAGCCACAAAATGTACAAGAAACACAAAACACAGAGCTGGGATGATGATTTAACACTGCCAGGAAATTATGTTGGCGTTATACGTTTCTGCAAACCGGGGATGAATTGAATGTTTTTTTTTAATGTGAGCATTTTGGCTTTTGGGCAGGGCAAGTGACATGTTACAATGAGTGACACGCAGAACAAGTGACTTATGGAGCGTCCATTATCGAAATTTACATGGTATAATAATAAGCGTAAAGAGCGAGAAAGTTAACAAAGGAAAGCTGGGTCAAACAAACAGGACTTTCACCCAGGAGGCTGCTGTTCCGCTGTTCGTGTCCAGTGTGAAACCAAAAGTAAACGTTGAGTTTATGCTTGTTACGTAACGTTGTTATGCTTGTTATGTAACGTTAAGAAAAATTCCGCTAAGAACGGATGTTATTTATTTACGCTAATTTCGTTGTTATGGTTGTTACGTTATTATTTTAACACAAAATGTGATTTTTTCTAACCTTAACTAAGGAGTTTTGTTGCCTAAACCTAACCAATAGTTTCACAACATTAACCACGTGGTATTGTGCATTTCTGCAAGCGCAATACAAGGCTGATATGAAAGTATTTAAGAAATGTATTTTGGATTCAAAACTGTAAAAATTCAATGTATCCCGTGGTTTGGAGAAGTGCAATGCCAATGTTTTTTTTTTTCGGGCGACTAGGTTGGTTTAAAAGCTAAAAAAATAAATAAAAAAAACACGAGAAACAAACCAAAGAAACTATATGAAATTAAGCTACCATCCAATTAACACTTAGCTCACATAGCTTATGTATTACACTGTACTTTAAGATACTGGATGTACTTTGACATTTGGCTCTCTGGGGATTAACAAAAAACATTTTTAGCTTTTTAGCAGTTTTATTCTTTTAACGGTCTTGTATTAGTTGCACCAACATACTACTATAAAACACCACAAGCTAAAAGCTGGCTGCTGCCTAGGTATGTCCTTGTCATAATGTCCTTGCTGTGAAGTTGCTAAGCTGTTGCTGGGGGACATTTTGTGATGTACATAAGGAGAGACAGGAGAAATATCTGATGTTGAAGGGTCATTTAAGTCAAAGTGTGAAACTTTCCCCCCTCGTCTCTCCTCTCGTCTCCTTTTCAAAATCGATCATGCCCACAGCGTCTTGTTGTGGCTCTGTGTGTCAATATGTCTCATCAATATCACTCTGTCCAGACAGGTCAGTAATGGACAAGGGCCATTAATGGGAGTTTTCTTGGGTACAGGTCTTAAAGGTATAATATGCAACAATTTCCTAAAAAACAATGTCTAGACTGATACAAAAATAATCCCTCTCAATCATCACTGATGCCCTACTAGAAGTGTGTAATAGTTTCTTTATCTACAAAGATCCTGCCATCTGCCTGTATTTTCTCTTATCTTCTTATATTGCTGTGTTCGGGACTCTTTTGGGGATGTAACCCCCAACCAATAACAGCATGTGCAACCTGTTCAGGTCTTCAAGTACCGCCGTGTTGTCACACCCTTCGGCATCTGATATCGAGGCACAAATCCCCCTTTAGCTCTGTCAGATACAAAGCGGCGATATTTCACGGCTGAGAATGGGTTGTTACATCGCCGTGTGCTTCAGGTTTTCCCCTGCTTCCCTGCTGTGTGAAGAGGGGCTGCTGTGTGCTGCTATCAGTGTGCTGAGACACATACACCAAGCAGAGAGGACAGGAAGACTGCCCTTCAGCTGCATTCATTAAAAATGTGGCAATGTGGCACCTTCCAGGGTTCGAAGGGTTGTGCAGAGATGTTAGGAGTTAGGAGTTAGTTGTGCGTTTATTTGTGCTCAATGAATAGCATTAAATCAAATCAATACTTATAAATTCACATAAGTTTAAATGAAAACAGTATTGCTTAGCCATGTGCAATTGCAATGCTAAAGCTGTAAACTGGTAAGGATTTCTTTGTTGTTGTTGTTAACTGGTGATTCCATCGGTGGAAGGTGGAGGAGTCAGGCTGGTAAAGTTCTGCTTCTGGTGTCAAAAGATGCAGTCCCTGCTGTGTTCAAATCCAATTGTGCAGATTGGGGAAAGCCGGTTGCTCCAATCCCTTGTTACTTGGAGAATTAGCAGCTTGGCGCTAACTTGCTTTGTTCCTGTTGCTTGTAAAGTTAGCTGGCAGACTTTGTTGTAGTCCCTGGCGTCAAACTTGTTTCCTCTGGGTTAGTAGTGCTAACTGAGCTAAGCAGGAATCTGAAAAAGGCAGGCTCTTGTGCCTTCTTCCTTAGAAGAAGTTCTTGTGTTTGGCCCTGTTCAGACCTGGCATCAACATGCGTCCTGAGTGATCCGAACACAAGTAGACAGCTGTAAGTACACCTGTTCACACCTGGCAATAGAATCTCCACATGCGTCTTGAGTGACCACTTTTGATCCGATCTCACTTCCCCGCTCTTTATGCAAATAAAGACACGGCTTATACAGCAGACGTGACGAAATATTACACGGATGTCAGTAGTAATATCCTACATATTCGTGAATTCGGGTACATTTTTATTAACATAAAAATAAAAGGTTATTGTACCGGCATATCCGATCAGTGATCCGATCACTGAGGACGTATGTTACTACTAGGTCTGAACAGGGCCTGTTACTAACAGGCTATGGCTCAGAGCTCCTGCTCTGGAGGTGACAGGAGGAGAAAAAAAAGGAAGAACAAAAGAAAGCTCTGGTTTTGTCAGGGGTGCAGTTTCACAGGTAAGTGTGAATGGGTCAAGGGATTTACAGTAGCCATGGTTATTGTGAGTCCATGGGCGGAGTTTAGGATTCCAGGACCCTGGGAGACATAATTCACTGGCCCTCTGCCATTTTGAGTGGTGTGGGTCCCAACATCCCCCCTTTTGCTTTTAAGAACGGCCACAGTCCTTTGGACAAAATAGAAAGCTGAACAATACACAGCTCCTTAGAAACAACCTAGGGGTTGTACATTTCAGTCATGGAGGATGACCTGAATGTTGTACAGTTCAATTCCTGGAGACGACTCGAAAGTTGTTCAGTCCATTATTGAAAAAGTTTGTTCAATTTTTTAACATCTGGGCAGTTCATTAACCAACTGGGCATTGGTTGAAACTATCTATCTTGGCTTAGCAAGAACAGTCATAAAGTTACAAACAAAACGAGATAAACAACAACAATAGCATTGTATAAAATACATAACCACTCAGTTATTTATCAGGTTAGTTAGAAGAACAGGATTGTTAAGATGTAAATTTGTTTTGGTGAGATGTGGAGACAGTGGCACCTACAACGGTAAGGACAGGTGAATGACTAGTTCTGTGAGGTCATAATGTGGCCCTAAACTCGTGTTTTGCACTAGTGAGCTCATATCAAGATACCATCAAGGAGTTACAAGTGTACAGTGCAAAGTTGAACAGTGGTGTCTGAATCCAATCCAATCAGATCAGAATTTTGTTTTATCAACTAATAGTAAGATGTCTGGCTCTTACTGAGTTCAGAAGCTCTTGTGTTTAACTCGTGGCTCAGGGCTGTAACGCTCCAGGTAGCCAGAGGCAGAGAGGCATTCAGAAGCGTTGTCTGATAGACTATGACCTGCGGTTATTGTCAGATCGGTCTCTTGGCTGGTCACGTCAGTTCTGGGCCAAAATTTCTGAGTAAGGCATTCTAACATTTCTATTGTGTGAATTCCTATCTTGACGCCATTGGTGGACACGCGGAAGCACTCAGTGTCCTTATGCGGTCTTCTGTGAATACAATGTGGGTGCGTACACATGGATGAAGATTCTGCAAAAACAAGGACTTGAAGATGGAGTTTTCTTCTAAGCCTGGTGCATTCTTACTGAGGAAGTATGCATGCCTTAAACGTTTGTAGTAATCCTTGAGATTCTCACTATGGGGATGTTTAATTTGGAGGGCGGCAAACATCGCTGTGGTCTCATCAGCGGTAGAAGAAAATTCTTCTGTCAGTGCTTGATGGAGCTCTTTGTAGTCATTTCTGACACTGGGAGGTTGTGTCTGTATAAACTTGCAGACAGCTTTAGAGCTGGTTTTCCACACAAGTTTAACTTTCTCCCTTTGGGTTGCATGGGGCAAGTCAATTAGATTGTGATCTAACTCCCTAAAGTAGTCTTTGATGTTTTGATCAAAACTGTTTCAAAACTTTCACTGTCCTTAGCTATGAAGTCGAGCACAGTGGAAACACTGTGTGTTCTTTTCTGGCGAAGGCAAGACTAAGTTAGCATGAGCGAGTGCATCACGTGCTAAAGTTCTCTCTGGCTGAGAGGCAGAGGCTGAACAGCTGTCATCACTCCCGTGGTTGAGTAGAAAAGAGGCTGAACAGGTTGAACCCTCGGAAGGAGGAGCACGGATGAAGGTGTCATGTCTCAGTGGCTGAGAAGAACACGGGGCAGAATATCTTCTTGAAGATAAACTACATGTCTCTTCACTGTCTGTGTCAGAGAGATGGGAAGTCAGGTAGCTGTCAGCTCAGTCTCTCAGCAGAGGTTGACGAGCTGACTTCGTTCTCAAGGACTTGGAGTCGGTTGGAAATCCTTCACCTCTGAGTGGAGAGTTCACCTCTCATCAAGGGAAGAGTAACCAGAATCCCATTGGCTGAATGACTGTGGTGTTGAAAGAAGTTCTAATCTAAGCCTTAACATTTGTTCTTTGTGTTGACAAAGATCTAACTGCTGAATGCAGGTCTTCTAAGTAACACATTGTTTCTTATTAGCTGTCTGAAACTTTGTGGAAGAGATCATTTTTTGCGTTCTTTGGCAAACTACTTCCTTTTCTAGGGCTGCTTTGCTCTGAAAAGCAAGGCTGGTTTGCCTTGTCTGAGCATCACACCTGTCAGTAGCGGGTTTATTTCTTTTTATTTCACTCACTGAACTCAACCTTCTGATGAGTCAGGGCAGCCAGGATTTAAGCTCTGTGCTAACGAAGAAATAAAAAGCTCTACACAGAGGTTCTCTATTGTAGTGTCTGGAATGTAGGGTAAGACTAAACAGGATGTCTAGTACAAAAAAAATGTAGTTGGCTATGGTGTTGCGTTGGCAGACACCTTGTAGTGTAGCTGGGGCAGTACACTAGCCAAACAAAACAATGTGCTGGCCTATGCTATGGGAAGTAGCTTCTTGTGAAAGAGGGGCAACTACAGCGCCATCTAGTGGCTCTAGTGGGGATACAACATTGGGGCCAGTAAAAGTAAGTAAGTGCACAGGTTTACAAAATAAGTTTGCTTACCAAACTTTTCAACCTGCACTGAGATGCAGGGCAGCAACAGTCAGAAGACTGTCTTTCAAAGTGGACTTAATGTGGCAGTAACAGCTAGGTACAAAACTTATATCACAGGGCTGGTAGCACGCTGTGGCTCTATCTCAGGCTCTATATTACTCAGGCTGGAATGCAAGGCTGTAGCAGCCACAAGCTCTCTATGTTGCACGGGGCCGGTGGCACGCTCTCTATTAAATAAAAGAGCACTTGAATTAACATCAAATTGTGACAGCTTGACTAGATTGCATTGAATACCTGGTATTCGAATGCTCAACCAAAATTCTTACAAATTCCACAGAGTAGAGTGGTTCGGGTTCGAACACATTTATTTCTCTGATTCACTGCTTTGTTCTCACTAACGCCGCTTCCTCTCTTCATTCACTCTATAGCTTGCTCGACAATCGCTGATCTCTCTCTCCCTCCCTCCCTCGCCCATTGAGCAGAGGAGGAGGGACCAACATTGAATGCCGTGTGGTTTACAAACAGCAACCAACACACGGTTACATATTATACTTTTAAACACAGCTGCACAAGTACGTACAAGTAAGTACAAGCACATCAGCGTGGATATTTTCCCTGGATTAACAGGTCAAAAGCTGTTAAAACTGCTGCTGCTGTATCCGACTCTGTGTACTTGTCAGTTCATTAACTTTACATCAAAAAAAAGTTGAGTGTGATAGTGATCCCTGAAGCGCTGTGAAACCTGACACCTCTCTTAATACATCAATGGCTGAAACACACGACACAATAAGCGGGGGGGAAGGTGCCAGCCTGTCAGTATTCCCTCAGTAGCGGCGAGCGAAGAGGGAATAGCCCAGTGCCGAATCGGCGTCAGACGGGAGCCAGTGGGGAAAATGTAGCGTACCGAAGACCGCTTGCCTCGGAGTCCTTCTGATCGAGGCTCAGCGCAGTGGATCGGTGTGAGGCCCAGTAACGGGGACGAAGTTTGACCCTGACTTGACCATGCTTCTCTTTGATTTTTTTTTTTTGTATTTAGTTTCTCAGGGTTAAAAACTTTTTTAAAAAGAGCCCATAAAAAAAATAAAGAATGAAAAAATCTTTCTGTGATCTCTGACATCTTATCTAATCAGCTTGAGCACACCTTGGAAATCATCAAGACCCATAGAAGCAGTTTTCTGCAACATTTTTGAATATTTAGTGCCTATTTAGCGGCCATTTTGAAAAATGGCTGCCACAGCACCCTGACATATAAACCTTTCCCCTCTCTGAGTTCCCTTTGATAATGATGCATGTATCTCAGTAACACTTTATAATAACCATAATTAATAAATGGTAAATTGACAATGAATTAAGTTAATAGTTATTTTACTGTTATCAAACTATTTCTTAAAGGTTTACAAATAATTTGGTAAGCACTTATCAACACCTAATATATTATATAAAGATATAATGTGTGCAACAATAAACTGATAATAAATACTTTACTAATGTAATCAGAATGTAATTGTTATCATCTCGTATCAGCTGTGATACAATTTGTATTTTATAAACTAATTATTTTATATTATTATTATATGTTATTTGTTAACAATAAAATAACTGTTAATAAGTTTACTTAACTATCAATTCACCATTTATAATTGATGGTTATTATAAAGTGTTACCTTTGCTATATCTTCACATTCTTAGCTCATAACGATGTCACTCTTGTTGTCTAAAAATGCTCTCTAGAAAGAAAATGACAACATGTTTCACCTCTGACTGAAACTACAGTGCATGTTCTCGGATAGTTCGGTGCAGTTTGCACTGTATTTGTAACACCCCAAAAATACAAGATAGGACGAGCTATAAAAATCTGTCTAAAAATATTTTGTTTCATTACAGAAAAAGTTTTAACAATGCCGTCCCGTAGAGCTGGCAAATTGGTTCCCAAGACAGTTCCTCTTTGAAGAGAGTGGAATCCAACAAGTCCTAGCTGCTTATTTTTAGGTCAGACATGCTCAAACAGCAAAATACAGCAAAATACGAATCTTGAAAACAATGGCAAGTGCAGCAGTGAGGCTTGTTTACGCTGTTGTTTGAATTGTTAATAGGTGCAGTGTGGGCTATTGTCACTGTATTAGCTTTGATGGTGAAGCAAGGAGTACTGTATGTGTCTGCCTGTGCCATGCTCGGAGAACAAGGTGTCGATGTTTAGAGACGAGAAACAGCTGGTTTGTTATTGACTCTGACAGAGAGAGACAGAAATAGAGAATCAAAGATGGAGAGAGAGAGAGAACGGGGGAGGAGAGAGAGTGTTTTAAGGCTTTAGCCTAGGAAGTGTTTCCATGTAATGTCACAAGCTATTGTCTTCATAGTGCTGAAATCCCATTACCACAAGTGATGTGGAAGGCATCAGCAAGGGGCTGCACTCTGGCCAACGAGTATAAGAGCCACAATGGAAAAGGTTAAATCAAGACTGAGTCCAAGTCGACTCAGCAGGGGGAATTCAAGGCCGAGCATTGCTGTGTTGTTCTTTAGCGTACAGCTGTTCAATGAATCATGCTTTGTCCGGACTGGGAACGTCAGGAGCGCGTGGCGGCTTGGTGAGTCACGCGTCGGGTGTTCAAACCAGTTGCGTTTCAACTGCGTTTCTGCTGCTGCTGTCAGCCCTTTCTTTCTACATAGAGTTTGCCTTTCATAATGGCATTTCATTTCATTATAAATTTAATTTATATTTATTTTAGACAGTGACAGTTTAAGAAACGTGTGGTAATTTGTAAATAATAGTAATAATCAACAATTAAAACCCCGTATTACAATAATTCATGGAGCTCTGCAAGTCACTGCATGTTGTATAATACTGTCCGGCACATATTTCAGAATAAAAGCGTTGTGTTAACAAATGATGGAATTCTGTCTACAGAAAAAAAACGCTTAAGGGCTTTTATTTTGAAATGAAAGCAGGAAGTGTTGATTTAAAACCAAGTCTTTACTTTTTTTCATCCCTGTTACATTTCCTACAGATACACACATTGAAACTGTTGTAATGTTGCTGGTATGATGTCAATATACAGTCAATAGATCACTTTCACTGTCTGTTGTTGCTGTGAACCGCGCGGCTCGCGTCAAAAATAGGCGAGACCTCAAATCTCTAGAAGAGACGCAGCTGACCGGGCAGTGTGGCTGCTCTAACCTGTTAACACCACTATACAATGCGTCATGTGAAACCAGAACACATTGACATTTGTCATAACACACATTGCTAAAAATCCAGCTCTTACTCAACAGTAGGTTGTATATGGTTCACCCTGTATGTCTAAATAAGTGTGGTTTGTTAACGGTGCTAAATGCGAGATTGGGAGCATTTCTGTTGCCTCCGCACGGCTCTCAAAATGGCGACTGCTGAGCTGTAGGCTTGTTGCTAATGGTGCTAACAGCGCTAACAGTGTTGAACTGGGGGGGTGAGGGGACAAGGTAATCTTTATTGTCCCAGGGGGGAGGCAATTTGGTTCACAGCCAGCAGTAATAAATAAACATCACACAAACAAATAAATACACAACAAATACCAACACAAATTACAATTTCAAAGTGTCATTTACAAGGCTGATAGCAGCAGAAATAAATTACTTTTTGAACCGGTTTGTTCTGCATCGTGGCAGATTGTATCTGCGGCCTGATGGAAGCAACATAAATTCACACCACAAGGGATGGCTCGGATCAAGCAAGGTCGATCGGGCTTTCTTCAAGTACTTGACCTTATATAGGTCATGGGGGTCGTTGAACGGTTTACTAGCAATTTTGCTGCACACTTTCACGATACCCTGCAGGCGATTCTTCTGTTTAGCAGAAAGTGACCCGTGCCAGCAGATAAGAGAAAAGGTAAAAACAGATTCGATAAAACAGGAATAAAACATTTTCATAAAAGTGGTGTCGACATAAAAATTGCGAAACTTACGATAAAAGTGCATACGCTGATGTGCTTTTTTTACACACAGCATCAACCTGTGGCTCAAAGCACAGTTTGTTGTCGATCACAGTACCGAGATATTTGTACTGCTGCACCAGTTCAACAGCCTGATTGTCCATCACAACAGGGGAGATGACAGTGGGATTTTTCCCTAAAATCAATGCATATCTCTTTAATTTTTGCCACATTAATGTTTAAAAAGGATGATTTGCACCGCTCACTAATAAAATCACTCACTACAGGATCATGTTCATAGTCGTAACTGCTGAGGAGGGACATCATCATCATCCGCAAATTTGATAATGTGGCGCCCGTCATGATGGCGCTGGCATTCATTTGTGTATAAAACAAATAAAAGAGGGGAGAGGACGCGGCCCTGGGGGGATCCGGTGGATGAGAAAAAGGACATCTGATAAAACACCAATCACCCTTACCCGATGTGACCTCACTGTTAAAAAGTCCATAAGCCAGCAAATCAGGCCAGCATCAAAGATGTAAATGCTCTTCAACCTGTCTGCAAAAAAACTGGGGCTGGATGCAGTTAAAAGCAGAAGAGTAGTCAATAAAAAGTAGACGGACAAGGGACTTGGCCCCCTCAAGATGTTTAAAAAACAGGTTTAAAAGTGTCCCTGTCGCATCATCCACAACTCTGCCCGGCCTGTAAGCAAACTGGAGAGGGTCCAACTTATCCTTGTACAGTGTCCAAAAGTGTATCCATCATCAACTTTTCAAAAGTTTTCATGACAAGAGAGGTGATTGCCACTGGCCTGAAGTCCTTGAGTGTCTTTGGAGTTTTGTTCTTAGGCATAGGAACGATTATTGAGTCCTTACAAAGACGAGGGACCTTATGCAGCTGTAAGGACAACTGGAAAATGAAGCAGAAGATGTCTGCGAGCTGCACGGCACCGTTTTGGACTTTTCCTTTCTCTGACACCACGGAAAAGTTTCAAGACCATGAACTTATCAATGGACACGTTATGATGTACAGGGTTAAGATCCACATGTTTAAAAACAGATACCTCCTCACTAAGGTCATGGACATTAAAACATTTATAAAAAAAACATTCCAGGGTCCAGGTTGGTTGTCCCATTCGAGGTAATTGCACATACTCTCTTGCTTCACCACTCTCTTCCCATGTACACACACACACACTCTATGCACTGGCTCTGCTCTCGAAATGACCTACGCTGCTCTTACAACAGCTATAGGTAGGGCCGTTCGCGTTTTTTAGTCGGCCACCGTAGTTCTTCTACGCGCTTGGCACACGGGAGAGGCTGCAACCTGCAACCTTACTGCTAGATGCCGCCAGATGTTACCCACCGTACCTTTTAAGCTATATTACGTAAGTTCAATTTGACACGGGACAAGAACAGCGGCCTCCTGGGTGAAATTCCTGTTTGTTTGACCCATACATCCCATGGATGTATTAAGATAACTGGATACAGCGTTGGAGGCGGGGCCCCGTTCATTTCTATGAGAGTTGCTCAGTGGCGCATGAAGCCAAAATGGATCGACTTCAGAGTGAAGAAGTATCCGAATCTCCCGGCCATCTTCCGCATCCATTGGGCCCATGGAGCAGGCGCAGTAGCCTCCGCTCGGTCACATAGCTCAGTCATGGGATCACAGCCGTCACGCTGTCATTACGGCTTGATAACTCCGCCTCCCAGCCCTCGCTCCAGCCTTGGTCTGGGTCTCATTCACATGAACGGAGGAAGCGAAATAACTCTGGATTTGGCTATTAGTGCATTTTACAACTTTTAGGACCTAATGATTTAAATAAGGACTATTAGAGTGTTCATACTGGGAAGTTGGTTCACCTAAAAAAAAATTATCCGTTGAGTTACAGACGTCTCTTTCCCAATGCAAGTCTATGAGAAAAAGTCTTTTTGGGCCCAATGGCATCACTTGACGGACACGGAAGTTGTAGTACCGCCGTTTGGCCTCTACGAAAATTGGCATTCACGACCAGCGCTCTTCCTGGGGGCTTGATCCATCCACCCCAACGTCCTTCTTATGCAGACTTTTTCACTCTTTATACGCCACCTGATTTCCTCCTTTGCTCCCGTCATAATTACTATGGCCACTAAAGGTCGTCGTCATCTCCTTGTATTTGTATCAACCATGTGAATAAATGATAATGGCCTTCTGAACATACCAGTCGGTGTAGCAGGCCCTTTCTAACCCATATCTATGATCACTGATATGGCTCATTCAATCAGCTGATAACATTCGAAGCGTGTGGATTCAGATTGAATGAACGCCTGATTTCCACAGACGTTGGTAGTATTTGTCCTCATGCTGTAGGTCGTCCTGAAAGCCACAAATGTCACTTTTATATTGTAAATGCTGGTGTGACTAAACTCTTATGCTGATGAAATTTGCCTATACTTTGATCGCTGTAACCAAAAGCAAACCTGCAAGGATTCCGTGACATTTTTGTTGCCAATGAGAGCACATTTCATGCATGCAGACCATCATCGGTGTGGATATTCGGGGGAATAGTTCCCTGATGTGGCTCTTTGTCTCCAAAAACCTATTTGACTTGGACTCATATTTTGTCAACACAGTTATGGTGTATGACTTCATTTACATATTTATGCCTCTTGAATCAATACTCAATGTGTGCATGTGTACAAAGCATGCATCATGATCATTTCTTTTCTTTTTTTTCTCACTCTTTAGCACTTGCCTCCCAAGACAATTTTCCCTGCATATATTTGATCTCATCCTCTCGCTCGTGGTATATATAGCTGAGAAAGTTTTATCACCCTCAACCAGCAAATGACTGTGGTCATTTGTACAATATTTCACGTTTCAAATCAGCGAGGCACACAGCCGCAAATGACAGCCACGGTTTGTGCACTCCTCAATCACTGCAGAAATGAGCACACAAAAATAATCACATTAGCATAGTAATCTGAAGGAGAAGTAGTGGTAATGACTTATTTGCCTTGAATTACCAACAACTGAATATTTTTTCTCTTGTGTACACATGATAACACGCTCAAACATTTACGAGCGCCGAAAACAGTCGCCATCAATTCATTAGTCAGCTCTGCGTGAGAAATTTCTATTTCCATAATCTCCGAATAATAAAGAAATTCTTCAGTAATCTATATGAAATAAGTAGCTTTGGACAAGCTTTGAGTCGACTGTGTTTCAGTCTGCTGTGGAGCTTAATAGGTATTTGTCCGCACAATGCTGAGACTGTTGTTATTTATGGTTTGGGGCTGTATTTTACAGCTGAATTAAAGCCATGCATCAGCAGCGCAAGTCTCTTGGCGATATTATGTTGTCTTTCAATTCACTAGAAGGAAGAGTCTGTTAAGTATCTTACTCCATACTGAACCAGTTGATCCAGTGATCAACTACACGGCATGACACCCCACTAGAGGGAGTATTTACCTTTCTCCCTTCAGTTATTCCCACCTCACACTCCTCCACAGCCTCTGCAGGTCACTAAAGAGCGGCTGCTTTCCTCTGAATGTGGAAAGCCAAGATGACAGAAAGAAATAGACACAAACTATTTGATATACCATCTTTGTTACCATACCTGCATTAACAATGACAACCTCCACAACCTCCCAGCATAATCTTTATTTTTTTTTATTTTATTTAGTGCGAAGAGACATAACAGGTGAGGCAAAACAAGACATAAAACAGAATAACGGAAAAGTAATAATCTGGGGCTGGGTGAGAAGATTTACGTCTGTTTGTTTGAGAAAAAAATAAATAAATAAAGATAAAAAAGGGGGGTATAGGTGGGAGGAGAGAGGGAGGAAAGAAGAGAAATTTTGTTGATTTTTTTATTTTTATTTAATTAAATGTTGTATCTATTATTGTTTTCTTCCTGTGAGCTGTCTGTTGGTGGGCATGCCCCATAGCCTAGTCCTCCATCCTGAACATCATCACACATGAATACAGTTGGGCTGATTGGATCTCAGCTTTACAGTGATACCCAATTTATGTAATTCCAAGACTGTTTAGGGACCCCAGTATGCAGAAATATTCAAACACATCATTTTAGAATAGGAGAAAATAACACATTTTTACTGGATGCATAAAACTGCATGTTTTTTGCCCCAAACTGCATGTGATTATCATAAAGTGGGCATGTCTGTAAAGGGGAGACTCATGGGTACCCATAGAACCCATTTTCATCCACATATCTTGAGGTCAGAGGTCAAGGGACCCCTTTGAAAATGGCCATGCCAGTTTTTCCTTGCAAAAAATTTAGCCAAACTTTGGAGTATTATTTTGCCTCCTTCCAGACAAGGTGGTATGACATGGTTGGTACCAATGGATTCTTTAGGTTTTTAGTTTCATATGATATCTGTAGCTTCACTCTAGCCCTAAAACCTACTAGAGCCTACGAAAGACAGTAAAATCAGAAAGTCCGTGAACACTGAGGCTACTCCTGGTATCTGCGGTGATCCCACCAATAAGATTGATTCAGCTGATTAGCTGCCTCGTCTCTGTTGTTGCTGTACGACTGCAGGTTATTTCCAGTGAGCAGCACACCGGGGCCGGTCCTGACCTCCCTGGGGCACTAAGCAACATTCTGCTAATGGGCCCTACTACCTGACCTGTGAGCCATGCAAACCATTTGCCATTGCCACACAGTCACACCTGACAACCCCAGTGTATTACACTGCTGCAATACAATTATTCATAATTACTATAATTAATTTTATCAGCTGCATCAGGCTTACTATTCACACTGGCTCACTATTTATACTATGGCTTGGATGAATACTCACCATTTTAAATTCAATATTTAATCAACAGTCAATGCTTTCCATCTTGCATTAGTCCAGAGTTGTAACTTAACATTGGCTGAGAGATTAGATAATCATTGTCTTGTTTTAAGATGATGTGCGCCTGAGGAGTGCCATCACACCTACAGCATATATTGACTGGATCAGTGGCGGCTGGTGACTCAAACAATTGAGGAGGACAGGAGGAATAGCAACCCACGGTGTCACGTTATTTTATTATATTATTTCTCTTATTTTGTACTTGTACCTCCATTTGATGTACTGTATTTGCTCAGTGCTGCTTGATATATGTGCTCTCATGTTCCTAATTTTCACGTCATATAGGGGGGGCTTACATGGGATTCAGATTTGTTTTTTTATTTTTATTCTGTAAATCTTTTAATCTGGAAAGAACTTTTTGCTTAAGTTTGACAAGTGTTATGTAAATGATTATTATTATTGCTACTCTAGTTGCCTAGGTTACTTATCTCTACTTTCTTATGTAAAACGAAAAAAATAAGCAGTAAAACAATGGCTTATGAGATTTCTTAAAAAACAATCACTGCAGCCTCAGGAGTGTTTGTAATGTGTCACTAGAAGCCCGTCTGTAACTGCGTGTACAGCAGTCCGTCGCCAACACCGGGTTCCTGTCCCGGGTGAGCGCACCGCACGTCTCCGTAGCTCGCTGTGGGTCCAGTCCGCGACAGCTGACGGTGAGGCACAAGCAGCGAGCCCTGAGCGGATCTCTCTCTATCCACTCCCCGGCAGGGTACAGCTCCTGCCGCGCGCCCCAGGCAACCCCCACCCTCACTCAGCTGTCTGGGCTGACCCATGGCGGGACTACGTTGGCGTGCAGCGGTCCGACGCCCTGTCGCACTCCCGGACTGGATCCCGGTATGGGCGACAGACTGCTGCACAAGTCCGTCAGGGCTGCTACAACAAGCTAACTGTTATGTTAACTAACACTAGTAGCTAGCTACAGCTCAATAAAAAGGCCGAAATATAAAGGATTTGTTTTGTTATGTGTTTAAAAGTTGTTCAAAATTTACACGTTGTAATTTATTTCATAGTTTGCTGCTGTATGATACTTTACTGACAGATCAGATTGAGAGATGACATTTGGAAATCATCATTGGACCAACCCGCTGTCAATCTTGTATTCTGCTGGTTGTTGATTGGTAACCAGCTGAGGGCGGTTAACCTCCCTTGGAGCGTCATCTGACGTGTTTTGGCCAATCACAAATAAGCATGAAAAAAATGAAATGCATTGTATTTGTTAGGAGAGGTCCCGCCCTAAGGGAGGACGAGGACCTGCCATCCCCCTCCACCTCCCACGATGCCAACAACCACTTCATATACACAGGCTGCCCTTTCCCCTCTGCCCTGCAGGTATCGCTGTGGAGGCATCAGTATTTGAATAATGGATTTTTTCCAAAGAAGAAAGAAAATAAAGAAAATATTTAATAAATGATACAGAGATTTGGTAATGGTTTATTTCAACCAATTACTCTTTTTATTTCACATTTTGATCTCCCTCTTGCCTCTCAAAAAATAGAGGAGGAGCCACCTCCTCTGCCTCTATGGACCAGCCTCTAATGGTGTATTCAGACAAACAGTAAAAACAATGTGTTCTTTGAACATTAAAAAATACAAACATGTTCTATTATAAACCCCAAATACATATGTGAACCTGAAGATGAGCATGATATGTCCCCTTTGACACATGTAGATTAGTTAACTTGTCATGGGGAGAAACAGTTAATAACAGTATAATGTCTGTTGTGGCATTTTTTTTTTTGATGATATCACCATATATATTTGCATGTTTATTATTTCTGATTGTGATTCTGATCAGGGTTATCTCAGCTCGAGCTTAAACACTACAAAGTTTTCATGGAAAACCTGTGTTGGCATTTACCACACAGGGAAGTTGCATTACAGGATTTTAGGATCCAGCACTTTAAAAATCCTGGTGTATACTAGGGAATACAATTCAGGATATCTCGGCTTCTGCTGCACCAATTTTAACCATTCTTTTTAGAACTCTGCCACAACAGAAACGTCAGGAGCGCGTGGCTGCTGCGTTACCTGTTGTTTTTTACTTCGGCATCCGTGTAAACAGGTTAGAGTAGCAACACTGTGAGACGTACGCGCACACAGTATATTGACATCATCAGCTACATTACTACAGTTTCGATATCTGTATCTGTAGAATATGTTATGGAGATGAAAAAAAGTAAAGATTTATTTTTAAATCAACACTTCCTGCTTTCATTTAAAAATAAAAGCCCTCAAGCGTGTTTTTTTTCTGTGGACTGAATTACTTTATTTGTTAACACAAGGCTTTTATTCTGAAATATGTGCCGGACAGTGTTGTAGAACATGCAATGACTTGCAGAGCACCATGAATGAATAAAGTACAGGGTTTTAATTGTGGATTATTACTATTATTTACTAATTACCACACAGTTCTTAACCTTTCTCTGTCTAAAATAAATATAAATGACATTTATAATAAAATGAAATGGCCATTATGAAAGGCACACTCTATGTAGAAAGAAAGGGCTGACAGCAGCAGCTGCAGCAGCAGAAACGCAGCTGGTGTGAACACCCGACGCGCCAATCACGCAGCCGCCACGCCATGCGACGCAGCCGCCACGCACTCTCGACGTTCCCAGTGTGGACGAAGCGTTAATCTGTCCCTCTGGAGTGACATACCTTTATAGAGGCACAATGACAAATCAGTGGTGTGCACCTTTAAAGGAAAAGACCTTGTGTTGACAGCTTATGTCCATTAAGATGGATAGAAAACTGCATCAGCGGTCCTAACTCGCCATTTGCACTTAAGGGTTACACACACAGAACCAATATATTCATACAATGACTAGCTTGGAAAGGAAAAATAGTTTTCCACCAGTGGTTTGAATATATAAGCAAATATATATATTGTACAACCCGAAGCTTAAGGCATCAATGTTACCCCCTCCCTTCCGGCAGTTATCGAAAGTTATTCCAGGAAACACTAAAAACCATTAACTGAAGTGGAAATGGGTGAGGCAAGGTGAGGTAAAATGAGTACACCAAAAAGATAAATTGCCACATTTTGTCACATAATAACTCCCGGAAGGTATTGGATATCACAGATTGATGATATATAACAGTTTAGGAGTATCCGAGGGTGGAATTTTCTTTAACATTTATCTAGCCTTGAGTTGCTGGCTCTGCTCCCTGACTGGAGATAGAGAAGGAGTGACATTTAATTTCACGTTTTTTTTTTTTCCCCCAGTATGGAGGTGTTTTAAATGAATTGCCTACACTATTAAAACCACTACATGGTGTTTAATGGCTGATTTATCGCGCATTTTGTGCTAAAGATCCAGGTTCATGTGTAAGGAACCTGACAAGCTGTTCTGCAGTTCCGCAGAGCTGCCAACATATTTGGGTATTAATTGGCCCGACCCTTGCTGAGGTGGAGGCAGCCATTGTTAAAAGTGACCTTTGGAGTGAGTCTGCGGGCATACATTCTTTTTATCTGAAAAAAGTGTTTAAGTCAGAAATCGCATTCATGAACATCAGGGTATTAAAACCATCACTGCGGGTATGTTTGATCCGAGACTTAGGCTTGTTTTCTTCGTTTGTGATATTGTGCTTGAAATTCTTAGAGCTTATAGCTTCAGATAGCTGTAGGCCAGCTGTGTGTGTAAACAGTACTACAAAAAGATATTAAATTGATTTATTATACCGTAACTGAAATGTCATGGTAATTGTTTGGCCATTGCTAAAGACAGTTTCTGGTTTCTATGTGAATCCTTTTGTTTAGTAAAAACATATTTTAATCACGTTTTCGGTTGAGTCATAGAAGTGTGTGTGACCTCAGCACTCACAGTAAAATGAGGACACTTGAAGTGAAGTGATAAATGTTAAATTCTAAGAAAATAAGGCCTTGGATTTCATCATTTTACTACAAGCTACGACATCTAAGAAATGGGACTTCTTTTCACTGAATCCTGTTGTCTTTAATGTGAATTAAAAAATAATAATTTGGGGGACAAAACTGAGTCTCATCTAGTTTGATCTACTGTAGAATGATCACCATCATGTACTGTTTACTCACACTTTATCTGTAATGCTCATAGAGAATACTGTTAAATATCCCCTCAAGACATGATCCTTAAAACTACATCTACTTCTTCTTCCTCATTAAAAAAAACTATTACGACACACAAAAATGTATTCTAAGTTAAAAGTGAATTGGTCTGATTTTTTTCTGCTATATCCATTCAATGTATTCATTCTGTAATTACCTCTCTATATAGAAGTTTTCATTGTTAGTAGCGGAGTCTGCCATTCCCGGGCAGGATTCAAGAAGAATCAGCCTCATTGTTTTACTGTTCAACCTCCTAAAGCCAGAAGAGACCGGCCGCGTGAGCAGCGCGTTACCTGTTGTTTTTTATTTCGGCGTCCGCGTTAACAGGTTCGAGCAGCCACACTGCCCGCGTGAGACGCTCGGCTGCATGTCACCTGCGTCTCTTCTAGAGATTCGAGGTCTCGCCTATGTTTGACCCAGGCGGCAGGGTTCACAGCAGTAACAGTGAAAGTGATCTATTGACTGTATATTGACATCATATCAGCAACATTACTACAGTTTCGATGTCTATATCTATAGAAAATGTTACGGACATGAAAAATAGTAAAGATTTATTTTTAAATCAACACAGTGTTGTAGAACATGCAGTGATTTGGAGAGCTCCATGAATGAATATAGTACGGGGTTTTAATTGTGGATTATTACTATTATTTACAAATTACCACACATTTCTTAAAGGGACTGTTTGAAACTTCTTACACATATAAATCACCCGGGTCGGTGTCCCATGCGCGCGCTCCCGTGTGGCTACACTCCAACACAAACTACACTGAAGCACCAAAACCGCAAAGTTCTATCTAGTGAAGCCTGTCTTGCAAAACAGTGTCGGCTGCGGTCGGAGGACGTGGGGGAGACCGTAGCTTTGGTCTCCACTCTGCTCCTCTGCTCCTCTGCCTGCCTGCCTTCACTCAGCTCGCTCCACCTCACGTTCATGCGCACACACTCCACACTGCAGAAGACTTTGTAGCTCTGAGAATATCTAGTGAATGTACAGTGGACATTTGTGCAGAAATAAATGCTGCAGCTCCTCCAGACCAACAGAGGTTTTCCGTGTCTTGTGAAGTGACGGGGCTCCGCAGCGAGAAACGTTATCGTCTCCGACTGGGTGCCGGTGTCTCCCTCCGCCCGCGGTCGGGAAGCTGAAGCAGGAAAAACCAACACTAGGATCAGCAGTGATTCATGGAGAGACCTCCGTCTGGTCAGCTAACATTACTGACAAGCAGCTGAAATATAGAGTGATATTGTGCTTTTAGCTGATGCTCGTTCATGTCTATGTAGAGCGAGCACAAGCGCGAGTCTGACGCTGACCTACGTTAACTTAACGGCCACAGGTGTCGCTGTTAACAAGCATTTCTGATTCTTACAAACAGTCCCTTTAACCTTTCTCTGTCTAAAATAAATATAAATGACATTTATAATGAAATGAAATGGCCATTATGAAAGGCAAACTCTCAGCAGCTGCAGCAGCAGAAACGCAGCTGGTGTGAACACCCGACGCGTAAATCATGCTGCCGCCACGCACTCCTGACGTTCCTAGTGTGGATCAGGCTTAAGTTACCATGGCGATATACCCCGGTAAGAAGTGATCCACCTTCGCAGGACGGAAAACCCTGAAGGGGTTAACCCTGATGTTACCTCGCTAACCCCAAATCCTGCTTCGTAGTACAGTACAGGCCTCTGGTGCTAATTCAAACCAAACATTTCCTGCTGCTGCTTCACATCAAAAGCATTGAAACACAGGCTGGCTTTTATTGTGAAGCATCCGCAGGTAACGCAATGTGTTCGTCACCGAGGTTAGCGCAGACTGAAATCGTTCATCAGCGGTTCTACAAAATAAGACAGTAGTAATTTTTTCTTTTGACAGAGGGTCAACATTAAGTATGTCAGGGAATGGAACAGACAGGAGCAGCCACAGTGAGCTGTTAGATGAGGAGCTGCAGGCGCCTCCACAGCGAGGTAACCGACTTTACTGTCTCCCTGCTGTCGTGTGGAAAACTACTTCTTTATTGACACTTTGTGAATTTGTTTGGCTGCATTGTGTTGGTGGTGTAATCAGATACACCTGTTGCTCTTATAGTATTTCTGACAAAGCAGCTGCTCAATGAGTGTTTGCTGTAGTATTAAATCACACTTGTTGTTATCATCAGTAACCATGGGGGTGTCGCCAAATCAACCAGGACTGAGACCCTAAAGGATTACAACTTTAAGATGAGCACTTTCCCCCTTCAGCAGATGACTGTGTAAACTAGTGTCAAACTCTGCACAGACATCATCATCATCTAATCACAACACATTTTTGAGTGGAGGGGGACATGAATTTTTAGCTCAAATGCATGCATGTATACCAATAATACACTAATGAGGAAAACCAAACAACAGTGAACAACATGGAAAATGCCCAAATCTAATAATAATAATAATAATAATGAAAATACTATTGAATGCTGATTATTACAGGAAACAGAATGTAATGACATCTTGTGTTTCTTACTATTTGACAAACGTGTTGACCTCAGAAAGACACAAAGCCCTGTCTCCATAGCTTTTATAAACGGCTATTAACCTCAGTCTATTCCCGTTGTCGTTGCTGTCCCTTTTTCTATAGCTCAGTTTGTACTTTAAAGCAATTCAGTGAATCTCAATCTGACCTATGTTGTTTTTAAGCTTTACGGTCGTGTTGTTCACGTCTGAAATTGTATTTTTAAGCTTATATTTTTAGCAAATGGATCTAAATAAAATGCAACAGAATGCAGAGAGCAGAGTCAAGTTTGTCGCTTTTGAAGAGAGTTTCCACACACACCGCTGTTTGAAACACAATGGTGCCGAGTCATTCCAGCTGCCTGACAGTGATGTATCATTAAAGTCACTGTCAAGTGACCTCCTCACAGCGTTTATATTTCTAAGCCTGTTCTGAAAAACATCTCATCCCATAACATGCTGTGATTATTCTCTCTACCAAACTCAGTCAGAATGAAGTCCACTGTGTACAGCAAGAGCTCATATTGTGATGTGATATTCTAGTATAACCAATTCAAAGATACTTTCTGTGTCAAGATGTGAAACATACTGTCAGAGACGCCCTCAAAGACTTCTGCAAAAGCTTAAATGTTTAGTGAAAGTGCACAGCAGCAGACTGAGACGTACAATGGGTTTCACATGTGCTGTTGGTTTGTCTTTTTTTTTTCTTTTGGCTTGTATTTCATCCTCACTTTACTCAGTAGGATAATATGGGATAGATAGATCTGCTGTCTGCAGGCCAATCACAGACCCTGTACCATACATTGCATTTTCAATTCAATTCACTTTCTAATCTATTACAGATGATGGGGAGTACTACTGCAAATGTGAAAAGAATTGTCTAAAGACTGAGGATGATAACAATTAGTCTATCGAATTTGATCAAGCACGTGAATTTAATCGATCTACTATCAAATAAAGATCTGAAATATAAATAATGTGCAGATACATTCTAGATATCAGTAGAGTATATTATTATATTATAGTATTTTCATTTTCAATTCTCATTGAAGAAGACTTGAAACTAGCGATTGAGACCATAAACTCATGTTTACAATGTTACTGAGGTAATAAATCAAGTGAGAAGTAGGCTCATTTTCTCATAGACTTCTATACAATCAGAGGAGTCGCCCCCTGCTGGCTATTAGAAAGAACGCAAGTTTAAAGCACTTCACTTTTCATAACAGGAGGTTGCAGCCTGGGTGTTACAATCTTCCCTTCTTTAAAATGGTAAAGCAACACTTCAGCAGTAAAGCCAGAGTAGAGCTTAGCAAATTTTCTTTCTTCTTGTCTGACAGGTGAAAAAGTTTGACATATTACCAGTACAGCCGGGTTCTGCAAAAGCACTTACCCAGAGTCGGTATTTTTCTTTTTTTGTGTGAGCTCACCAAACCAAATTCTTATCAACTATGTTGTATTGAATCTTGAAGAGGGAATGGCAACCTTGTGAAGACAGAGGGACAACTGAAGGACACAGTGGCTGTTCAGTGAGGATACATTAGTTTGCATTTACAGCCAAAGGAATGGGTGAATACACAGCAGTAGCTCTGAATTCATCAAGTATTTTTCTCTTAGAGCTGCAGTGGGTAGAATTGGAGCAAATATGATTAAAAAAAGTTTTTTTATAAAACGGTCGCTATATCCTGACAGTAGTACTTGAGACAGGTAATCTGAAAAAAATCATGTGTCTTTGTGTCCTCTGGTGCTTCTTACGGCATCTGCAAGATTTCACAGACCGGAAGAAAACAACCAATCAGAGCTGATCTGGAGTCTGCCGTCCAGCTGCCGTCTATGAGCAAATATCAAATATGAATCAATATTCTGTTACTGTAATGCCTATTTCTCTCCTCAAATGTTTTCAGAAACATCTTGTAGTGTACTGTTTAGCTGTAAAATGAGAACGTTTGTGACCAAGCAGCCATGTTGAGATCTCTTGAGAAAATACCAAACACCGCCCACCAGCCGGAGCACAGCCAATAGGAACACTCTCTCTCTCTGAAATGACCTGTGATTGGTCAAAGCCTCCCATCACGGGTTCGATTTTTAAAAGCCTGAAAACAGAGCCATGAGGAGGTGCAGAAATCTAGTTTTCAGAACACTTGAATTACAAAATGCTGAAAGGTTATTATGGAATTGTTGCCAAAAACTTGTTGCCTACTGAAGCTTTAAGTGTTGATTTTCATTCATGAATTAATCATGAAGCAAGCTAACCTGACTGCACAAAAAGCTATCTGAACCACTTACTAAGAAAGTAGCAGAAGAATCAATAATCCCTTCGCCACACTTTACCTTTTTAAAGCAACATTTTCGTAAAAATGCTCTCTATCCATAATAATAATAAAAAAACTGATGAATTGTTTTAACTCTGCTGCCTCAGAATGCACTGCTATCTGTAGAGAATTGCAGTCTTGTGAAAATGCAGTCATTATATGCTTATGATGCACGCCTTCTGACTTTTAAAGAATACAGTTGTCATTTAGAGTTATAGCTCAGGTTCTTATAAGTCTAGGTCTGGTTTATGTGTCCTTCAAAATAAAAGACGATACAACTGCAATGAAGCCAGCTTGTCCGGTGAAATGCTGGTACTTAAATTATACTATGTGTTCACTGAATCTGAGTGCAACCGCTGTTTATGGTACTTATGTATCTTGTGTATGTCACACATCTAGGTGTGCATTACTTTTTCAAGCTTAGATTTCCGTAGATCATTTTGCCCAAGCCATATCTGGTTAATTTTTTTTAATATCCACTGTGGTTTTAAAGACCAACTGAAATCACGTTAGTCATGACTTTATGCAATAAAATCATGTCAAAGTGATTAAAAAAATCTTCTTAATATTCCATTACTAAACGAAAAAAAGCGGCCTTTGGAGAGCACAGCACATCAGTCGGCGGGCCGGTGCATGTGTTGCAATCATAGACTGTATGTAAAGATGGATGACATGACTACACCCCAAAAGTGAATCCACTGCACCACCAAAGGTGCTCCAGTCTGATCTGAGATCGGCACTCGGCTTATTGTGCTCTGTTTGATCTACATTAAATCTATTTATATCGAATTCTGGAGTCTGTCTTGTTTTAAAGTTTGTCTTTATTGAAGTTATTGAATAATGTGGCTGAGGACCTGAAACCATCTGGCCTGGTTGAAGATTTTCTCCCACACAATTGAACACCGAAACCTACTCATATTGACGATTGCAGGTACGTTTTTAAGCTGTTGACGTGCTATGCCTGAGCCCCGGGTCACACAGGGAACGTCAGCAGTGTGTGGCGGCTGCGGAACCTGCGGGTAGCGAAGGTCGAGCGAGCTAGCGCTCGTCACAGTCCTGTCCTCGCAGGACCGCATCTGTGCACGCAGAGCAGAAATTCTCCCTCGCGAGGCTGCTTTTCTGCTCGTGGATACTGTTCTGTGCACTCATATCACGTGCCTGTCTTTTAAGTGCACAGGTTATGAGACTAATTAAACACCGTACTCTAGCATCTGACCGGTAGCCTATAAAAGAAAAAAAATAACGAAGAAATGAACGTGAACTAATTAATTTGAATGTGTGTGAACTGAACTTTGAGCTGGCTCTTGTGAAGTGTGGAATGCACATAACTGATGGCTGACTACCTCGTTACCTAGCAATCTAGCCTGCGTTGGTTTGGTTTCAGAATTGGTGGGGGGGCTCATGAGGTCAGAGATTTCCAGAGAAACAAAACTGTAATTACCCGTATGTGAATGCTATTTCCTGCATTTATATAAATATAGGAAATAGTATATTATAATGGAATTGATTATAAGGCTTTCCAAATTAGTAGTAGTCGAATACATTTTCTTATTTAAATTGCGTTATTATTAAACACCACTTGAAAGGTTTCACTTTCTACCTGATACCTTATGCTAGATAAATATTGTATTTGCTTCTTTACTAAGAAGAGCTCTCAGTACTGACTATAAATAGTGTCTGCAGTGTCTTCCTTTCAGGCTGCAGGTATAAATCTACCTATTAGAGGGTAGAGTAGTAGCTTCTATAAGGGCGAAATCTGGGGCAAAAAAGTCTGTATATCATTCGCTACTGCTTGTAAAGCTTAATTACTGTGAACTGTCAACAGATGGAATTTACTACTAAGATGATGTTTAGAGAGCTTTTAGTGACTGAAACTGGGATTATTAAAATGAGGGCGACATTTCATCCCCATGGAAGGTAGCTAGTGAGTAGCTAATGGGGATTGATTTTCATAAACAGGAACTTTGAAAAAATTAAAGACACCCTGTGAGTACATTCAACAACTCGCCAAACTGCATTGCATGTATCGTAAAGGTCTGTGTAACATGTTGAATGCTTCTCCTACATTTGAAAATATGTTCACGTCCTGTTTACATTGGCGTCCAGTCGTTTTCTGTGGTCTAACAGTTGCTCTGATGCTCTGCCAAGTGAGGTCAGCCAAACGGTGACATCATACCAAACAATGGAAAATACTCATATACCGCTTCTTCTTCTTCTTGTGCCAGTGCATTCTGCAGCACAGCAACTGAAGCCAGAAAATTTGAAGTGCATTGGCATTTTATCACAGAACTTATGCTTTTTTATTTTCTTTGACTGTGGGACAATTCCTCAGGTTTTCATTTCTTAACAGTCTTGAAAGGTATTTGGCAGAAATGTCCCCCACAGGACGAAGACCTCTTCATCAAAACATGACTGTACAGGGCCACTATTGGTCCAAATCTCCGAAGCTTAAAGCTCCCCTCCAGACAGTTTTACTTCCTGTTTTATGATTAACGTTCATTCTCAGAAAACAGAGAATGGGGGTGTGGTTAAATAGTCAGACGTAATTCATCACTATGGCAACCAGATTGCATAATTTTTCAACCCAGTTTAGATTAAGCCAGTTTAGATGACTTTACTGTTTATCAGACCACAAATGAGACAAGAATTATCTCAACACGCTGACTCTCTCTCACTCGCTCTCTTCTTGACCGTCTCCTCCTGGCGAGGCGGCCGTCTGGCTGCTGCTGCACCGAGGAGCTGCAGGATGGATAGACATGTTGCGGAGGTCCAGCGTTTGAAATGCAGTTTCGGGGACGTTTTGGAGGCGCATCGTCCACCAGCACTGGCCGCTCTCTCCTCAGCTGCCAGCACCGACATCGCACCGGGCCGCACTGAGATTCGTTTATTTCTCTAACGGGGCTTTTTCTCTGGTTTTCTGTTGGGCTGAAAGTTGTGCTTCCCGTCGTTCGGACCTGTTAGAGGCCCGCAAACCTCCGTTAATTTATCTCAAGCAGGAGAAGACGGTAAAGAAGAGAGCGAGTGAGAGAGACAGTCAGTGGGTTTTGTTCATTCTGCCGGTGGGATTTTGTGTAACTCATTGTGTTGATTTCACCCGTTCACTGCACTTTAAATAAATGAAAACCCTCAGTTAGCTAATGCAACAAGTTGGGCTAGCTAACTACACCTAACTAGCTAACTACAGCTAACTACCTAACTACACCTAACAAGCTGACTAACTAGAAAGACAAACTGACAGACAGATAAACAGATTTATCAGTTTGCCGCTGCTCTGACTCAAAAGAGCATGAGAGCGCCTGCATCTTGGAGGATGACCTTTGACCTGCAGCTTCTACAATAGTCATACATCATATTTTAGCAACAACCTTCTTTTGTTTTTTTAACTTTGAGTACAAAATGAACAGTGTGGCTGATCAACTTAGTCAGGAAATGACTCAAATAAATATGAAATATCATAGAAATGCAAAAATACACTGGGGGGGAGCTTTAAAGGCCTTCATCAGTAATGGAAAGAGAAGGACATTGGTCTGCAGTGCATTTCATAAGTATGGGTTTTGTAATTGTATGTAGGCTTTGTTGTATTTTTAGAAACTTAAAACATACATTTTTGTAAAAACAGGAAGTCTCTTCGGCTGTTGAGCATTTGCCCATTTGGCTTCCAGCGTGAAATCCCAACTCAATGACGCAGCAAATTCCACTCCAAAAGGGCATTGCCCCAGAGGTTTGCAGAGGAGATGGCCCCTGAGCTGATTTTAGACCTATGTTCTCCCTTGGCAGAGTGCCCCACTGCCCCATGATTGAATGCCACTTGACATATTTTCAATAGGTTCCTCACCTTTTTTCCCCCTGTACTCCTGAATATACATCAGAGCAGCTGGTGTCTCAAGAGAAGCGTTGATCCTTCCTTTTCCTTTTCAGCTCTCTGATAGCGTCTTTAAGCCGTAGGGTACCGCTTTTTCCTTGACAGATGGAAATGTGCAGGGAGAGCTGATCTATAAACCCTCCAGTTATGACTGAAGTAACTTTGTGTATAACACGCAGAAAAAAAAATGTATATATATATATTTAATCTGGAAACCTCCAAGCTGTTGAACTCGATGATCAGAGCTGCTGGATTTTGTTAGAAGAGACTTAAGTTCTTAATTTAACTGAAATACCGACACAATTTTAACAGGCCAAAAGGGAGAATTTGAAATTTTTCTAACTGGGCCATTTTCCTGACGTTGTTCTGTCCCTTGTTGAAGCCTGTCCGCTACAGACAGAAATAGTTTCAACTTAACTTTATGGTTTATTTCCACTCCTAAATCTTTCTTCCTAAAAGTAAAGTAATACCCAATACTGGAGGATCTGGTGTTCTTCTGCAATGACAGGACAACTGCAAGAACCTTTACCTTTATGTGTAGCAAGGTGAAAGATACCAAAAGAAGCTGACTGTGGCTGTAAGTGAGCCAATGGCCTTTGACAAAACACGTTTAGGGATGATAAGTCTGGCTAATGAGGTCTGGCTAAGGGAATTACTCACCTTAAAACCACCAACAGCCTTCACAAGTGCTTGAGGCAGCCGGTAACTCAGAAAAGTGGGAGTTTCAGTTGTCTGTGATATTACACTGTAAATTAGTGAAATTGCCCTCCAAAGGCATGGAGAATTGTCTATACATCAATAAAACATATTAAATATCACAAATAAATACTGAAAATGTCAGCTTTCCATGCATCTTATGCATCATCCTGCAAATCCGGAGAGATATACGAGTGATTGTACAGTGGCTAGTGACACATTTTCCCCATCCAACTGTCAACATTTCACTGAGTTAAAGTACAACTAAAAAAAAAAAAATCCAAAGCGCATCAGCACATGGACAACAAACCCTTTGTAAAAACAGAGATCCATTTTTGCCACAGTCTTATAGGGGAACCACAGGGATTTATAGCTACCAACGTACGCTGCTACCTGCAGCTGCAAGGCGCCACCTCAGGTAACAATATGATGCATGCTCTTCATTCAGCTGTCAAAATGTTGGCAAGTATCCGCAAGCTTGAAATCATCTGCGACACACTCAGATGAGGACATTATGTAGTTTACAAAAACAGTCACAGAAGCCTTACAGGATAACTGCAGTCATTACCGCTGCTGAAACAAACTCATACGTGGGCTCCCGGCGGAGGAACCTGCTGTGTGTAGGCGGCCCCATAACCTGTATCTACCCTGGAATAGCAGCTGTGT
Organism: Sebastes umbrosus; assembly: GCF_015220745.1. NCBI lineage: Eukaryota > Metazoa > Chordata > Actinopteri > Perciformes > Sebastidae > Sebastes > Sebastes umbrosus. Next base: position 36,711,376 of record NC_051271.1, read on the forward strand.
TTGAGGTCTCAATTGAATGGGGAGAAGAGGATTCCCCTGCTTACAAGGCACAAGTGTTATAGTACATGCGTTGTTCAATTATTAAGGCATCTTCAGAGACCACCAGGGAGGGAGGGTTAGAGAGCTTTGCCTGAGGAGGGAGGCGGTTTGGGTTCATGGCCCACCTGCAGACAGTTATTTCTAATTGTGTCAGCTGCTTCACCTTAAAAACTGCAATAATATGTGTAAATAAAATAAAACACCCACATGTCTCAAGTTCTATTTAATCCTGAAGGGGCAATAAAAGGAACTACATTTGTTACGTAATTTTTTACGTAACCTACGTAATTTAACCTCTTAAGCCCTAGGATGCTGGAAGGTGTGGTTTGCCTAGACAGACATACCCAAAATAAATCAAGAATAGCTCCAAAATTACCAGGTCAATATGCATGATCTGGGTCTCTATCGCTAGGTAAGACCTCAGAGAATTCAGTAACATTGTGAGTGTTACCTATGCCTGAGTAAATTGTGATGAACCAAAGGAAAAATTTTAATTTTTATCCTTGCCTAAAATGTTTTCTAGATCAGACAGTGGATAACACCATTATAGCAATGGTGATGCACAGAGATGATACTGAATTCATTCAGCATCTCCTTGACTACAACTGTGCCAAAGCAGACATAAATAACACAAAGACATAGATTCTACAAAGGTTTTAATCAGGATAGGACCAGGTGGACTCTACATTTGGCCACTTGGATACCCACAGTGTGCCAAATGGGTTTTCCACCTCTTGAAAGGAAATCTGGCTATAAAATACTACAGATATCCACTACAGGAGGCTATGTGCACACAATGGAACCTTTGGTCATGACATTTACCCTGTGCATCATCACATTCTACCATTGTGCACGGTATAAAATCAATAAAAAACAACTGAATTGTATAATTGTGACTCCAAATGGAGTAGTTTTATTATAATAATGACATATGATCAAGTAAAACTTAGATAATAACAAATAAGATCAATAACAAAGGTAACAAAAAAGAACCAATGTACATTCAATATAAAAACGGTCAAAAATATTATAAAGTAAAACGTACAATTTCTTGTGCGTGATAGATTTTGTATCTAAAATATTAAAATCATTGACCAACAAACATTGTTTGGATAAAATACACTTTTAAAGGCAGTGTTTTAACACACGGCTCAGCCGAACCCGGTAAAAGAGGTTAAAATAACTCAATGTTGACTTTCGGTTTCACACGGGACACAAACACCAGTCTCCTGGGTGAAAGTCCAGTTTTTGACCCATCCATCCATCCATCCATCCATCCATCCATCCATCCATCCACCACAACCTTCTCCCTATGTCATTTCACATATTTCTGTGAGATCAGGCTTGTCAAAGTCAGACACTTTGTACGACCAACCATCAACTATGACCTCCGACGTAATCGACTAGTAAAATAGTTTATGGTAGCAGGTAACAACAGGTCCCCGGTGCTCCTTGCTGTGAGGCGACAGTGGTTTTGTCCTTTACTATTATGGCTTGATGTATCAGCCTTCATAGCCCAAATGTCCATTAACTCTATTCATAGAGCCATCTCCCTTCTTTGAGTTGAATAAAATGAAGGAGTTGAAAGGAATGAGTGTTCTGAATGTGCAATAGGTAGTCTTTGCTGGTGAAGCAGAGCACTGGCCAGGAAATAAAAGCTTTTAAAAATCCAGAAGTGTCAGCACCTGGTGAAGTAATCATTGAGTCAGTGGTATTGATCAACAATTCTGTCAAACCCCTGCAGAGATATTTTCAGTCATTTTGCAGTACGGGGCAGCACAAATCATTTCAATTGCCCCTTTAACTGTTGAGGTTTAATTTTATTAAAGTGGTGAAAATCATTGAGTGTTTTGAAAGGAAATGACAAGTGTGATACATCGTTGTGAACGTGTACTCCTTTTATCCAAGAACGTTAAAAATAACCAGGGACCAAAGAGGAATTCTGCCATGGTGAGCCCTGCTAATGAGTCATAAAAACACGGTGACTCTGATCAAGTTGGCTGCAAAGAGCTTTTTAGATACAGAGACAAAATAATGTAAACAGAGGTCAGATTAGGTTGAACAACAAAGAGCAGCAATTGACAGGTATAAAAGAGATCACACAATCAGCACATGAGACAACTATTAAGCATGTATTCGGTAATTTGCAGGCCAAAAAACATCATCCCTAAATGGCATCTAGGGAAAAGCTGGGCTAAATTTGTATTTTTAGTTGTAAATAAATGCAAAAATACAAGTTTACCCTGACCTCCAGGAGCCTCAAAAGTCCTATTCACCACGTGTTAGTTGCTTGGTGAATTTATCAATATATCACTATACAAATTTGTTAGAGAATTTTTTTTTTGTTAAAGATTATTTTTGGGGATTTTGCCTTTACATGATAGTGACAGTGACAGTTGTGAAAGGGGTAAAGAGAGAGAGAAGGGATGACATGCATTAGGGGCATCTGAAAATATCGATACTACCAAAACCTATATCTCCTTTTTAAGGTTGATTCTGGCGTCAATAGGATCGATACAAAAAAGGGATCAGTTTCTCTCTTCTACACCTATTTGTATGTCATCAATGAGTAGAACTGTCAGTGCAAACAATGATCTGTTGTAAAACTACAAGATGCATTTCTAGGGGGTTCAGTGAGCCCCCTGAACCAACGCAAACTGCGCCCATGTCTACAGCCCACGCACCCGCCCATCTTTTAATAGTGTCTCCAATGTGGCATGCAATGATATCACCCTCCCAATCCAACTTCTGGTAAGACAGCTAACAAGCTAACCTCCCAAAATACACGACTTGCCACTGAAAACGTAATCATATCAATGTTGTGTTTTACCTAATAGCCTAATATCTAACTGAACCCTTATCATGGCTATACCTTTAAAAAGAACACGATGAAAACAAGTAGAATGTTGCTCTCCAGGCAGTTTTACCACCAAATTACTTCCCAAACCATTTTCTCTCTCAGAAAGTCATATGTCAGCCTATAAAGGCTAACTTTAACAAGCTGTCCACAAAAAAAGTCAGCAGCTACTCTGGGCCATCCTGCTTTGCTCAGTATGAAACAAGCCGACAGTGCAGACAGAGGATACTCTGGGAGTTGTTGGTGAAGTCAATGTGACCACTAACTTTCTTGATCACAGCTCCCTCTCCTTTCCTCTGCTCCTCTCCAAGTCCAATTCACGGAGAGTATCTTATGCCCTTTTGTCCCCCGCGGCCCTCTGCATAGCTCATTTATGAAGTCTGGAAATATCTGCCAACTCGGCTTTCCCACCAACCTCTCCCTTAAAATAGCCATGGAGGCAAGCGTGGAGGGCCCTCACTTCGTTGTGCAGTAACATAACCAGGTCATGTCTGTCCTCTTTAGAAGAAGAACAGGCAATTTAGAACCCAGGGGGTGGTTGTCAACAAGAAGCCCGGTCAAGTACACGGACGATGTTTTGCCGATTGAAAGATGCCCTTTAATGGCGTTCCTGACATTCAAATGAAGAAAAGGTGGAGACGGAATGAAAATGGCAAAGAAGACAAACGAGGACTTTTGAAACTGAAATTATGGAAACTGAGATGTAGAGAAATAAAAAAAAGGTTAAATTTCTAGAGAGCAGTTCCTCTTTGCTACAGGCTGCAGATACCATGAACATTGTGATATCCCAACTTTACCATTTTTTCTTTTTTTTTTATATATATATAGTGGAATATTATCAGTAAAGTCACAGGGAATTTACTGGTTGTTAGACATTCAACCTTCTAACATTTCTCCGAGACGATCTACGGAATTCACAAACTGTTCAATATTCCAGTGCTATTTGAACATCATAATTCAAATTTGCTGCATAGTAATCTGCCTTGATAGGAAAATAAATCACACTCAGGCTCCTTACAGTAATTCACAAGCCTGTGTGGGTCCTTTATTCATGCCAGCCTGTCACTACACATGAGCATGCCTACACAGCATGGAAGTCGAAATCTAGGGAATGACAGAATGTTGTGTCCCACATCAATAATTGCCATCTCCAGTCAGTATCACCATGAAGTGTTCACACTGGATGCCTCTGCATGCGTGGAGTCACCTATAGCTGGCTACTGGCCACAATCCAACTAAGGTCCTTTTTTCTGGTTAAGTTGTTTGCGTGTAATTTTATGTTGACAGTAATAAAGCAAATGACTTGAGCAGATGACGGAGTCTGTTGTTATTCCCTCACAGGTTATAGCTCAACAAGTCTACAGCTATGTTAGCAGCTTGGTGAGGCTGTATTATGGCATAGGGGTGCTTTGAGCTAAATGTTCACATCAGCAAAAGCAGAACGGTTTCAAACCCTCGTAAACCTCGTAAGATCCTGGCATCTTTCCTTGTAATTAATAACATGAGCTCATAATACTCTGTGACATTTACATACGGTATGTTGACATATGATCCAAAACCAGGTTCCTCCAGTAACTTAAATGAAGAATATCATTCTTAATAGAGGATGTATACTGTATATCCGACTGGAATCCAACAGGCCTGTATTGCTCAGCAGGTTAAACCTTACATGTCCTCTACTGAAAGTGAGCAAAGCTCATCTAAACAGGCCGACTCTCAGAGGATCTTCCCTATATCAACATAGATAAGAAGAAATGAGAAACATTTATTCATCAAAATGTTGACACAAGTACTTAATTATGAACTCTGCTCACCAAAACAAATGGCAGGGTTTGGGAGTATTTCCACACAGCAATTAAAACTCTTCCAATATTTGTCTACATTATATAGAATGACACTTAAACACGAGAGAGTAAGGCCACACCAGTGCTCTCAGCTCTTGCAATGTACAGCATTCACTTATATACAATTTTAAAACGAAGTGTTTGTCTCCATTATGCTTCCTAATGCGGGGTACACACAGTAAACGAGAATCAAGCTGATTTTGGGCCCGGTTCTCCCCTACCGACGATCGTCAGCAAAGCCCTGATTTTTTGGTGGTTCTAAAGGTGATTTTTCCAGATGTTCCTGTGGTGTGAGGTATGTTAAGAGTGTTTTTACATCCCAGATCTGCTCGGAAGTCCATCCTGGCCGCTCTGACCTCACATGGGAAAGAACGATAGCAAAATGAGAACCAAACTGACTGAAGAAGGAAGGACAACCACCATCGTCATGGCGGCCGTGGCTTATGCATGAGCTAATGCTTAACCTGAAGCATAAAGTAGTAGTAACATGAAGCTCAGAAATGGAGGACCAACTTGTTGATTTGTGGCAACAATGCGTGTTTATCTAACGAGTCTCCATGACTTCATCCATCCATCCTTCATGAATTTTCAGTACAAAGTAGTGCAAACACTAACACTGTTAATTCCTCCTGCCCGTCGTCCTCCATGTTTGTTTACACTAAAGTCACGTTTGATCGAGAGAGCTTTTGCGAGATTTTCGGTTGTTTTATTCATGTTCGTGAATGAATCTCATTTTTAGCATTGCTAATTGTGGTGCCCAAGGGTTGAAAATGCTGCTCGGTCTGTTCTGTGTCAAAGCTATACCAACCAGGCAAAAGCTCCAAGCTCAAAGGGTGGCAGCTGGTTTGTGGTAATATAATTAAGAACAAGTTTGTTTGGTAATACGCACCCCTAACAGACAAACTGAATTGGTAAGGGCATTAGAGTGGACCCATCCTCAGTAGGGGCCCTGTGTCACAATCACAATGCTGGGGGTAACAAAGTAACATGTAAGTACTCAGATCACTTTTTTGTTATAATGAGCAACGTAACGCATTCATTTGCAATTCAAGTAATCACTAATGTTTAATCTTCAAATAAGCAATCCGTCACAAGAACATTGCAGCAAAATGCAAGTTGTGCCTGGAGGATAATGTTAAAGCATAAGTAGGCGAGAATTGAGCAAATATGATCAAAAAAAGTAATTTTTATTAAACTGTCACTATACCCTGACAGTAGTGCATGAGACAGGTAATCTGAAAAAAATCATGTGTCCTCTGGTGTCCTCCGGTGCTCCTAATGGCATCTGCGAGATTTCACAGACCGGAGGAAAACAAGCAGTCAGAGCTGATCTGGAGTCTGCCATCCAGCTGCCGTCTATGAGAGCCGGCTGTCAATCACTCAGGAACTCCGACCAAACGGTCAAACTAGGCAGCGCTGATCAAATATGAATCAATATTCTGTTACTGTAATGCCTATTTCTCTCCTCAAATGTTTTCAGAATCATCTTGTAGTGCACGGTTTAGCTGTAAAATGAGAAAGTTTGTGACCCGGCAGCAATGATTTTTTTAAAGCCTGAAAACAGAGCCATGAGGAGGTGCAGAAGTCTAATTTTCTCTCAGAACACTTGAATTACAATATGCTGAAAGGTTATTATGGAATTTTTTACCCAATGATGCCAAAAACTTGTTGCCTACTGCGGTTTAATGTTGTGAATTGAACAAAGACACTTGCTTAGGTTCAGGCAACAAAACCACTATAGTTAGGTTTAGGAAAAAACAACATGGTTGGGCTTAAAACTACTATGTTTGTACAATGAAAATGACACTGAACGTTGTGAGCACGGGACATGAACAAACAGCTGATTGTAACGTCAAGCACAGGACGCGAACAGCGGTCTCCTGGATTAAAGTTTTTGTTTTTATCCCTATGTAGATATATCATTTTAATCATTCTATCATTCTAAGGTAACACAAAAACACAAAAACTCCTATTTTCAGGTGATTATACGCTAAAGAAAACATATTTATTAATATTATATTCAATTTCTGCCAATAGACCCTAAATGTTACACGCTGGTCTTTAAGACCTAAAACTCTATAATATTATAAGTTAACTCAAGCAAATAAGATTCATACAAAGCTAGACTACAGGTACTTTTGCTGTCAGACATTGCGGTGTACACAGTGATTAATAATGGATGTCAAGGGTACAGTTAGGTCCCCCCTTTTCTCTCACGCTGTGTGTATGTATATGCACAAGCGTGTGCTGAGGGAAATGAAAATTTCTGTCACAGTATTCCTAGAAAAGCAACATACCCTATCATATATCATTCTTTTTATATGGTGAAATGAATAAGGAACAAAACATTGCATTTTTCTACGACCGAACCCCAAAAGAGCAGCACACAACGGCACACTTTTTTTTGCTCCCCATTTCTTTGAATAAATAATTAAAGCAGCTCTGAATTGATGTGTTCACTCGAAGAGAGGATGAATTCTAAATAAAACCTTAAGTTCTTTTTTATACTGTTGAAATCTGGTGATAAATTGAACAATTGTTGCAAACATCTCCATCTTCAGCTATGTGAGCTGATGATGTCATTTGCATTTTCTTGTATTTTGTCACTTTTATTGTCACCGACTCACTTGTCTCCTGTTCAATCAGGTATATTTAATCATACGTTGACAACTTAAAAGTTAGAAATTCAGAGTTTCTCAGATTTCTTCCGCGTAAAACAAATTGACGAGTCAACGCGGAATGTTTGATGCCAGTTTTATAAAATATAAAGGCATCAAAAACTGGCAACGGAATGATACATAGCAAAATAAATTAATTAGATTATTTACCACAGCTGTCAGCTTCAATGAAGTGCACGTCTGGTTTGAATGTCAAGCTCATCTACAGAATGTGTGCATCAGCGGTATCGTACCCACCAGCAGCTCTAATCCTTGTCTCAACCAAATTATACGTACAGATGACAGCAGTGTGGGCAGGACGTTAACGTCTGGCACATCCATTTGTTTCATTCTACGTGGCTGGATGAGAGTGGCATGCACAGACCAACACAATAAAGGCATAATTATCACGTCCATTAACAAATTATGAACAGAAATTATGGAAGTTTGTGCACCTCGTCCTGGGGTTGGACAAGGTCGTCAAAAAACATCAATGTCATTGTGTGCTACACTTATTGTGCTTACGCTGCCTTGGACAAGCAGATCAGGATTATCACAACGCATCACTGACAAAGAAGCCAAACATCTTAACGTTCATTTGGAGTTTCTGGCCACCTGACACATTTAAACCCAATACTCACTATCCTTTTAGCTCTGTTTTTGGTCTCCACAAGCTCCTGAGCGAAAGATATGTCTCTTTAGAAGCTAAATGCTCAAGTATGTTCACCAGCATACTTGCCAACCCTCACGATTTCCCCGGGAGACACTCTGTTTTCCATCGCCCTCTCCCAAACTTCTCCCGTATTTCTCCCGATTTGTGACAATTTTTCCCACCCTTTTTTTTCCTATTCATTATCTCAACCTGTTTCTGGTACTGTACAGTGTGTATAGGCCATAAGCCTTACTGTTTCCACCCCAGATGGCAACAGAGCTACTACACCTATGTCTTTTCCCGACAAAGGAGAGCTGCTCACGACACCGCGGCGTGAAACCGAGCGCGGCGCAGGCCGTTGGGAATAATGGGTTTCAGAGCGCAGTGGTGCCGTTGTCGCATTGTGTCTAAAAAAGGCCTTCGGTGAGCGGAGAGTTTGTATTACAAATGTCAATGTCATTTTGAATGAGGTTTTCTTACTTCTGGAACAAATCCTGGAAGTTCAAGCTTGCTAACGTTAGCACGCTCAAATCCTAAAGCTAGTTTAATACTAGCCAGCGGAGCAACAGTGATGGTTTGAAATTTAAAAAAATGGTTTTCATTCAATAAAATGAGAGGAGCTATCATAATAAGATAAGATAAGATATTCCTTTATTAGTCCCACAGTGGGGACATTTGCAATGTACAGCAGCAAAGGGGATAGTGCAGAAACAAAAAGCAGCAGTAAAAACAAGATACAACACAGTGCAAAAAAGCTAAACAAAAGTAGACAGGCATATAAAACATGAACAATTTAAATAGAAGGAATATAAAAATAGGAACAATATAAATAAGGGGATAATAAGAAAAGTGTCCAAACCTGCTGTTATACCATCCATATCGTACCCACCAGAGGTTATTTTTTCTTTCAGCTCATGTGGAGGATTGTGACTTTTTGGCAATGAATAGATCCGATTTGTTACATGTGCTCCAGTATACATTGTGACCTACAGGATGAGAGGGCATTGGTAAGCCTTGTTTTCAGTAGTTCATGCCAAATGCATTTTGTATAATCCCACACAAATATGGGTATATTTTTCCTGGATGCATTCCTGCAGAGGCCTCATTGTTGGCAGATCTGAAGACCTCTGGATGATGCTGGAGGGAAGGTGGTGGTGGCGGCGGCGGCGGTGTGTTGTTGGAGTGTTTCTTGTTTTGTACATGGCGCATCAATGTGGTGCACAGCGAACAGATGCCGAGCTGAGTTTAGCTGGGGAGTGTGTGAGAAAGCTGATCCATCTCCCCATCCTCCCTCCTTGGTCACCGAGGGCATTTGAGACAGAGCTGCGAAGAAACGTTACATTTTGTTCCCAGAATTTGCTCATAATGTGCTCTTCCCAGAAAAAATCAAAACTAGGCAGAGAAAAGAAAACATCATCCTCTGAGAAATCTCTAATGTTACCAAGATCATTAGGATTACTTAATGGCTAATGTCGCTTCTGCTAATGGAGTGAATTCAAATGAAGGCAAACTTTGTAATTGATAATTGATTGTGTGGTCATTAGGTGGGATGTAACAAAGAATGAATGTCTCGACAGCCGACTCCAGACACTGTCAGTCCCACGAGAGCCCACCACACCGACAGCTCATTTAAATAGCCCAGCCTAACCCGAACCACTTGATGAACTCTTTATGTATACCTGGACACTACTTTGCCTTCCTTTTAGTCTGCCATTAAGTGCTCCCAGCCAAGTTCACGAGAAAGAAGAGAGTCGGTGGCGCACCGACGGCTCCGGCAGCCTCGTCTTGCCGCAAAGGCTCGGCTCCTCGATGCCGGCGGACTGCTGCCATTGATAATTGGACTTAAGGTTCCCCTCCTATTATGTACTTGTCGAACAGCAATCTAACACTTTGCCATCTGTTTGTGTTAGTGTTAATCATATCTATTCTCCTACGTTATTGTTCCAGATGGCTTCTGTAATTGCATTGTTTCTTCTGCAGATGTTTTATGGTGCGGTTTCGGAGCGCAGCCAGCTCTGGGTTGATAAAGCGCTGGAACAGTTAATGGGAAAATAAACGTTTTCACAGGCAGGTTCCAAGTTTTTGTCACTAGTCACACAAACAGTGTAATTGCCACTAATGGGGCCAGGGTAACCATCGGATGACTGGGGGCCATATTAGCATAGTTCCACAAAAAACGGAGGAGGAATCCAAATTTAGAAATGTGGCAGCGGCTGGATCGACCACAGTGTAAAAAAAAAATGAATCTCTTGGCGCTCGGAATATAGAAGGAGCTCCAAATGTACATTATGCAGGGACTTCTCATTATTTTGCATGGAGGGGAGAGAGCGTATACGGCGGCGGCAATAGCAGATGGAACAATAGCAGCAGGAGTTTCAGTTCCAGGGATTAAGTTCTTGTAGAGGTTCTCTTGCTGCTGTGTTTGTTTTACAATATATCAAGTGGCTGGAAATATCCAGAGCATGCTGAAGGAAACCGCTTCACTCTTATGAAGGCAGTAGCTCTCCAATAGTTGCCATACTTCGTTGCAGATTTGCCATTTATTTGAAGAGCCGCATAACCTTTAAGGCTTATGAGTAAAATACGAGACAGTGTGCTGTATAGACTGCCTCCGCCTTGAGATGCTGAACCGCAGTCTATTTTCCCTAATCGCCTGTGTGAGCACAACACCGCTGATTCAATCTGAATTTGACAAATGTTGCTGACTAGAGGAGGACAGCTCTGGCATCCTACATGGCAATTTTGAAAACGGCCTCATTTCCCTGCGCCATTGTCTGCATGGCAATGGTGTCTGCGATGAACTGGAATCACATTATCGTGCAGTTACATGGGCATCAGCTGTGCCGTTGGAGACACGGCCGGGGGAAATGAGGGTCACCGCGACTCCCCCAGCCTCTGATTCATCTACTCAGACGAGACAAAGGTCAGCTCATGATTCCAGCTCATCAGCTGAGCCTCACCCAAGCAGCCAATGAGTGGGCAAATTATTTTTTAGGAAAAGGTGGGGAAACAGGTGTAGCGAGGTATGGAGAATATTAATTACCACATTTAAAATCTAGAGTGTATATCACACACACACAATTATTATTCATCATCAACAATAATTGATTCTGTTGTGTTGTGCAAATGTGTTATTTTTAGGGATGAGAATAGCTGTGAATCAGTATCAGCAACTGATTACTGCGAGCAAGAAAAAAAAAAAAAAGGGTTTCTACATTTCTCCACATCCTCGCTTTTTCAGGGGCCGAGCTCCACTGAAAGTTTGAGTTCAGCACATTTCTCCCCACTCATTATTTAATGACAACAAAATTGTCGCTATTATTGTCCCATTCAAATGGCAGGCAGTGACAGAAGAAAGTGGGAATACGGAGCTAATCTTACAGAGAAAATGCGCGGCGGGCCATCATGTGTTAGGAATCTCATTTCCTTTGTGCTCTCTGAATCACCTCCTGAATCTATTTAATTAAATCATGTATAATTCAGAACCTACAGCCCCCACGTGTTTGCGTGATGCTGTAGGTGACACTACGCTACATACAAAAGGCGGGTGTAAATGCAAGCGAATACAGTTTTCATCACGTTACTGATGAAGCTGCAAATGTCTGTGGGATGAATGAAGCTGACGGTGAGGAGGCTGTAGCATCAGGTTGGATGTTGGTGCTCAGACCTGCTTGTTGTAAAACTATCCACAAACTGCCTACACAATATGCAGGGAACAAAACACACAAATGTCATCTCCACATACGGTCTTTTCTTCCCCTGCAGAGGAAGCCGTCTCCCTTCCAGCCCCTCATGTCAAGGTTTCAGACCTTATCACTGATATCTATCACAAGTCTTCTGCAGGCAAAATAAAAAAAAAATAAGCTGTGAATAATAGCCAGGAGTAGCTTACATGAGATACAGTGAAACATTGAGGTGATCAGAGTGGGCTGAGGAAGGACAGTAAAATGAAGCGGTGCAATGAGGAGCTGAATATCTGCGATGGTTCAGGGCACATGAAATGGAAGATAACTAATCATTGGCATCATAATAGCCCCCCGCAGAAGGGGTGTTTTGTCTCCATTCGGAGCAAAGCAGGCGATTTAGGGGGAGATTTAAACCTTGTGCAATGTGCTGTATTATCTATAAGTTACTGCGTGCACATACAAAACGGGAAGAGCAGGGAGAGAATGCAAGGAGTGAACATAACATGGGGACATTTTAGAGGCCAGGGCAATCTATTATAAACTCGGAGAAAAAAAGGTTTGGAAATTTGTGTTTGGTGGATTATTTCTCTGTTGTTACAATGCTAATTGGCATTCTATTTTACATCGTTGGAAAGCCTGTTTATTTACCTTCACAATGATATCCAACTTGTAAGGATCATGCATTTGTGGGATGAGCATCACAGCTGATTATGTGGGTAGCGCCCAAGTGAAATGTGCCAAAATGTTCTGCCGATGGTAAACAGTGTATTCTCCTGTTGGTGTTGACTCTTGTTTTGAGTTGTTTGGTGGATTGGATGATTGAACTCTCTTTCAGTAACAAGGAACAAACAAGACATATTGGCAATTTTTACACTTTATTCATTTAATACACCGTCAGGAGCCTCAGTAGCGGTGGAAGATCCATACGCAGCCACAACAGCCTGGCACCTCCTCCTCATGCTGGTCACCAACCTGGTCACACGTTGCTGTGGGATGGCGTTCCATTCCTCAACCAGGATGCAACTTGGTTTTGCGGAACACCAGCTTCCAGATTAGACAAACGTGGCATGCCGATGCTTGGAGCAGACAACAAATGATCACTTTAGCAGGGCGCAGCACCCAGCAGGCCCCATGCACATCAGCCACCTGATTGGCAGCACCTGGAGCTCAAAACAAGAGCCAATACCAACAGGAGAATACACTGTTTAGCATTGGCAGAGAATTTTGTCAAATTTCACTTTTGCGCTACCCACATGATCGTAATAAGTTGGACATCATTGTGAATGTACTGTAAATAAACAGGCTTTCCAACAATGTAAAATACAATGTCAAGTGGGGCATTGGGTGAAGTCGGGGTACACCCTTGACAGATAACCATTCACGCTCACATTCACACATACGGGCAATTTACGGTCAACAATGAACCTATTTGCATGTGTTTGGACTGTGGGGGGAAACCTGAATACCTGGAGAAAAACCCACACTAGCACGGGGAGAACATGCAAACTCCACACAGAAGGCCAGGTGACCTGTGTGATCCTCTTGCTGCGAGGCGACAGTACTAACCACTGCACCACCGTGCAGCCCTAGAAACAGTAACTTGGGGAAATATATTTCAGCTTCTCTGCGTGCCCATGTTTTTCCAGCTTTTCCCTTAAACGTGTAGGATTTTCTTTTTTTCTTTTTTTAACCTTGGTGTGTTTTTTTTTTACTGAATCAGCGTTTCTTGTTTCAGCAGCTCAGCGACCGGTCGTATTTGCCGTTTTCCAACAATCAGATGAATGAGCGAAACATGCTTACAGTACCGCTTTGAAATCACTTTAACGTACACTACTTTGAGAAATGTCAATACAATTGTTGTCAAAGTAATGTTGTTATATGCTTTGTGGCCTGGAAACAAGTGAGAACACCGGGGAATAAAAAATGTATATTGTGTTTTGAGGAATCTTTGTTGCTATTTCTGTTCAGGAGGTGAACTTGGCATCACCTATTAATCCATCACATTAAGCCGGTGCCACGTCAAGGTCAATGCAAAAATGGCAATATTATAATTACTGCCCTCAACATTTGCCATCAATTTGTTAGATGTAAATGTCCTCACTCTTATTTGATGAAGTAGTAATAGAAATTAGAAAATAAATCAATGTAATTGTGAAATGTGTGCTGTCCTTTTCGGATCAGCAGTTAGCCATTATGTGTGGAAAATGACATCCATGTCTTGGGGACATCCTGCAATCAAATTAAACTGTCTAATAGCAATGATGGACCAAGATAAACACCGTCTATAACATAGTCTAGAGATAGATTTGCTTGATCTGTCGAATAAATCATTCTGAATGGGATGTGTATGAAGTGTGCTGTATTAGCTTTTCAAGCTTTTTTTAAATTATTATTTCACATTCAAATGTACTGTTTTTCACTGTATTGATTGTTGCTAAGCATCTAAAGTACTTCAGTTTCAGGTTATTGTCAAAAATATATTATAAAATCATGAGTTGTTGACTCACTTCGTCGGAGCAATGGCAATCCGATTAGTACTGACAAGGTGGGAGAGGCCAAGTGTTTTTAATGACAGAATATGGATCTTTTTCAAAATGAGTTCACGTAAATCAGTAGATTCTGTCAGTGGTTTACATGTCCTATGAGAACATTCCCTGTATCAGCTAAAAGTGTGGAGGTAGGGACAGCTTTGTACTCCGGACAGCTAAGGAGGGTTTTATTCACATACTGAGGGCCTTTGTATCCTGATGAATTAGAGTTTTATATCTAACACTGAAAAGGCTCTGCTTTAGAGAGCACAATCGCAGGAAGGAGAAGTAAACATTGAAGGATAACTTTGGAATTTTTTTCACCTGGACCCTATTTGGCATGTTTTTGTGTCTAAGTGACTAATGGGGACAACAGTTTTTGAAATTGGTCCAGCATTGAGTGAGAACCCTGCAGCCACCAGCCGCTAAACGGGCCGTAACTTAATTATTTGGGGCAACCTGGTACTGTCAGTTTACGTCCATTAAAAGTGTTTGTTTTTGCCACCGAAAGGCTCATATTGTTAATATAAGTGTCTGGCAACATTATGGAAAGGACCCTGCGGAGAAATAAAACCTTTTCTTAATTTTTGCTTTCGGTTTGTCATTGTGTCATGTGACTTTTTGCCAGAAGACAACAGTGGAAATGTGAGTGAGAGTGGAGAGAGGAGTGGTCATGTCTAGAAGGGAACCCGCAAATTGAGGTCTGCAAAAACTCTTGTGAGACTCACTGCCCGACGACCTATCCTAACCTTAACCATTCAAGGTCAATGCCTAATCCTATCTATTCAAGGTCAATGCCTAATCTTAACTATTCAAGGTCAATGCTGACACTGTGAACAACAAATCTGTGTTTGAAATCAGCATGAGGAGAGTTAGTAACGTTAGCTGTTAGCAGCCGGTGGGCAGCACAGTCCTGACTGGATAAATACTGCAGATACAAACGTTAACTGAGGTGCCATTGAGTTATTATTATGAGACGTTCAAAGTCGGCTCAGGACTATTGGGCGAAGGTAAATTACAACGTTATCATGATGTGTTCAAATGTAATCTCGTAAAATGTAGTTTTGGCTAGAAACTTGAATAAATCCACTTGTTTGAAGGAGATATTTTCACTTCAATATAAAATAGATAATAGAGAGAGAATTATGACCTGTTTAACTTCCTAACACTAGCTCTATGCAGCTTGCCAAGATTTTTTTAATCAAAGCAAATATTTAAATAATCATAATCATTTTAAACAACCATTATAGATGACAATATCAAAGTACAATACAGTACTGTGTACAGTAGGCTACCCTCCCTGCCCCGAAAAATGGGGCTTTTTGGACCTGCAGTGCATGCTGGGGGATTATCTGTTTTGTTAAGTTTTGTTAAGGGAAACATTACTACCCAAAACAGTCAGTCCTGTACGGTTCAAAAACTCCTGCATATAATGTCATTTTCTTAATAATATGCTACTTGGAGTGATTTTCAGTATAATAAATGCTGAAAAATAAGTGTGCAGTATGTTTTCTATAAATTAATCTAGTGATAAAATAGAGATTACGTCTGACAGAATTTGTTTGGCCCCCGGCAACAATCTGGGTTTCTCATGTGGCCCCCCGGGAAAAATAATTGCGCACCCCTGGTCATAATGGTGGTACTTGGAGAGTCAAATATTTTCTGAGGTGGTATGTGGTGTAAAAAGTTTGAGAACCACTGATCTAAAGGATCCATATTGTAGAAAGTGAGATTTCCATGTTGATTATAAAGCAGGTCTAGGTTCTATATAAATACTGTGAAAGTATCAAAACGATCAATCCACGGAGAAATACAAACAGCCTATATTGAGAAACTGGGCTTTTAAAACGAGCGGTCAGCACTTCGGCAAGTGTGTGATGACACATTTATACGGGTCATTGTTAGAAGTGCCACTAAACTCTGTGTAGTTGACACATCCTGGCTGCAGTGACGCTGTGAAGATAGTGACAGCACTGATGCGGAAGACCAGAAAACGCTGACCAATCAGAGCAGACTGGGCTTTCAGGAAGGGGTCTTAAAGAAACAGGCGCTAAAACAGAGCGTTTCAGACAGAGGGTAAATACAAGTTTATTCAGCCAGACAGAATGTATATAAAGTGTTTTTTTGAACATTAAAGCATGTAAACATGTTCTAGTAGAAACCCCAAATAAAAGTATGAACCTGGAAATGAGTCTTCTTTAAAACGGCTTGTTTCACTTCATTATATTTGCAATATCTCTTCACATTCGAACCTTCAACTTCCGTCTCGCCTCAAGCAATTATTGCCATCGTAACAACCTCTGCCCAACTAGCAAACCTTGACATGTGTTCAACCCTTCCCATGTGGTGTTTAACAGGTCATATATCATATTTAAAATGCATATTCATATCGAAAGAGATGGCAATATATATATATATGGAGAATCTGAGGGGGTGAAAAGTTGGCAGGTTTCTAAATGAGATTATTAGCAGCGAGATCATTAGCATACACAAACACGGAGCCTTATTATAAGGCAGCTGGACCACTCGAAGAAGTGCGAGACTCGCTCTGACCTCATTAGTGGGAGCATATGGGAGGCAAACCTGCGTATCAGTGCAGTTATCCAAGTTTCAGTGTGAATTGCCCAGCGTGATCTCCACACTACACTATATGGTCTCAGTCTAATGAATATGCATTACCCCCACAAAAAGACTGGAAGTGGATCTTATTTGGCTAATCTACTTTGTTTTTGCACCTCTCTAATCTGCAGTAATAGCCCAGGGACGCAGGGAGTTTTGTCACATAATGTCTGGATGCTCTAGATGCTTCATATCGTTTGTGATTTGGGCAATGTGGGACTTTAAAGCTGCGTTAATTGATTATTTTGGGCCCACTAGGGGGCAGGGAACAAGCTCGAGACACAATATCTGACAAATTATCACCTTATAAAGTTGTTATTGCTAATTATGCCTTGTTAACATACAATTGGCTACACATCCAGCGGACACAGATGAAAATCAGCATTCATTTGGAGTTTGCTTGTAAATCCAATATTCACTCTCTCCGTTTGGTCTTTAACAACTTTTGAGATATATATCTGGCTCTTCAACCGCTAAATATTCCATCAAGTCCATAACCAAAATTATTTGGTGCTGGACAGGTAGCATGCAATGGGTGGGCTTAATTGAGCTTTTATTCTGAAAACAGCTGCCTGCTGCAGCTGGAAACTATGTTAATGAGAGCAGAGTTTGTGGGTCGTTAAACCAACGTAGAGTTGAGGGGAACTGCAGAGTTGGGTGATCATTTTCTGTGAGATTGTCACTACTATAGCAACACCTTACATAGTACACATGGTCATTTAATCCATTACTAATATAAGAAATGTGAATTAGGGACTGTACAAAAATTCATAGGAGTGTGTTTGTTTCTTAATTTGCTGTCTTTTTTTGGAAAGCAGGCGATGTTATTTTTAATTCTTCTCACCTCGTTCATGTCAGCATTTTATTACAGATGAATTGCACACTTATTCCACTAAAGGGTGCATACGTGTTGGAAGATGATTTAAACTGTGGGTGCGCTGCTGCCACTAAATATGCATTTATTTTTTACGTCACTGTATTCAATAACCATGACTGCCGCTCTCCGGTATTTAGCTCAACGGCACTCTCTTGCCACTTACAACTTTGCTAACTACAAATTAACAACAACTAAACTGTCATTTTAACATACAATGAAGAACATCCTCTCTTGTGGAGCATGGATTGTGCAGTCATGTGTATCTCTTTGGATTTCAGAGCATCTGGTGTCAACTGGCCCAGATTGCACTTTTGACTTTGGCCAATCACAGGTCATTTCAGAGAGAGAGAGCATTCCTATTGGCTGTGCTCCGGCCGGTGGGCGGTGCTTGGTATTTTTTCATCGACAGATCTCGACATGGCTGCTCGGTCACAAACTTTCTCATTTTACAGCTAAACAGTACACTACAAGAAGTTTATGGAAACATCTGAGGAGAGAAATAGGCATTACAGTAACAGAATATTGATTCATATTTGATCAGCGCTGCCTAGTTTGACCGTTTGGTCGGAGTATGCGAGTGATTGACAGCCGGCTCGCATAGACGGCAGCTGGACAGCAGACTCCAGATCAGCTCCGACTGGTTGTTTTCCTTCTGTCTGTGAAATCTTGCAGATGCCGTTAGGAGCACCGGAGGACACCAGAGGACACAGCGGAACATGATTTTTTTTTTGCACTACTGTCAAGATATAGCGACCGTTTTATAAAAATAACTTTTTTTAATCATACTTGCTCCAATCTCGCCTACTGCTGCTTTAAACACTAAACATCGACTGTGGCTGTTTACGATTATTAATGCTAATAATATGAGTTTATTAATGCATGCACATGTTCTACACATACACATGGACCCAAGCTGTTGCCTAGCAACGCAATTTCGTCAAAATGCGCTAAAACAGAGCGTTTAAGACAGAGGGTAAATACAGGCATATTCAGGCCCGACAGTATGAGGAAAATAAAGTTTTTTTTTGGACATTACAGCATTTAAACATGTTCTAGTAGAAACACAAAATACAAGTATGATCCTGAAAGTGAGAATAATATGGGACCTTTAACTGTAACCAAGATACTTATAAATACCGCTGTGCTCACCAGTACCATAGCGTGAGAGCACACGCTGCACACAGCCTTTCTCCCTCTCTTTCAAGCATGGGACTTTAATTTACCGACAGTAATTGACACGTGTTTTAATATTTAACGGTAGGCTCTTTGGCTCAACTGTTTTGAGGAAATATCTCCCGCCGACTCTGTATCGTGTAATTGGTTTGATTATTATGACGGACAGTCAGACATCTAATCTCACACCCATCAGGCTAAAGTATCTGATCTTATCCATATTTAGTTTTTTTATCATTTGGAAATCATTCAGTGGTTATAACAATTTTTTTTTTAAAGTAAAATATAAAAACTGTCATAAGCTCAAGATATTATTGTTGATCAAATGTACATGAACATACCTGTACAGGAGCTGGCTGCTTCACTATTGAGACATATTGGGGAAAGATATTAATAATAATAATAATAATAATAATAATAATAATAAATTGGATTTATATAGTGCCTTTCAGAAACCCAAGGACACTTTACAAAGGGGGCACACAAAAATCATACTAATAAATATAATAATAATATTAATACTTATTTTATACATACTT
The DNA here is from genome assembly GCF_015220745.1 of Sebastes umbrosus. Lineage (NCBI taxonomy): Eukaryota > Metazoa > Chordata > Actinopteri > Perciformes > Sebastidae > Sebastes > Sebastes umbrosus. Next base: position 36,730,847 of record NC_051271.1, read on the forward strand.
TACTGTTATTATATCTGCTTTACTATTGTTATTATATTATATATACTTTACTATTATATATACTTATTAATATAAATACTTGTTCCAGTTAAACTCCCATACCTTCACTATATTGACAATTAAAGTGATTCTGTTTATGTGTCATAAAAAGCGAAGAACATGATGACAAAGATGATAAAATAAAGGTCATTATGGCCTCACATACAAGTGAGTAAGAAACAGCATAATGACCCCTTAAAAAAAAGTCAGATATGTCATGCTCTTTCTGCTCAACTCACTAAAGAAAAAAAAACAACACAGGTACTGCCATACTCTGTGTCCAGTCCTTACTGTAATTTCAGTCTCACAATCCTCATAGGATGCTGTTAGTTAGCCGTATTACTGTCAGCTTATCTCTGACAGGAACCAAGAGAATGACATACAGGAAATAAGCTTTGGAGTAAAGGCAGGTCATTTGGGAAGCAAAATGGAACTCCCATTACTACCTGCAGTGCTAAACATTTCCAGAGCGAACACTGCCAAGGTGCATATCCTGCAGAATATGGCACGAGGTGCTCCAATGTCAGCTATAGCAGAACGGCTTTGATGATGCCCAGGGCTGCAGCGCTGTCAAGAACCCCAGGGGAGCCAGACAGAGGTGGGAAGCTTTTCGAAAGGTCAAAAATTGCAGGGGAACTACTTTCAAGGTTCCTAAAAATTCATCTGGTAGAGAGTGAGGCAGGGTGGAGTGCAGAGCACCTTGAATACATTCTCAAGGAAACATTGGCTTTAGTGCATTTTTTTGTTAAAAATAAAAAACCTGATTCTGTTTGGAGTGGTTTTGGAGCTTGACTATGTCATGGAGGAATCTAAAATACAGATATGGATCATAAGAGTCTTTGATAATATAAATTAAAGCTGCAGTGGGTAGAAATGGAGCAAATATGATGAAAAAGTTGTTATTTTTTATAAACTGTATATCACTATATCCTGTATAAATCCTCCTGTGCTCCTAACGGCATCTGCAGGATTTCACAGACCGGAGGAAAACAACCCGTCAGAGCTGATCTGGAGTCTGCCGTTCAGCTGCCATCTATGAGAGCTGTCAATCACTTGCGAACTCCGACCAAACGGTCAAACTAAGCCGCGCTGATCAAATATGAATCAATATTCTGTTACTGTAATGCCTATTTCTCTCCTCAAATATTTTCACAAACATCTTGTAATGCACGGTTTAGCTGTAAAATGAGAAAGTTTGTGACCCAGCAGCCATGTTGAGATCTGTTGAGGAAATACCAAGCACCGCCCACCAACCGGAGCACAGCCAATAGGAACGCTCTCTCTCGCTCTGAAATGACCTGTGATTGGTCAAAGTCTCCCGTCACGGTCTAGATGTTCTAAATCCTGAAAACAGAGCCATGAGGAGGAGCAGAAGTCTAGTTTTCTCTCAGAACACTTGAATTATAATATGCTGAAAGGTTATTATGGAATTTATGCCCAATGATGCCAAAAACATTGTTGCCTACTGAAGCTTTTAACGCACAGTGTAACAAGTGTATTATATATCTATTATATATCTATACCTCTCGACTCTCTCCCTTACTTCCATTTTCGCCTCTTTGCTGACACACACAGTAGCTCATATGTTGAACTAATCATCTCCAAGGCCGTGATTTATAGGCCCCTTTTGCTAATAAAGACTGAGTAACAAGCTGTCAATGGGAGCTCAAGGTTATTTATGTCTCCCCCTGTTTCAGCAGTGCTTCCTCTCCACCGGGACAATAAGACCCCTCTCCACCAATGATATTTAAATCCGTGAAGCATGGATCACTTGCGGTACATGACAGGCATTTTGCTTGCTGCGATAAGGATGATTCATTCTCATCTTGTATTCACCATTAAAAGGAGAAAATCCAAAAAGGGGACGCATGTTTAGAAAAGTGTTCTCAAAGGCACAATTATTACCGCAGAAATCTGTGAAAAATAATTACCTTGAAACATTAAGAGTAAATGGAAAATTAAATGTGCTGCCCGCACGGACGTTATCGCACTTGTTGCTCTCTCCGTGGTCGGCCGCAGACTCTCCTCTCACAGCAGTACTTTCACCTTTTAATGTGAAACAAAGCACGCGCTACAGGAATCAATGCACTTGTCATTCACAACTATGGTCAGATCAGCAGAAAGGTCACAAAGCCCCAAAATGTCGACCCCCCCCCTCCCTCGCCTTGCGAATATCATCCCATTCTCTCCAAAGTTTCCTTTTTATGAATCCATCACATGTCACGTCAACCTGTGTCGTCTTTGGCTCGGATACAGCGCCGACATTCATTACTTGTCATCTTTATGATTCCGGCGGTTCGTAATAAAAAAAGGGTTACTGTGGAAACGCGACCAAACTGTTTCGTGCCATTTAACAGCATTCGCGATTTATTAGTATAATGAACCCCTTAAATGGCATGAATCCAATATTAGCATTCATCTTTCATTAAGTTATGACCACGCTAAATGAACTAGCTAGGGGGCAGTTGAGAATTCTCAACTAGACCTGTATTGTGTTCTTGTTAATTACGTGCATTTTCATAAAGGCACAGTGCTCGTTTCTTCATGATTGCAAAGGAATTAATCACGGGTTATATTAACAGCCGTGCAGCGGGGGGTGAAAGCGTCTGTGCAAGATTTAAAGGGGAAGGTTTGTAAAACACCAGAAATATATATATACTGCTGTGAAGGACTGCTGCGGCTCTCCCTTTGTTGTGTTTCTCCCTCCGCACCACGGGAGAAGTCATACAAATATGACTAATGCGTCATGAAATACTCTCTAATCCCTCAGTGTTCATAGTGTCAAGAACGTGCTGCACTGAAATCTACAACTGTTTCCTCCTATAGATTATAATTGTTGGGAGACTTCCCTGGTGGCCATTATTCATCCATAAGATAAACATGAGACTGGTGCAATCAAAGATAACAGTAAAAAGATTTAGATCTGACTCAGTCGGTGGGCAGATAAAGGAGAACGCTTGCAGCTTGCAGACTTCCTGCTCTGAATTTAATTATATTCATGTGTGTGTGTGTGTGTGTGTGTGTGTGTGTGTGTGAATGTTTTAGGATGGTTCAGGGGAGAACTTGGGACAAACTGAAAACATGGCGGAGAGGGAGAGAGTGGAAGAAACATGACTGGAGGCCTCGGGACGGGAGAGAACAGCAGCATGTAAAGTTGCTACATCATCTAATTCCTAAAGGTCATGTTGGAGTCAGTGAGAGTCATCGTGCACCAATCTCCACTGCTGCAGAGAGAGCTATCATAGTGTAGAATCATCCTTCACAACAAAGCGTCTGTCCATAATAACTGCTGTATTAATTATAAAGATTTTGCAGCCTGTTCCCACTGTGTTTCACCAAATTAGCAAAGACTGTCTGTAAAGAAGGTAGCATGTTTCCTTATGTGTTAAAAAAAATCAACACCTAATGTTTTTATGCATTCTGAAAGTGGAAAGTGACAGTAGGCAGTATATTTTTGGCGTCATTGGGCAAAAATGCAATAATAACCTTTCAGCATATTGTAATTCAAGTGTTCTGAGAGATAACTAGACTTCTGCACCTCCTCATGGCTGTGTTTTCAGTGACGGGAGATTTTGACCAATCACAGGTCATTGCAGAGAGAGAGAGTGTTCCCATTGGCTGTGCTCCGGTCATATGACCGGAACTTGGCATTCCTTCAACAGATTTCACGCTTTCTCATTTTACAGCTAAACCGTGCACTACAAGATGATTCTAAAAACATTTGAGGTGAGAAATAGGCATTACAGTAACATAATATTGATTCATATTTGATCAGCGCTGCTTAGTTTGACCGTTTGGTTGGAGTTCACAAGTGATTGACAGCCGGCTCATTGACGGCAGCTGGACAGCAGACTCCAGATCAGCTCTTACTGCTTGTTTTCTTCCGGTCTGTGAAATCTTGCAGATGGCGTTAGGAGCACCGGAGGACACCTGAGGACACAGAGGCACATGAGTTTTTTCAGGTTACCTGTTTCATGTACTACTGTCACGATATAGCGACCGTTTAATAAAAATAACTTTTTTTAATCATATTTGCTCCAATCTCGCCTACTTCAGCTTTAACATGTAGTTCTGGGGGATCTTTGTTAAAGTGAGTGTGTCATTTTTGAAAGAAGAAATGCTTCTTACCAGGAGGAAAAACTTCTTGTTCACTGTCTCGGCAGAACAGTAAACAAATCGTCTCTTTATACATCCATGGTAGCGACGGTGTTCATTCGGACAGGTAGTCTGTAGGTTTACAGAATGGACAGATATTTGACAGGGACAAAAAGAAAAACAGACGATGCTTCGGAGACAAACAAGACGACATGCTCACCTGACGGTAATCAAAAGATAATACGACCAAGTCGGGCCGCACCGAGGTGTTCGAAGCTTCATTCATAATGTTGACATTCTAAATATAATCAAACTTACAGAAACATTAGCCTGCCATCCACCTTTTCTTTCTTCCTCTCTCAAACACACATAGAAGTATAGCATCTCTTTTCGGCGTTGCAGTTTGCAGGCGGTCCCCGACCACTCGTCTCACAGTCGGCAGTTGCACATAGAGACCAATGTAGAGATGCTTTTGGTTTATGAACCAGGAAGGACCCTCAGATCCTCTGGTTCTTCTCTTTTAGTTGTTCCGCAGAGCAGAACAAAAACATTTGTTGATGCTGCTTTCAGCCGCTGGAACGACCGTCCAGAGGAACTGAGAGGAGCTGAAAATATTGATATTTTTAAACATTGACTAAAAACCCATCTATTTAGTCTGGCTTTTATGTAGTGTTTTATAAATTTATTATTTTATGGTTTTATGGTTTATACTTGTTTTATTTATCATCATCATTATAGTGTTTATTTTACTGTATTTTGTTTGGTCAACATTTTATTGCTGATCATTGTCTCTTTTGTTCTATTTTATTTTATTAAAATTTTGTTGTTTTGATATGATCTGCTTATTTTGTTTAGTTTCATGGGTTTTTGTTTGTTTATTTTTTGATGTTGTTTTTGTTTCCTTGTATTTTATATATCTTTTTTTTTTATCTTAAATACCCATCATTTATTACTTTCTTATTCAATGAACTTTTATATTGGTTGTTTTGTTGTGCATTGGTCTCTGGATCCATTTTTGACACTCTACATTTTTGTCGGTCGTCTGTCCAGCACTTTGAATTGCATTTGACTTGTTTGAAAGGTGCTATATAAATAAAGTTTGATTGATTGATTGAATGTTAGGTGTCCAGCTCTGAGGACAGTTGTAGCTCGTTGTCTGTCTTACTACGGTCAGAAAGATTTGTGTTTTAACACATTTCGCTCATGAGTTGTTGATCCCGGAAGTTAGAATCTGTGAATATCTTTCCAACGTTACAGAAGTTGCGATACGACGCTCCATCCGTCTCTGTAATTACATCAATCTGCAGTCCAAAAGTCAAAATTTATTGAAAAAAGAGATTTTAATTATTTCCAAAATCCTCTGCATGTTTCTATCTTATGAAATATTGTGCTTCAGTCCATATTTTTCGTCATTTTTCATTGTTAAAAACTGTTTCCTCTCCTGCATGCACCTGTGCCACCACTGACATCCTCCACGGACTTCTAAATGAGATCTGGGTAAAAGAGGAGGTACCCAATGACTGGAAAGAAGGGCTAATTGTCACAATTCCCAAGAAAGGCATCACTCAGTGAATGCAAGAACTGGAGAGGCATAATGCTTCTCTCAGTCCCCAGCAAAATCCTCTGCCGAATCATCTTGGATAGAATGCAAGAACCACTGGACAAGATATTCAGGAAGGAACAAGCAGGTTTCCGGAAGAACAACTCCTGTACAGATCACATTGCATCACTCAGAATAATTGTCGAGCAGTGCATCGAATGGCAGTCATCACTGTTCATCAACTTTGTTGACTTTGAAAAAGCCTTCGACAGCCTAGACAGAAACATCCTGTGGAAGCTCCTCCGACATTATGGAATACCCATAAAACTGGTCAATCTCATCAAATGCATGTACAATGGATTCACGGGCCAAGTCATTTCAAAAGGCAAGCTATCAGACACCCTCCAAATAAAAACAGGAGTACGACAAGGCTGTCTTCTGTCCCCCCTGCTCTTTCTTGTTGCCATCGATTGGACTATGAAAAAGTCAGTGGATGGCCAAAGGACGGGGTTACAGTGGACTCCCTTCATACAATTGGAAGACCTTGATTTTGCAGATGACTTGGCACTGATCTCAGGAACACACACACAAATGCAACAGAAGACAAACAAACTACATGAACACAGCAAACAGCTAGGCCTCATGATCAACGTTGGAAAGACCAAGGTCATGAGGATCAACACTAAATCCCACCAAGGAATAAATATCAAGGAGCAACCCCGAGAAAATGTGGCAGAGTTTGTCTACCTGGGAAGCAACATCAGCACAGACGGAGGAGCAGATAAGGATGTGGAGCTACGCATCAGCAAAGCAAAACATGCCTTCAGAACACTCCGACCTGTATGGCTCTCTTCCCAGCTCTCCAAAAACACAAAAATCTGAATTTTCAACTCAAATGTAAAAACTGTCCTTCTCTATGGCTGTGAAACCTGGAAAACCACAAACACGATCACCAACACACTGCAAGTGTTTCATTAACAACTGCCTCCGATACATACTGAGGATATGGTGACCCAGGAAAATTACAAATACAGACCTGTGGAAACAGACCACGGGCGAATCAACAAAGAAATCAAAAGGAGAAAGTGGAGATTGATCGGGCATACACTCAGAAAACAAGAAACAAACATAACAAGACAAGCTCTGGACTACAACCCACAAGGAAAGAGGAAGCCAGGGAGACCTAAAACCAACCAGAGACGGTCCACGCTCGACGAGCTAAATAAGATCAGCAAGAAGCAAAGACTACTGCACAGAAGGGAGTGAGGTGGAGATCCATGTTGGACGCCCTATGCTCCCAAGGGGGTCAAGAGGATTAAGAAGAAGATGCACCTGTAACAGGGCAGTCTAGCAGCAATCCAACAGCATCATAAATTACATTTATATAAATAATGTTATGTTTGATCACGTTGTTGCATTTCTTCTCTTCCAACAAGCTTATTATAAAGGATTATAATCAGGACATGAACAATTAAAGCTGCAGTGGGTAGAAATGGAGCAAATATGATTAAAAAATGTTATTTTTATAAAATGGTCGCTATATCCTGACAGTAGTGCATGAGACAGGTAATCTGAAAAAAAAATCATGTTCCTCTGTGTCCTTCGGTGCTCCTAACGGCATCTGCAGGATTTCACAGACAGAAGGAAAACAACCAGTCAGAGCTGATCTGGAGTCTGCCGTCCAGCTGCCGTCTATGAGAGCCGGCTGTCAATCGCGTACTCCGACCAAACGGTCAAACTAGGCAGCGCTGATCAATGTTATATAAAAAATATGAATATATATAATATATATATAATATTCTGTTACTGTAATGTCTATTTCTGTCCTCAAATGTTTTCAGAATCATCTTGTAGTGTACTGTTTAGCTGTAAAATGAGAAAGTTTGTGACCCAGCAGCCATGTTGAGATCTGTCGAAAGAAATACCAAGCACCGCCCACCAGCCGGAGCACAGCCAATAGGAACGCTCTCTCTCTTAAAAATGACCTGTGATTGGTCAAAGTCTTCTGTCATTGGCTAGATTTGTTAAATCCTCAAAACAGAGCCATGAGGAGGAGCAGAAGTCTAGTTTTCTAACAGAACACTGTACATATTGTGTAAAATGACAATAGACCCGAGCACATGAGTAGGTCTGTGTCTGCTGCATCTGTATTTTTCTCCATCAAAAAGACTGACAGAGTGCCGCTACCCCTCTGATAGTGTGTCACATTTTATCCATCTACTGCTTTTCTATTTTAAAAGTTGTTATTACACGGCTGTGTTGAATATCGGTGGTCAATCACGGCGTTCTGCGGTACCTAAAGACCGTTGCTATGTATAACAGACCGTTGCTATGGGCGCAGCTCTGATGTCGGACTGTTTTTATGTCAAAATATTGATTTCTTCAGTAAGTAGCCATGTAATAAGCGGGATAATGTACAGCTAGCGGGTCATTGTTGTGAAAGAATCCCCTTCAGGGTGATGAGATACCCCTCCGCATTATCGCCCTATAGGGGATTCTTTCACAACAATGAGCGGCTTGCTGTACATTATCCCTTATACTTATCGTCCAATTAAAATCGTGACATGTCAGGGACATTAGAAAAAGTGCCCTTAGCCATATCATCACAAATAGATCCACATGTATGTCCTAAGGAAATGAAGATGTTTCATGCTGTCGCTGCTTCATAGCATCCGCAGTATGTATTGTGATTAGACTAATGTAATCAGGATTTGATTAGGAACAGTCTGAGTCCTTATTAACAAGGCGTTAAATAAACATGAACATTAATGTCACTCTGTTAATGACATTATATTGCTGTGATTTAGTAAGACGTCAGGGGAAAATCACAGACACACTTTTCAACAGCTCTTTGTTTAATTCACAGCGTAAATGCTAAGTCTTGTTCTTAGAGGGAGAATTGCATAATATCCCTCCAATATAAGCCTACACATTGTACCATTGTCCAGGATTCCGGCGGACCATGAAATGAATACACCGTGATAAATTATTCATTATTCCAGCCTATTTTTTTTTATCCATTACATCTCAAAGGAATCCTTGAGTGCATTCATGTTGACAATGCAGAACCGGACGCTGCGCGATGGCTCTCATTTGTTTTACTCTGAACCACCGGCGTTAACAAGTTGAACGTGACATGCTAGATTAATTATGCTGTAGAGCAAATGACCCCCAGGGTTGCATGTCATATCATACCTTTCGCTATGTCCCGAGGCCTCGAGATCCAGGCTCCCTCTTCACCTGAGAGAGACATAACCAGATTACTACCCTCAGGCTGTCTGTGCTTCATCTCTCCACTTTGCAGAAACAAAGCCCTTAAGAGTCTGGAAGGTCACATAACTGATGTCTGTTTTATGGAAGCCAGTGGTGCAAAGAGCTGTACATCTAATGCAGAACTTACACTGTTAGTTAAAGTTTGGTTTTTGGGGAATTGTACTACTTTTTCCGTATCCAGAGGGAGACAAACTCCTGGATGCCCTTTTTTTAAGCTATACCAGCAGCGTAGCTCCAGGGACAGCCGCGTTGGCTGGATCGGTCTGGAGGTTCAACGCTCATATCTCGACAGCTATTGCATGGAATAGCATGACATTTTGTACAGACTTTAAATGTCCCCAGAGATTTATCCCAATAACTTTGGTGATCCCTACTTTCAAATTTAGTCTCAGCTGTACTTACAGTACTTGTTGCAAATCACAAGTTTGTTCACAAGTAGGTGCATCATTTGCATAATCAATGCATAATATTGTGATGTAAGCCTACCTGTTCTCCATCCGTGAAGTTCCATTTACAAAAATGTAACCAAAGAGTAATAAGAAGACTTTCACACCACCGGACAAATTGAATTGCGTCAGCAGTCGTAATAGAGAACTACTTTTAGACAATTAAAAAAAATATTAACAGTGACATAAATGAAGAGGGAATGGGGATTGACATGAGGTTAATGCTTAAAAACATATTGATCAAACAAAATGGTCCATTTTGAAAAGAATACTGTGTGTTAACAGAATATTGAACAGGGGAACATAGGACCCTGGGAACATACAACCTTGGAAACATAGGACCCTGGGAACATAGGAGCTTGGAAACATAGGACCCTGGGAACAAAGGATTTTGGAAACATAGGACCCTGGGAACATAGGACCCTGGAAACATAAGACCCTGGGAACATAGGACCTTAGAAACATTGGACCCTGGGAACATAGGATCTTGGGAACATAAGCCACTGGGAACATAGAACCTTAGAAACATAGGACCCTGGAAACATAAGACCCTGGGAACATAGGACCTTAGAAACATAGGACCCTGGGAACATAGGACCTTGGGAACATAGGACCCTGGGAACATAAGACCCTGGGAACATAGGACCTTAGAAACATTGGACCCTGGGAACATAGGATCTTAGAAACATTGGACCCTGGGAACATAGGACCCTGGGAACATAGGACTTTGAAAACATAGGACCCTGGAAATAGAGGACCTTGGAAACAGAGGACCCTGCATACATATGATCTCGGAAACATAATTTGTTTGAGAAGAGGATTCACTCGTGGGGGAAAAAACTGAACTTAACAAACTGAATTTCTATCTTTTGTTGTTTATTGCTAAATCTTTGAAAAGTTGTGGTGATTTTTTTTATTGTCATAATAATATAACATTAGCATTTCAAATAAATATTTAATGGTCTAATGGGCTGTCACCATGTCAGTGAATTTAAACTACTGCTTGCAATCTGAGGTTATATAGATAGAGAGTGCGTGTGTATGTGTACAGCCTCTGCCTTTTTCTTACAGTCACTGAGCTATACCTGAGGAATAAATGCTCATAATTTTCCTTTTTTTTCTTTTACCATGGTATCGAATTGGATATTGAGAATCATGGAAATTCACTGGTATTGGTATCGACTACTACATTTCTGGTATCGTGAAATCCCTAATAGAGACCTGGGAACATACTGTAAGTCCCTGGGCACAAAGATACAATCCCATATTGAAATGACTGAATCACAAAGTCTAAAACTTCACAAAAATCCTCCTCATGACAGACAAAGAGCATCTTCAAGTTGTTAAGTCTCTGGTTTGTTTCGAGAGAATGAGAGAAACAGAAGAAAATAAATTAGCTCCTCTGTCTTGTATCCGTACACTGCACATCATGAGGATTTTATATGATGTTGAAACACTAGTGTTATAAATCACATGAAGACTTCGGCTGGAGCAACGATCAAACAGAATAGACTTTAGACATTACATGTAGCCTAATCATGAAAAGAAATCGCAAGGAAGAAAACTTTTCTCTTTTTTTGCAGTTTGAATCAAACTCCCTTTACCCCCAAAAATCAAAAGAAATATATCTAATGTATGAGGGTGAGATCATTACATATTTGGCTCTATAATGGAGTATTTTAGTATGACGGCGTATAATCACAGAGCCGGGGGAAGGGGATAATATTCAGAGAAAAACCTCAGAATTTCCAGAATTAAAGTCAGAAATGTATGAGAAAAAACTTGGATATTCTCAAAAATTAAAGAGGCAAATTTAAGTGAAAAAAAGTAGGTTTTCTTTTCTTTCTTTTTTTTTGGCAAGGAACGAAAACATTTCACTTTGCAAGGTTGGGATCAACCTCATCACACCACAGATGCCAAAGTTCAACACTGTGGTAATGTGAGCCGCTAAGTGCAAAATATAATTCTCATCACGGGGGCAGCAGATTAAGCAGAGTTTTCCAGACTTCCCTCTCCACAGCAAACTCTAGGGGCATAATTCACCATAATCTGTGGTACAACACAAAGCAGTTATGTTTTGTGCCTTTTCCGTGTTGTTTTACCTTCACGCTGACACAGTGACAGTTAGGCACGGCCCCTTAAAAGCATCAGTGTAACTATGGTAACGCTGCGTGTTCAGAGTAATGTCTGCTCAACGGTTGTTTTTTTTAGTCAAAGATAGAAGTTGTTCATCTCTACTTTCCTGTAACTTCTACAATATTAATATTTATGTTCATGAAAAAACAGAGAGAACATGAAAGAAAACATTTATATGTATCTTTCAGGACCTCGTTTAGAGGCCACCCTTACCATAATAACCCTACTTTACCACTAACGAAATTCAAACGGTGTCTGAAGTGTTTTTCTCGTAAATTTACAACTTTAATCTTTTAAATTCCGAGGATCTAATATTCTTGGAATATTCCCTCTCTCCCTGGCTATGTAAGTATTATTTAAGGTCCAGTGTGTAGGATGTGGTGGTATCTAGCAGTGAGGTGAGGAGATTGCTACCAACTGAAGCCTCTCTCGTGTGCCGAGCGTGTTGGAGAGCTATGGTGGCCGACGCGAAAATGTGAATGGCCCTCTCTCTTAAACCAGTTGTTGGTCATTTGGAACAGGAGCGATTAACGTTATCGACTCCGGCCCAAGCAGGAAAAGTTAACAGAGTCTGGTTTGTCCGTTCTGGGCTACTATAGAACCATGGCAGCGCAACATGGCGGACTCCGTGGAGAGGACCTGCTCCCTATGTAGATATAAAACGGCTCATTCTAAGGTAACGAAAACACAACAATTCTTATTATCAGGTGATTATACACTAAAGAAAACATACTTATTGATATTATATTCCATTTCTGCCAATAGGTCCCCCTAATTGTTACACACTGGTCCTTTAATTAAAACAACTCGTATTTTCGTTTTGTCCCCCCCTCCCCACCAAGAGACTACTTTGCCAAGAGGAGAGCATGCAGCAGCTCCGGGAGATGGACCTTCAGTTAGCGGTTAGCTGGAGCAAGTCGCATTCAGCCAACACAACCCCCAGCACCGGGAGTCACAGCTGTCTGGCTGTGGGTCTGACCTGTGTACAGCAGGAATTGAAATTTTGCTGATCCGGTGGGATCAGACTCACAGCGCTGGGGTAATAGAAACCTAACTTCACCCTGAGTTTCTTCGTAAGACAATGTGATGTTTAAAAGAGAGATTGTCTTCGAGGAAAAAAAAACAGGTATTTGTAAATTCAGAATTGTTCAGTCACCTTATTATCTACAGTAACAATCTGATACACATCATCAGCTGTCTTCTGGGAATGTGATGGGAGTAACTGGTCTCATTGTTTTTTTTAAGTCACTTTAAATTACTTTACGAATTAAGCAATGCCAAAAGAGAAGCAAAGTCCATGGTGGTCCCTTTTGTTTCTGAAAAAATATGACGGAGTCAACGGAGAGAGACAAATATTTTCGATCCCGTTTGAATCACACGTGGTGTTTTGTCGATTTAAAAACATAATTTTGCAAGTCTAGAAAGCCTCAGTTTGTTGTAAAACTGTTGAAGTATCAGACTGTGAAAATACGTAATTAGAAAAACGACACACCCAAAAGTCGCATAGTGACGACTCTCTCGCTGAAACTACGATGTCTGTGAGTTTGCTACTGGGATGAACTTCTCTCTCTTCCTGGCTGATAAAAAGACCAGGAGTCGCTGGATAAAACACATCTGGTAAGATAATGATTCACTTGTGCGTTGAACATAGCTAAGTTACCTAGCTATCTAGTGTTGGTGACGTATGTTGTGCCAGACGAAAGATGTCGTTAACTGAGCAGTTTGACACAAAACTAAATGACACTACGACAAACAGAGACTTTCTGGACTTTCGAAATTATGTTTTAAATTGACAAACATCATATTTGTGATTCATGGCGTAATTCAAATGGGATCAAAAAATGATTTGTCTCTCTAACGTTGATATTTTCTTCCGAAATAAGGTCCCATGGGGTCCACCGGAAGGGGAGGGACTTCGTCACTCTGTACCTGAACTTCCCCACCTGCCAATGAATTTCAGTGATACAGAGTGCAGACACTGAGCGGTGTGAGGTTGGGTTTGTATAAAAAAAAAAGTCTCTCCCAGTCTCTCATCCCTCCCAAATTTGGGGTTTATGACAATAAACGACTTAATACACGCTCTTCTTCTCTGCTGTAATTATCGCTCTGCCAAGTGATTCACCAAAACACAGTCTTCTTTGTCATTTCAACCCGAGTAGATAATTACAGGTTTGTTCTTCAAATTAAATTCCTGAGGGACAGTGTACTCGAGGATCAGAAAAAGGCTGACATAGCAGATCCCTGTGCGATCCCTGTAGCCCTCTCTGATAAGATTCACACTGCGGTGTGTAGAGGACAAACCCCCGTGTCTTCTTGATTGTAAACAGCCCGGCAAGCAATCGCTTCTTTCTGATCTTTTCAACTGCATAACACAATGCCCAGGATGCTCTTTATTATAAGCCTGGCTCTTACAAGCTTTTACAGGCCAGCTAAGTTCAGTATTAGCAAGCAATTAATGTAGCAATTAATGTATTAACGTAGTACCTGTGGGAGGGTTTCAGAGCCTGCCTGACCTTGGCTGGAAGTTTGACCCTATAAAGAAACAACATGAAAGTCAGATTCAGCGTGGCTCTCAACTTAATACACCCCGGGGAACTGTTAATCTGTTGGCTAGAAAACATTTTGATGAATAACTATCGTAAGGTTTTTATATTTTTCTGCGATGGTATTCCCATCTCTCGCCATCCTTAAAGAAGCTTCAGAGGATTAGGGGAGCTTTTTACAAATGTTAGATTTTTCTTCTTGCTTATATACTGTAAAAGGCCCACAACTGGGAATTTGATTGAACTAACAGCTGCTTTTATGCTGCAAATAGAGATGCCCACGCACGACGGCGACGCTGGCGACGGACAAAGCAGTGGACCAGACAATCGATTATCATTCAAGGATATCTTGCAGAACAGCATTTTTATTCTAGACAAAGTCATCATAAACTCCAAACCAAGGTTGTCCGAAAGTCACTTTTCCTCGACAATCGCTGGCAGCCATAGCAAACAAAAATGTCTTATCCTGGCCTCATCTGAATGACACGGAGATAATTATCGAGGTGGGCCTCATCAGAATTCATTAGAAGCCCCTTTCTCTATGAGACAATGTGACTATTATGTCAAAATCCCTGTCAGCTATTTTTATCATATCTGCCACAGATCTAGCTTCAGTGAATTCATAGGGAGGTAATTACCTCACACTCAGGAAAAATAGGGTGGAGACCGACAGACGGAGGGAGGGGAGGTTTGGCACAAACCAACACCCCAGGGTTGTCTGACTACAGGAGCGGCACACAGGAAGAGAGTTAAAATGTATGAGATAAAAATCAGGGAGACAAGGAAATTTATGATTACTGTGTCACTCCGAAGAGAGCTGTTGATGAAAGCTAAATGTCAGCGCCAGCTATGAGTTTGATTAACCGCATTCTGCGGAAGAAAAGCTGAAGGCAAGCTGTGAGCTGCTGAAATTCAGAGAGTTACACCAGCGAAATAATTCATTACTATCTTTGGTGGCAAAAGTCAAACTTAAAGTGGGAGTAGGCAGTATATTTTTTGGCATCGTTGGGCAACAAAAATCCATAAAAACCTTTCAGCATATTGTAATTCAAGTTTTCTGAGAGACTTCTGCACCTCCTCATGGCTCTGTTTTCAGGCTTTAAAAAAATCTAGTCCGTGACGGAAGACTTTGGCCAATCACAGGTCATTTCAGATTGAGAGAACGTTCCTATTGGCTGTGCTCCGGCTGGTGGGCGGTGCTTGGTATTTCCTCAGCAGATCTCAACATTGGCTGTCGGGTCACAAACTTTCTCATTTTACAGCTAAACAGTACACTACAAGATGTTTCTGAAAACATTTGAGGTGAGAAAAAGGCATTCGATCAGCGCTGCCTAGTTTGACCGTTTGGTCGGAGTTCGCGAGTTTTTGACAGCTGGATGGCAGAGTCCAGATCGGCTGTTGTTATGTATGTTATGTTGATAAGCAGAGTGAGAGGCGTTGTTTAGCACTGCGAGAATGGCAGTGTCATCTGCATATTTGAAGTAGAGGGTAGTGGTGGATGGACCTTGACGGTCGTTTGTATAGATTGTGTCGAGAAATGGACTGAATAAGCACCTCTGTGGATCTCCGGTATTGAGAATATTCTCTCTCCTGAGCAGGATGAAGAGGTTTAGAAAATAAATGGATGGATGGTAAACATGCACACACAAACATAAAGTATATTTAACAAGAGTTCTCGAGTGTTCTTTTAGCAATTATGGACACGTATGAAAAGTTTGGTTCCCAAATTAGATATTCACCAACGAAGTCTCACTGAGCTTTCAAAATTACCTTTAAGATTTAAACAAATCATCATTAAACTGATTCAGCTGGTAGGTTATTGGTGACGCAAAGAGTTTTAAAATAAGAAATCAGTTGTACTTAGAAACAATATTGCAAAGAACATCATTATGATGAACAGTGCACGCCCCAACCAGGATCAAAGCTATAGAAAACTACAATGGCACTCAGAGACCACAGACCTCTGCCAAGCGGCCCGAGTATGATGGGCACCCTCCCTATCCGTGCAGCTTGCGCCATCATCCACGTGTATTTTTGTTTATGATGAGATCAGCTGTACGTGGCGGAGTATCGTAAAACACATCATTCAAACTGGACAGAAACAAAATAAAACTCACCTAAACCGTCGTCGTTACTCTTTCCAACAATCACCGTCGTGTGGTTTGGTCGAACTCAACTGTAATTTCACTGAGTGTAATGTGAAAAAACGCAGAATCTACAGGTGTCCCCCTCCCTCCCTCCCCTGCTCTCTCTCTGTCCCTCTCTCTGCAGGCAGAAGGAAAGAGGCTGGGTGACGCATCATGAACACGTCATCAGTTACACTGCGCATGTGTTGTAGCCTGTGGTGTTATACCCGATCGCCACCAAAATCTAATGGATTGTTCGTTGTGCCACACCCCACCCCTCCAAAAAAATTCATTCAAATCCAATGCGGACTTTTGGAGTAATCCTGCAAACGGATAAACCAACAAACCAATGCCGGTGAAAACATAACCTCCTTCCTAGGTCTTCGGCCTTGGCGGAGGTAACAAAGCTGCATAGACCAATATTGTCTAAAATTTCTGCAGCTTTCACCATCAGAATAGTTTAAAAGATGTTATGATCACATACAAAAAGTGTACTCACAGTCACTTTAATGTTCTTCTTAGGATGTTGTGACACTGCACAGTCAAGGACGGAACAAAAATAATTCCCACTTTAGGGAGCAGCCGGCTCTCAGATCTGCTCATTTCCTATAACACGCAAGAGAAAGTATTGGTTATTCAGGCCTATTTCATCACATCCTCTCCATCACCAGTCAGGTGTGACAGCCTTTTAATTAACCTGAGTGACATCAAATGATCACATTTATCATGTCCACGCGTTCACTGTTCATCCAAGTGTTTGTTTGAGCGGTGAGACGAAGGAAGACGGATAAGCTAATGCTAATGTTTACTTCCTAACACATTACTAATTTGTGAAGCAAGCTTTACAGAAGCATTTTTGGATGATAGGAATTCATGCACGGATAAACTAGCTCTGCTGCATCGATATCACAAAGATGTATATAATCATGATCCTCGTGGGACCTTAGTATATTTACGCAGGCGCCACAGAATGTGGAAGTCAGAATCTCATTCACAAAATGTTTGGGACTGTGATGTATTGCACAAGCAAATGGTTAATCAATAGGATTATAGTGTGAAAATGTTCTTGATGCACTTTCACATCAATATTATGCATAGAATTTCCTGTACACCCCCAATCCACCTGGTGTAATCCCTTAACTCCCATGACAGATATGTGTGCGTCCATTTAATCAACTGGTTGCAGAATAATCTCATCATAAACAGCCTCAGCTGCTCGTCTCCCGGAGTGAACGACGCGCCCTCTATCTCTCATGCCAAATCAAAGCATCTCGCTCTGGCTTGGCGCCAGGTAAGATAGTAGCCCAGCCTGCCACGCAGCCGCCACCCCGGCCGGCAAAAAAGCCCACCCGGTGTTAATTCAGTGCAGAGACCGGCCTGGCAGGAGCACTGTTGGGGAGATTGATGATGTTGCTGTGTTTGATTACTTTTATTTGTGTTTTTGGCACAGGAATGTCTTTGAACCGTTTTTTTCTGCCTCCCTCGCCTTGTCAGAGAAAACCAATCACGTTGACAAGGATTTACAGACCCGGGTTTCATCTCGTCTCCCTCTCTTAACCGCTTATCATTTGTGTATTAAGAAACACTACACTTAAAGAAGAACTTCCTCAGAGGATTCTGTACAGCCAGAGAGACAGCTTGAGTGACCTCGTGGTGCAGATTTGGGACACATACACACACACTAAAGACACCTTTAGGCCTTTTGGGAAAATGCCTGGAGAGCTATAAAAAGGCACTTTCTGTAAGCTTCTCATTGGCTTAACAGGAGCTACAGTAGTAACTATCCCATTTAACATTTATAAGCAACATATCAACACACTACAAACACATCAGTGTAGTTATAAGGAACCAATAATTGGTTTTACGAGCAGTTAACAAATGCTTGATAAGACAGTAAGACATAACTGCAATCACATGTAATAATATATGATCACACATTACAGTGTGTTATTAATACACATGTATACATTTTTCCATATGCTCCTTTGGAAATAAATAATCTGACTGTTTTTATATCCAATAAGCATGCTTCAAAGGACAAGTTATAATTGTTGAAAAATACATTAACACAAAAAGAAAATCTCTGTATCCTTCTTATAACTAATTATCGTGTGTTTTAAAATGTTATCAACCATTTATTAAAGCTTCAGTAGGCAGTATATTTTTGGCATCATCGGGCAAAAATTCCATAATAACCTTTCAGCATATTGTAATTCAAGTGTTCTGAGAGAAAACTAGACTTCTTCACCTCCTCATGGCTCTGTTTTCAGGCTTTAGAAAATCTAGCCCTTGACGGGAGACTTTGACCAATCACAGGTCATTTCAGAGAGAGAGAGCGTTCCTATTGGCTGTGCTCCAGCTAAACAGTACACTACAAGATGATTCTGAAAGCATTTGAGGAGAGAAATAGGCATTACAGTAACAGAATATTGATTCATATTAAATCAGCGCTCCCTAGTTTGACCGTTTGGTCGGAGTTCGTCAGAGATTGACAGCTGGCTCTCATAGACGGCAGCTGGACGGCAGACTCCAGATCAGCTCTGATTGGTTGTTTTCCTCGGTCTGTAGATCTTGCCGTTAGGAGCACCGGAGGACACCAGAGGACACAGAGGCACATGATATTTTTCAGATTACCTGTCTCATGTACTACTGTCAGGATATAGCGACCGTTTTATAAAAATAACTTTTTTTATTCATATTTGCTCCATTTCTACCCACTGCAGCTTTAATTGTTCATGTATAATCCATTATAATTAGCTTGTTGGAAGAGAAGAAATGCAACAACATGATCAAACGTAAAGAAGACAGCTGCTTCCCATTGGTCGAGTTAAACAGTGATGGGATATGTAACATGTATCTCAGGAGATCTCTGACATGATGTGAGTTTCAGTTCTTCCCTGAGGGTTCACACAGACTGTCACATAGAAGCCTATTAGAAAATTAGCCTACATCTCACTTGATTTATTACCTCAGTAAACATTGTAAACATGAGTTTATGGTTTATCGCTAGTTTCAAGTCTTATTCAGAGGGCTTGTTTTCCTGAAAAGTGGCTTACAAATATTGGTAGTCGTGGCATGCGTTTTTCTGGGCTTGTTTCTAAAGTGTTATAGCTTATTTGGGCTCCAGTCTCTCTCCTCTTTACCAGTCTAGTTTGTCCCGATCAGGCTTCAATCAGGCTTACAGACATTGGATTCACGGTCTTAGCAAAAATTAAATAAAATGTTCAACTTATTTAAGTTTAGTTGACAAGAAAAATGTAAAGTTACGAGCCAAAAATGGATGCAAAAATGCAATGAAATTCATGCAATCCAAAATAAATTCATACATATATATGAAGTGATCAAGTGGCCGCCTCTCTCTCTCTCTCTCATATTTTGGCAGGTAGGTAAAGTCGCTTGTTTTGGGCTTGTTTCTATAGACTTGGTTGCTTGTTTCTCTCGCGAGATCTGGGATCTTCTTCAATACAGCATGATGTTCATTTAGTAAATTATGGTCCTGTTTAGAGTCAAATAGACCATAAAGCAGGGTCTGCTTTAAGGTGTGGCTACCTTGTGATTTACAGGTCGCTACCATTACAACTTTAACCCTTTCACAGTGTTTTGTCAGTTCATGAAAGTTAATTATAACCTTTTTGGTCGACTGAAAATGTCTTATTCAGTATTCGATTTTACTTAGCTCCACCCTCTCGTGTCACTTCTGGTTGCAAAAAACCAAGATGGCGACTGCCAAAATGCCGAACTCAAGACCACAAACCAATGGGTGACGTCACAGCGACTACGTACACTTCTTGTATAAAGTCGACAGCAATCAGTCACAACTTTGAGCCTCTCAAAGGTGCTGCCCGAGAAGTTTGACGGCTGCCTCAACTAGGAGTGAAGTGGTAGTGGAGTCCTTCAAATATTCAGCCCCACTCTTTGAATCTAATGCAGTGAGACATTGGGCTATAGTTGGGGTGAGTAATGCAATATTTCTCTGAATCAATGTTCTGCTCTGCGGGTTATGACGCTCTCATCAGTTCTGAAGACAACAAGCAGAAACAAAGGGATTATGCGCTCATATAAAGAGAGATAAATAAGATATTGCCCCTTTCTTTTGGCGTTTATTTTTAGAGCGGAGGAGTCGACAGATTGCTTACTTCACATGAGAGTATCAGCGCCCCGGGGGTAGTTTGCTTCGTCTCTCGCAGAGCTGCCATTTTAAAGCAAAAGCACTCACTGTCAGATTCCACTGCAGTGTGCCACTGCTCATCCAGCTGGACTGACACCGGACGATGAAAATCCCCAAAACCAGACTTAGACATGAATTATACATTCTGATCCTCTCTTCAGATTAGATGAGGAGCTGCTCATTGTGTAACACTGTCCTTTAATGAAAGAGTGAATACATACAGGAGGACTTTGAAGTTGTTGGTAGTCAAGAATTAAAGCTGCAGTGGGTAGTAATGGAGCAAATATGATTAAAAAAAGTTATTTTTATAAAACAGTCATTATATTCTGACAGTAGTACACAAGACAGGTAATCTGAAAAAAATCATGTGCCTCTGTGTCCTCCGTTGCTCCTAACGGCATCTGCAAGATTTAGCAGACCTGAGGAAAACAAGCAGTAAGAGCAGATCTGGAGTCTGCCGTCCAGCTGCCGTCTATGAGACCCGGCTGTCAATCACTCGCGAACTCTGATCAAACGGTAAAACTAGACAGTGCTGATCAAATATGAATCAATATTCTGTTACTGTAATGCCTTTTTCTCTCCTCAAATGTTTTCAGAAACATCTTGTAGTGTACTGTTTAGCTGTAAAATGAGAAAGGTTGTGACCCGGTACCCATGTTGAGATCAAGTTGAGGAAATACCAAGCACCGCCCACCAGCCGGAGCACAGCCAATAGGAACGCTTTCTCTCTCTGAAATGACCTGTGATAGTCTTCCGTCACCTTCTAGATTTTTTTAAAGTCTGAAAACAGAGCCATGAGGAGGTGCAGAAGTCTCTCAGAAAACTTGAATTACAATATGCTGAAAGGTTATTCTCTCAGAACACTTGATTTGTGTTAACTGATCTAAGTGGATAACGAAAAGGATTCTTAGTGTCAGGTGATTATACACTAATGAAAACATAGGTATGAATATTATGTTCCATTTCTGCCGATAAATCGTACACACTGGTCCTTTAAAATATGTGTTACTATCACTGTTGTGTCTAATTACACCATTCTCCTTTTGTCTTCCAGTTGGATATATTTAAAACAAAACAATTCTTAATTTTTTACAACCGGAGTGAGTCATCTGCCCCCTAAGCTTTTTAAATTCCTCTATTAAATCTGAACGAGTGCTCTGATGTGATTCATCACCGGCTTTTGAGGCTCCGTGTGTTTTTCCCGTGACAGAAGGCTTCACGATTATGCCCTCTCAGGAAAGAAGTTTTCAACCTGATGAATCCATGTGGTAAAAAAAAAATGTTCCTTTCTCAGTAAACCGGATGGATGTCTACATCTTACACCGAGACAGTCGCTCTAACACTCGCAACAAACAACCACCCACACAAACCTTCGTGCCTGCGAGCCTTTTTCTTGCACATGCCCAAAACACATGCACTCACAAACCCCCCCAAATTTACCAAGAATAAAAGTAGAAAGGTGACTGATAATTCTCCTATGGAACGTCTTTGAGGGAAAAGATGAGTGATATATTCATCTAGCTCAGCTCATTATTGTTCACTAATTGTCTGGCAGGACAAAATCACATCTCCCCTGCAGTAACTATTTGGAGTGCGTCTCAAGTGATCGCAATGTCGTACTGTGACCTATTTCTCCCGTCTTCTTCGTGAACATCATCCGGCAGTCTCCCACCAGTAATGAAATGCAGCAGAGGAGACAATCTGCAACAGATTTATACCTTGAGGGCACAGCCACCGCCACCTAATATCAAATCTTTATTATTTTGTGCCCAGAATCAAGCCACTTTTTTCCCTTATCTACCTAGCTAGCTCGAAAGAGCTCGGAGCTTGATTGTAAAGAAGTGCAGGTTTGCTCTGGGAGTATGCTTCCCCCCCCCTGTTGGTGATTGCCTAGCACAACCTAAAAGAAGTCGGAAATACAAGTTGAAGTGTAATTCCAGTTGATGACTTCTGGCGCTTCACACTATGTTCTTTTTCAAAAGACCAGCGCCGTCTACCCTTTATCTCTCCTCAACGGGAGAAGTCATCATTATCTCAACTTGTTTGTGTGCTAAAATACAAGGGCTGCTTGTTCTTGTGTGGTCCGGCTAACATATGCAGTGACAATTCCTTGTAACTCCGCCACAGGAAACTGAGCATAGCCGCTGAATACAAAATGGAAGCTTGCCTCCCTGTGACCCCGGTAAATCAACAAGAGAGGGCATTTGATTTACAGGGGAGGTGGGCACAAAATCATCATGGCAGATGCTCACATAATAGACAGCATCAGCATGTGGGGCATCACTGTGTGCCTGAAGCTACAAAACACACAGATAAACAACACAGTGAACACCGGCGTCGCGTCCAGACACACAAATGTGAACAAATAAATAATCAGCACGGATGACAGCGTTGCCCAGCCCGACACATGCTCCGCCATGCTGACCGTCGGCGCAGAATGTGGACAAGGAATATTGAGGCACGACGACATGAAGTGCATCACTGAGCTGCAGGCATGTAGAGTCAGGGACATGGCAATATTCCACATGCACGCAGATCTGCCAGCACCTGCAGCACTTGACGAGCCGTCTCCTTCAAAATTACGTTACCATACAACTATACTGCATTCTCGGTTCGGGGGGTCCAAGCTGACGTCAGGCCAGTTCCTGTGTGTGGGCGGCCAGGCGGCGGTCCAGCTGACAACTGTTCCTCGATTCCAGTCGGCAGTCTGGCCGACACCTGCTCCTCGTTTCCTGCTCCTACTGGGCTGTAGCAGTCTCTTGTGGTTCTGTCCTGACTTGAATGAGGGACTTGAGTACTGACCTCAAGTCCCTGGGTCATCCTCGAGACGGGTCCTGCCTCCGTGGCCAGTGGGGTCCTGTCTCTGTGGCCGTGTTCCAGCGGGGTCCCGTCTCCGCCTCCGTCCTCCAGAGGGGTTCCGTCACCATCTTCGTCCTCCTAAATGATCCAGTCTCCATTGCCGACCTTCAGGCTGGGTTCTGCCTACGTCGCCGACCTCAAGGTCATCTACTAGGGCGACTGCGCCGGTCTGGTCGACCTCCAGCCCAGCCCCCAGAGGAGCTCCAGCTGTCTGGTCCTCCTCCTGCCCTCTTCCAGTGAGATTCCGCCTTCGCCATCGGCCTCCTGCTCAACCTCCATTGGCTCCTACTTTTGGCTATGCCCACCTAATCAGTTTTGCCTGTCTATTCTGCCCCACCCACCAGCTTCCCATTCCCACTGATCAGATACAGTTCTTCAAATACCAGCCGACTTTCTTTGTTCAGTTTGTCCAGTTCATCCTAGTTACCACTGTCAACCGCTACCGGGGCGGCTGTGGCTAGAGCCGCCCCGGTAGAGCAGGTCGTCCACCAATCGGAAGGTCGGTGGTTCGATCCTCGGCTCCTCCAGTCAACTCGCACCTTGCATGGCAGCCTCTGCCATCAGTGTATGAATGTGTGTGTGAATGGGTGAATGCTGACATGTAGTGTAAAGCACTTTGAGTGGTCGAAAGACTACAACAGCGCTATATAAATGCAAGTCCATTTACCATTTATCGGAACCTGCCTGCCTGCCCATCTGAACCTGCCTTACTAACAACACCTGTCTGTAAGCTCTTTAATGCATTAAATCCCAGAACTGCACAAGTCTACATGTTTTCGTGTCCTTCCCCTGCTGCCTGCTCTCCTAACCATGACACCGAAAGCCTGTTATCCTGGAAAAAAAATCACCCATTGTTCCGAAGGCCCATTGCTCCTAAAATATACACTCTCCCTGCAACAAACAGAAGCACATGGCTAATTATAATGCAGAGTGACATCATCAGACCTTCACATTTTTTTCCTTCCTACTATGATGAAGGCATGACCCCCTTACTCTGCCTTTGATTGGCTAGTACTCGTTGCTCTTTTTGGTTGGTTTGGTTAAGTTTAGGCGTGAGGAGTGAGATGGGTTTGATGGTGCACGGCAGCTAGATTCTTGCGATGTCACAAGATCATGCGAGAATCACGGGTTATGGAAAAACAAAAAAGCGATTTCAGAAAGAAGCAGAGAGAAGGGTCTACAATATGCGTTTGAAGGATATAACCGGGATGTCAAACTGATTCAGCAGCAAAAACAGGTAAAACAGTGTAAAAATGTAACCATTGTATAACCTGGCAACCGAGAGAGAATACAGTGAAATTAAGAAGCAACACTGTTTCTGTAAAGCCGGGTAGAATTTTATTCACTGTTACAATCATTACAAAGCAAAAGCAGCATGTGTTCAGTATACCTTCAGTAGCTAGCGTAGCATAGTGCTAACACTAGTTAATGATGTGCTTACGCACTCTGCTAGCTATGTTAACTAAGGTTTTTATGTAGAAATGTAACATTTTAAAAACGTATATCTCCCAACCTCTCCGGGTAATGAGTATCGTGCCCCAGGTACAACGTTTAACCATGACTAGCTCAAAATCCACAAAACCAGTCTGAAAATGAAGAAAATTTGAAACAATTGCATTAGAGTCCAGTTGTCGGACCCTGGTATGAGCTGGCCAATGCTACGCTATGATTGGTCAGTCTGTGTGTGAGGGGCGGGACTTAGCGAAGGGTCAATTGGAAGTGAATAGAAATATTTATTGAGGTCTCTAGACCTTCATTTTCATTAAAGCAATAGTAAGACGGTTTGGGAAAAATGCTTGTTTGCTTAGAGTTAGATGAGATGATCAATGCCACTTTAGATGTGTCCGTCAAATATCAAGCTACAGCCAGCAGCTAGCTTAGCATAAGGACTGGAAACAAGGGGAACTAGCTAGCCTGGCTCTGTCCAAGGGTAACAAAATCAGTCGACCAGCACCAAAGATTGATTTAAAGCCACCATGTTTTTTTAAATGTGATTATAGCAGCTTTCAAATAATTTTAATGACATAAGTTTTTGTTTGTAGATAACTTAATCATTAATGGTAAAAATTGGTGCAAAGGGGCAGAATGCATTTCTATCTGCCACAGTGCCTTTATTGATAGTACCGCTAGGGGGCACCACAGTTGAACTTTTTAGAAATGTTCACAGTGGCCTTAAAAATTCTAATCAAACACACAATTTCTTGCACATATTATCACATACTTTGGACCTTTCTTAAACCAACATACACATGTCTATGGAAACACATTTCCAACAGGGAAATAAAAGTTGACTTGATATGTCATAATTCTGGCTCAGTATGTTCTGTGATTATTGTTTTAATCATGCCTATTTTTTAAAATTTTATTCCTTGTCTTGGCAGAGTTGGGCTTCCATACAAACTGAGTAAAAATGCATGTTATCTACTGTAAAACATTTTAAAGCCTTCAATATGGATGACAAAATAAATTATATACTCAGTCAGTCAAACGATAAACTAAACCCAGCAGAATACAGTGAAGGAAAAGTGAATCGATAGCTATAAAGGTGCCTTTGAGCAAGGTCTATACAACACAATACAAAGGCTCTGATTGCACCAGGCAGCATGTAAGTGTAATTTTGTGGATGTGTGAATGTGAAGCTGTGCATATCCAGAAAACAGCAGTGGACATTCTCTCAATAAGAAAAGGTTAAAGGGGAAATAAGTGAGAGTTTTACTGCCTCACAATACAAATGCCTGTGTTACATCTGTGGGAGGTTGATGGCATTTTCTGATCAATACCAATGATTCAACAATTACTTTGCCAGGCGCTGAGATTTCAGGCTTTCAACGCTTACTTTCATTTGCTGAGCTCTTTTAAAGACACACTCATACTGGCATTTTCAATTGCTCATCAATGCAGTGTGCTGCTATCAGTGTCAGACTCGACATTTCAGATAGGTAATAAGCCTCATTCTCAAGCTACAAATGCAACTTATATTTGTTTGATACTTACCATGTCGATATGTAACTTCCATGTCTGTACTTCTTCTGTAATGAGAAATGTAAGGGACTACTATTTGAAATTGAGTAATTACATTACAGTTACCATTACCAGTAATGCTCTGTTACTTCGACAGTTTGGGGGCCTTCAAACTCGTGTGCCATCTTACCAGTAGTACTACTGGTCAAGTACCGGCTAGCTTGGTGCAGCTGCCACCCAAAGAGGAGAAACGTAACTCTTAAGTTGTCTTATTTATATGTCTTCTTAGCAGGCTTGCTTGTATAAGCCACAGGTAAAGAAGAATCGTCTGGTTTTGTTCAGAGTTGGAGGGTGTGAGAACAATGCAGCACAGACCACATTGTCAGGACCGGACTTCTCACATGCTGCTGCTTGTAGGCAACCATAGATAACGTTAGCTGCTGATGGTCAGTACATACCTCCAAACTGTAGGCTAAACCACAATGTCTTGTTTCCACCTTCTACACATGTCAAAGCTTCAGTAGGCAACAATTTTTTGGCATCATTGGGCAGAAATTCCATAATAACCTTTCAGCATATTGTAATTCAAGTGTTCTGATAGATAACTAGATTTCTGCACCTCCTCATGGCTCTGTTTTCAGGCTATAGAAAAATCTAGCCCTTGACGGGAGACTTTGACCAATCACAGGTCAATTCAGAGAGAGAGAGAGCGTTCCTATTGGCTGTGTGGGCGGTGCTTGGTATTTCCTCAACAGATCTCAACATGGCTGCCGGGTCACAAACTTTCTCATTTTACAGCTAAACAGTACACTACAAGATGATTCTGAAAACATTTGAGGAGAGAAATAGGCATTACAGTAACAGAATATTGATTCATATTTGATCAGCGCTGCCTAGTTTGACCGTTTGGTCGGAGTTCGCGAGTGATTGACAGCCGGCTCTCATAGACGGCAGCTGGACGGCAGACTCCAGATCAGCTCTGATTGGTTGTTTTCCTCCGGTCTGTGAAATCTTGCAGATGCCGTTAGGAGCACCGGAGAACACCAGAGGACACAGAGACACGTGATTTTTTTTTTCAGATTACCTGTCTCATGCACTACCGTCAGGATATAGTGACCATTTTATAAAAATAACTTTTTCTAATCATATTTGCTCCATTTCTACCCACTGCTTCTAGCTGCTGATGGTCAGTACATACTTAAAGGGGAAGTTTTTTCTTGCCACTGTCGCACTGAGTGCATGCTCATGGGGGATCTCTTGTTGGGTCTCTAAATTATAGAGTACGGTCCAGACCTGCTCTAAATGAAAAGGATTTTGAGATAACTTCTGTTATGATTTGATGCAATGTAAAAACAAATTGAATTGAATATTCACAGAAAATATTAAAGAATAATGTATAGATAATATTGATTAGAGCATTATTACGAGGGAGAATGAGACTGCAGGGTGTATAAAAACTAGAACGATAACCACTAAATCCCACTTGGAGCTATTAAACACTCCATGCTACACAAATATTGTTAAACAAACTTGAGTGTGGTTGAAACTTCTCTGAATATCATCTCGATCCATCAGCCGTCCTGGGGAAATGTCAGCTTGTTGAGAATATGTTTACCCAGTTGGGTTGCCCATTACAAGCTGATTAATTAAAAGCATGTTTCTAAATCCCGGAGACTATGTTGTGATCAGTCAACAGGACTATTTAAGAGAATTTGAGGGAAGAGGTCTTAAATTGTCAACGTGTCCTTGTCCCAGCCAATGGTGGGATTAAGCAGGGGGATCAAGGAGTGTGTCTGTGCATGAATCAAAGCCTTGTTCAAATACAGGCGTACTGCTCTGATTTCAAATGAGAATACTTTGATAGTATAATACACATCCCTCTTTTGTAGTCTTCCAAGGACCTTGTGGAAAAGCCAGTCGTCACCAAGCAACAGCTGGTGCAAATGGAATATCTTGTCTTGTTTGAAAATATTTAACTTCACTGATGATGAAGAAATGAAAAAATCTGCTTCATCTAAATAAAAGATAGCTTTGATTCAGAGAAGAAACCCAGAAAGGTACAACACAGCACCAGTCTGCATTACATGCATACCTGATTTCCCACAACGCGATCAATAAAGTTTCATCTTACACGTTATTCCGGGCCTAACAGTCTCACACGTCAAGCGTGCTCTTACTCCCACACAGTGAAATACTGCCTCTGCATTTAAATAGAGCACAATTGCGAGGGGTCAACTATAAATCATTGTATGGAGTGGGATAGAAACGTTTTATCATTAAGGTACAGTACGTCGGTTTGGTTATGTGTGCCGTTTCCATCAAGGTACATCTATTTAAACCCTTTGTGGTAATTATCTCACTACAACTACACTTGATGTCTCTGTAGTGTACTCCTACTCACCTACAACTCAAGCTGAGAGCAGCTCTCGTGTGAAAATTGGACTGAATAATGAAAATATAGCAGCGGGCTGCTAATTGGTGTTGTAATCAGAAAACTATCACTATAGAATGGTGCTTTTGTTTAAAAATCCAGTGAGCCTTGAAATATGAGATATTGGCCAGAAAAAAAAGATCCCTCAATCGAAAGCGACATCGCGTTCAGTGACCAATCAACTTCAAATGTTTTCTTATGATTCTTCTTGACAATTTGTTTGCGACAACTCCCCATGATATCTATTGTAGTGCACTGCCGCCTGATTAGTTATTGACGTCTGGTGATTAAAACGTCCGGTCTGAGTCTCATCTTCCTTTCTCAGGCTGTCACGCCGGTTGACGCCTGCCCGGTAGCTCCAACCTCCATACAAAATGCACCACGGCTTCTCGATCAATTAACCACCGCTTTTAAGGACATTACGTGTAATTGTATGTAAATTGGGTTCAATCCTATTTGATGGACACCCCATTCACCTGACCCATGTACATCTGTATGAATTAAATTGAAATTCTATGGCCTTGTTTGACAATTCTATTTCCTTAGTGAATGAATCAATTACCAGCTGAATGACCTTCCACATGCCGTATGGTTCCACATGCATATTTTATTTACCTTTTATTGATGATAGCACACATACAGCAGAATCACCATTAAACTAGAGCGTTAGTACTCCTACTGTATTGATCCTGGGCAATGTAACTTCATTTAATGGCTTTGTTAGGCATCTTAGAAAGTGTGAATCAGCAGAAAAACAAATGTGTAGTGGGGGAAAGTAATTGTACAGAGACGGCAGTCTGCCTGCTGCTCTGCCCTGATTCTCACTCGTTTATGAATCCTCTCAGAGGTGTAAAGGTTAAGAACTGTCATCAGATTAGCCATTGATTTCAATTAGTGCTGCCTGCTACTAAACAACCTTTGTCTGTCTGCGATCACTGACTTGTATTGATCCTCAGGCTTGTTCCATTACCTTTGATTGCCACTGGCCCACTGTCAGTTCTGCAGCCCGATTACCAGTCCACCGCAATCCACATTGTTCTCTGCGTGCAGCCACGAGCTCTGACACCACATCCGGTCAGATTCCTCTGAATGGAAAGTTTACGCAGTAAAAGGCTGCTAATAAGGTTAGGTTCTGCTCGCTTTCATACGGGTCTAAGAAAGGTCAAACGGCAATGCTTCTTCACAGGAATAAAAATGGGCTCAGGGGTAGTTTCACTGCAAATATCAGTAAAACAGGTAACACCAAATAACACAAGCAGTAAAGCTGCAAATAACAACTATTTTCACTGTTAATTAAACAGTTTATTTGTTTTACAGTTAATTGATTGATTGATTGATTGATTGATTGATTGATTTTTCTAGTGTATAAACTGTCCAAGATGGTGTCTTTAACGGAATAGTTCAACATTTTGTGAAATACGTTTATTGTCTTGCCGAGAGTTGGATGAGAAGATTTGGTGCCTAAAAATGAAACTCGTTAGCTCGTGTTTACCACATGGGAAGTCATGCACACGACATTTTCAATATTTTCCTTTATTATAAAATTGTGAAGAGAAACAATATACGACTAAAATTACAATATATTCACTTATTATGCACCGAAAAAATAACTTTCAAAACTTCCGCCATTTCTGTCAACATGGAAAAACACGTCACAAGTCGTGAACTAGGAAATTTCAGAAATTTTACGCTTCCGTGGTCGTGAATACGACATGAGGGAGCGTTCACATGTGCCTAACTCGTAAATACGGTGAACATGACCCCATTTGAAGGCACCAATAGATACATGTCAGTGTGCTACAACTAAGCTAATGCCAGCAGGTAGTTAGGTTAGCTCAGCATAAACACTGAAAGTAAGGGGAAACTGCTATCCCATGACGTTAGCTAAGCTAATTTCATAGTTAACATACAGACATTAAAATGGTATCGACCTTCTCATCAAACAAGTCCTTGATAAGTTCTTGACTTAAACACAGTGTACATTATTTTGTAACAGATGGGTAAAGAGAAAAGAGCATTAGGAACAAATGGTGGTAACTAAGTGTTGGTGAATAGTTTGGATTATTTCTCAGGTTAAATTTTGTTCACCTGACTTTTTTTGAGATTGTAAAAGCTACAAAAAACAACAACAACAACAACTTCCCATCAAAATGAATTAAATAATTATCATAGATTAAAAAAAAAATCAATGGGATCAAGTAAATTATGTTAAGCACAGATACAATTCATTGCTGAGAAGCTGCAGCAGCCTTGCTAAATCAGACCACAGGATTACTATTTGGATCACAGCCCTGACTCAAAATCACAGCTCTCAAAAACATCACCATCCATTCTGGGTTCAATGAAACACAAAGAGGCAATTAATAACTTCAAATGCCCATTAACTGTGACTCTGGGGACCTAAGGAGTTCTTAAAAGTCTCAAATTAGTTTATTGATTCCTTTAGAATGATACATATGAGTATTTTTTCCTTGAGAGGCACAATGTTGCTCTTTAGCCGCAAGGAATCTTTTTGAGCTTTTCCCTAGGACTATTGGGCTACTTGAATGGCTGTCACATTATCAATCATGTAAGAAGATCATGAATCATTCAGTCCATCTTGATTGAATTTAAGAAATGTCTCGTAGGGTTATATTGAGTGCCACTCAGGGACATTTCCAGGGTTTTAATCTTGCTGGCACTGAGCCCACCTAGCCAAGGAGGGAAGGTTGGGAGAGAAGATAATGTTAAAAGTTCCACTAGTAGCTCTTCTCATGTGAAAAGATTTCCAAACAACATAGAACATTGCTTACTAATAATTGAATGGAGGGAAATACACAATATTTGAAGGCCAGAGAGGCTTTTTGCTATAAGCATGGCCAAAATGTTTATTCATTAATTCAGGGGCACCACTTTAATTAATGTACCCATGTGGTTAGGCTGGGAATACGTCAGCATAGCGCCCAACACACACCAGTTGTTAGCAGCTGCAGCTAGCTGTGCTGCCAGTTGAAACATCTCGTCAAGCGTCTCTGTCATACAGCAGCAGCATTATGCCTTTCATAATGGCCATTTCATTTCATTATAAATATCATTTATATTTATTTTAGACAGGGAAAGGTTAGGAAATGTGTAGTAATTTGTAAATAATATTAATAATCCACAATTAAAACCCCATACTATATTAATTCATGGAGCCGTGCAAGTCACTGCATGTTCTACAACACTGTCCGGCACATATTTCAGAATAAAAGCCTTGTGTTAACAAATGAAGGAATTCTGTCCACAGAAAAAACACTTGAGGGCTTTTATTTTGAAATGAAAACAGGAAGTGTTGATTTAAAAACAAGTCTTTACTTTTTCTCATCTCTGTGACATTTTCTACAGATACAGACATTGAAACTGTAGTAATGTTGCTGCTATGATGTGAATATACAGTCAATAGATAACTTTCACTGTCTGTTGTTGCTGTGAACCGCGCGAGTCTCGTGTCAAAAATATGCAAGACCTCGTATCTCTAGAAGAGACGCAGCTGACACGCAGCCGAGCCGCTGCTCTAACCTGTTAACACGGATGCCGAAATAAAAAACAACAACTTTAGAGGCTTCATGCTCTCTACTTTACCTGGGTGTAACTCATGTTTTATGAGTATGAGTTGCCCTCCAATGGATTTTGCTAAAAACTCAACAGCATTGCGTCTTGTAGTGACAATATCCCAGCTATTCTGGATAATCCACAGATGTCGATCACTTTCATATGGACTATTCTTCAACAGAAAGTACTTCCATTGAAAACTTTTCCAGTTATTCAATGCTTTGAGCACCTTAAGTAAAATTCCATTCACCTCCATTAAGTTGGACACGTTGCAAAAATCTCAGAGGTAGATATAACTGGAATATCAAGAAATCAGATAGGCTTACAAAAACAAAAATGAAAAGTATTTCCCAACCTGACATTGTACATTTCTGCAGACCACGGATGCACTGAATCTTGACGTTTCCAAATCAAAAACACGCTTCAAGTCAACATTTATACATACGTGTATATCAACGTTATCGTGTTTTAACTGCTTATGGTGCTTTTTCCGTTTCAAAACAGCATTCTCAATTACATGTAGGTGAAGGCAACACAATTACATGGTTAGGTTTAGTAAAATATTATGATTTGGGTTAAAATAAGTAGATTATTTTTGGTTCCACACGGGACACGATCACCGGCCTCCTGGGTGAAAGTCCAATGTCCTCCTCCCTATTCAGACCTACGTAGACTTTGATTAAACACATTTGAGGGTAAAGCAGTTCGTCCACCAATCGGAAGGTCAGTGGTTCAATCCCCGGATGCTCCAGGTCGCATGCCGATGTGTCCTTGAGCAAGACACTTAACCCCAAATTGCTCCCGAAGGCTGTGCCATCGGTGTGTGAATGAGTATTTCACTTAGATCCTGATGGGCAAAGTTGGCACCTTGCATGGCAGCCTCTGCCATCAGTGTATGAATGTGTGTGTGAATGTTGCGTAAAGCGCTTTGAGTGGTTGGAAGACTAGAAAAGCGCTATATAAATGCAAGTCCATTTACCATTTACCATTTGTGATACATCAAAAGTCGGCACCAATGATTTTCTCTGCAGTCCTGAATCTTCATGGTAGTCTGTTCCTGTCCTGTTTGATGGCCGACCCAGACCAGGTGGTTGTTTGATGTCAGAGCAGTTGAGGGGTGGGAAAGCGGGTTTATTAAACCTACAGTAAAACACATTCAGCTCGTCAGCCAGTTGATGGGTCTCCACATCCTGCAGGCCCTTCCACCCTGACGCATGGGTTGTTGGCTGAAAACTTGTTTTTCAGCTTTTCAGAGTAGTTACTCTTTACTACTTGGATCTCCTTTGTCAGTGTTTTCCTGGCCTGCTTGTACAGGAGTTTTTCCCCACCACTGCTGTACGTCTCCTCCTTGGCCTGACGAAGCTGCCTGAATTGCGCAGTAAACCAGGGTTTATTGTTCTATGTATATAAAGTTTTTGTCGGTACACACACGTCCTCACAAAAGCTGATGGAAGACGTCAGTCAGAGAAATGTTATTCGCAAACTTTACTCTGCAAAACAGAAGTACTACCGTCACGAACAAGTGTCCGAGCTATCGTCCATCTCTGAGCAGAGGGAGATCAATGGAGAGTCGCTAATTGGCTTGAATTTTTTTTGATGTCTTCCTCTGACATTTAGTTGCGGCACGTCCTCTCTGCCGTGTTTATCAGCGCTGCAATGATTGATGTATCTGTGTCGTTTGTTCAGCTGTGTCGTCAGTGGACACGTGGAAAAAAAAAAAAAAAAGATATAAAATAATGAAATAAATTGAAATCTACATATAAAAATAGCTGCCGGGACTCAGCTCTTTGCTGAGTGATCATTTGAAGTAATTATTCATTAAAAGAAGGCCGGGTGAGCCAGCATAGAAATCAATTACAATATTTTTTAGCCTCTGCTTTTGTTGAAGAACAGAAATACTACTAATGAGCTGCATGGATTCTATCTGACTCCAGTCTAGGCCGGGGCTTAGCTTGCACTCTTACTCTCACTTTCTCTTTTCTTGCAGCCCTCTCCCCCTGCACATGCATTCTCACACACACATGCACACGCAAAACAGTTCAAAGCAGCCAAGATTCAAAGCCATTTAGCAGCCGGTTTCAAGGCAGAAAAAACTCTATAGTAATTAAAAGTGGGAGGGCTAATCAGGGTTTTTGACTTTGGAAATGAACACAGACACAATGTAAGTCATACCATAACACCACCTTTTACAAATTATAAAAATGCTGAGGGGGTCCCACTTATCTACATTCTCATTAATAAAAAACAATCATCAATACGAGGCTTTAATTAACCTGCTTTTGTCGTGACGAAACATGTTCAGTATTCAGAGGAATCCTCCCTGTTGGCGCTGTAGCCAAACTGACAGAAAATGTCGGCTTTAGAGGACATCCTCAGTATGACTGTCCATTCAGTTCCGCCAAATCGATATCCTCAATATCCTCATGCAACACAAAAAAAAGATGAATGTTTTCATCCATATTAAAGCCTCCTGAAAATATCCCTTTGGGGGGAAATAGTTCACCTCTTCAACTCAGCTGGGGGAAAGTGGTTAGTATTCTCTGTGATAGATTATAGGCTCTATCATCTTCCCCTTGAAAGGCAGGCACACAGTGTGGTAGGGATGCCACAGTATTAGATAAAGGCTTCTTGCTGTCTGGAGCGGTAGCTCTCATTTGAATGCTTTTACATTTAAAAAGTGAGCGAGGGTAGTCTGTGAGTTGGCTAATGAGGAGATTGGTAATGCAATTATTGCTGCTTAATGAATATGGAACATTTGGGCCTATTATTATGCATCAGGATCAACGGGGCAGGCTTGTTATTCCATTACTTGTTCATCATAAACTTCCTATGACATCACCGTCCTATTAAAATTATTACCTGACATAAAATACGTCGAACACTTTTATCCACAGAACCTCTCAGTACAATGAATGGCATTGCGTTTTACAGGCTCAGAATGAAACCAACGTGATCTCACAGACATACATGAAATGACCACGACCTTTTGACAGCGCATTACCGGGTGGTGGAACGGAATGTATTAAAATGACGTGACGCTACCAAGGCAACACAACTACTTGGTCATGTGCGTCTGTGTCCTCTGGTGCACCTAACGGCATCTGCAAGATTTCACAGACCAGAGGAAAACAAGCAGTAAGAGCTGATCTGCGCTGTCCAGCTGCCGTCTATAAGTGCCGGCTGTCAATCACTTGCAAACTCCGACCAAACGGTCAAACTAGGCAGCGCTGATCCAATGTGAATCAATATTCTGTAATGTTAATGCCTATTTTCCGCCTTACATTTTTTCAGAATCATCTTGTAGTGCACGGTTTAGCTGTAAAATGAGAACGTTTGTGACGCCATTGTGAAATCTGGTGAAGGAACACCAAGTTCCGGTCACATGACCGGAGCACAGCCAATAGGAACGCTCTCTCTCTCTGAAATGACCTGTGATTGGTCAAAGTCTCTTGTCACGGGCTACATTTTTTAAAGTCTGAAAACAGAGCCATGAGGAGGAGCAGAAGTCTAGTTTTCTCTCAGAACACTTGAATTAATATATGCTGAAAGGTTATTATGGAATTTTTGCCCAATGATGCCAAAAACATACTGCCTACTGAAGCTTTAATGCAATCAATCTTCCGGATGTTATAACGGACTTAGTTTTAAAGCTAGAGTGAAGATACTGGCATCACATGAATAAATAACGCTCCAAACTTACACTAAATTTTGTCGATGAACAGCTGTCATGGCCATTTTCAAAAGGGTCCCTTAACTTCTGACGTCAAGATATGTGAATGAAAGTGGGTTCTATGGGTACCCACGAGTCTCCCCTTTACAAACATGCCCACTTCATGATGCAGTTTGGGGCAAGTCATAGTCAATTCAGCACACTGACAGCTGTTGGGCTTGAGTTTGCCATGTTATGATTTGAGCATATTGTTTACGCTAAATGCAGTACCTGTGAGGGTTTTCTAAACAATATTTGTCATTCTTTTGGGTTTTTAATTGATTTCCAGTAATATATGTATACATACATTTGCATAAAGCAGCATATTTACCCACTCCCATGTTGATAAGAGTATTAAATACTTGACAAATCATACATTTTCAACAGATAAAAATGTGAGATTAATCGTGATTAAATATTTTATCGATTGACAACCCTAATAAATATATATGACAAGCTGAGAACGCCCTCTGCCTGCTGCTACCATACTAGCAGAGATACACATACGATTAACAGAGTAAAATAGTTTGGTAACCCTCCATGGGCCACGCATGGGTGGCCACAGCTGAGTGCCTCACCCTTTACCCTGCTAGTGCTCCGCTGTTTTATTAAAGAACCACCAACATGTTCTATAAACTTCAAATGACACAGCTGAGGGAGTCTGAACACACATAACGGGCTGCCCTTTATGTTGCCATGTTGTAGTGTAAACTTCCCCTTTTTAGAGGTCTTAAAGGTCTGAAACTCCCCCTGTAGAGAAGTGTTTAACTCAGCTGTTTCTGTTCAGTTTCAGTGACAAAGATTAGTATATGTGTCACAAGCTGCAGTAGGTTTGTGATTTTACATAGTGAACAAGAGGGAAGTTTGATTCGCACTCCCCCAAGTCTCTCAAGAGATGTTTACGCCTGGTTGCTTTTAATACATCAGCAGTGTGGAGCTACAGTGGTAGGATTTTTGCAGGTGTAGATTTATGTCATGCCCACCACATTCAGTTTCTTTTTCTAGGCTTGAGATTAACCAAGTCCTAATGCAACAGCTCAGACATGACTGCATCTGTATGGAATCAATATCTCATACTTTTGTGGAATTGAGTTTTGGGAGCACAGAGGCGTTACTTCAGTGTAATTTCAAAAAGAATTAAGAGCACTGTTTTCCTTTTCAGACTTCTCAAACTGCTGATGTACAACATGCATATCATGATGACGATGATCATAGTTATTAACATGAAACATGCATTACTGTACCGTCCCTTTCAGTTCCACTCCAGAATAAGGCTTACAAGTTGTAACTAATGGATATATTAATGGATAAAAATGAAATTATTCATTCCGTTTAATTATTTTAATCCATTTACCAGCATACGTTTCTAGTCTGTAAACTTTATAATCCACAATCAAGGGGAATAAAAAATCGAACCAAGTAGCCTATTCACTGGTTTAAAAATATGTTGTTATTGCACACGTGTTTCCTGGTTTGAGGTCATCCTGAAACAAATTGCCCTTGAGAGAGTTTGTGTGTGTGCGCGAGTCACAAACCGAGAAAAAGATGAAAATTACAACATTAAACTAATTAAAACTACTTGTGCGCACCGTTGCCTTCGGACAGCATAAGAGCATCCTCACCTTTGCAATAACTGTGTAGTATGGTAACACCCTTAGCTCAAGATATGAAATAGCTGGACACAGTGGTGGATCAAAGATTATAGGCCAGGAGCTTCCATCCTTCAGTGAAATGTACACTATTAGGCAGCGAAAAAAAGAAAACAGGACTCTTCCCCCTGCCTAACCATCTTTTTAACTGCCTCCCTTCTTTTAAAACACTGAAATATATCAGAATCTAGTGTATCTAGAGGCACCCCCTTAAAGCAGCAGTAGGCGAGATTGGAGCAAATATGATTAAAAAAAGTTATTTTTATAAAACGGTCACTATATCCTGACAGTAGTGCAAAAGACAGGTAATCTGAAAAAAAAATTCATGTGCCTCTGTGTCCTCTGGTGCTCCTAATGGCATCTGCAAGATCTCTCAGACCGGGCGAAAACAACCAATCACAGCCGAGCTGGAGTTTGCCATCTAAAATAAATCTTTGCATCACATGGACTTCAGCTTTGGTGAACCTTGACTGGCGAAGTCGCAGCCTCAACTAGGGATGTCACGAGAACCAATACTTCAGCTAATCATGGAGGTTGCATTGAGTTTAGTTATAATGCATTCAAGCTCTATATAGTAAAAATAGTCTAAAAAATAAGTATTAGGCAAAGGTAAATTATAATGTTATCATAATGTGTTTAAATGTAATCTTGTAAAATTTAGTTTTTGGCGAGATCTTCAATAAATCCAGTTGTTTGAAGAAGATGTTTTCACAGCAATATAAAATATATATTAGAGGGAATTATGACCTAACACTAGCTCAAAGTATTAATTTTTTTGTTTGTTGTTTTCTACCATGGTATCGAATTGTGTATTGAGAATCGAGGAATTTCACTGGTAATGGTATTGATAACTAAATCTTTTCTATCGTGACATATAGCCTCAACCAATAGCAAAATGTGTGGATGACCCCACTTGGCTCAGCTCACATTCAGCAATATGGCCTCGGCAGGCGCCCATGTATGACCGTCTTTATTTATAACCTGGTAACATTTATAACAGTCCTGCTGTTAAAGCTGCATAATCAGTATTTTTATATTGACAATGGGTGAATGTGTAATGTGCTTGCGCTCGCATCAAAAGCTCTGAAACTGTAAACTACCTGCCCAGCACCAAACAGAAAACAGACAAAGTTAGTGAGCAGCTAGGAAACATAATTGAGCATTTAGCAGCTAAAGAGCCAGATATTTTTTCTCAGGTGTTGGTGAGAAGGTGAAAAATAGCTATAGGGAGAGTGAATATTGGACTTACATTCATCAAGTGGACATGAACACGACTCGAAATGAATTCTAAGTTGCTCCGTGTCTGCTGAATGTGTAAACAGGTTATTCTTTGCTGACATGTTCACCATAACAACTTAATAGGGAGATCATACTGTAAGTCGATGTTGAGTTTACAGCTTGTTGCTCTGCCCCCATGTGGCCGAGGGAAATCAATTAATAATGCTTTAATGTAAGTTAATCATTAATAATAGATTTCTCATGCTCCAAAAAGTAGCATGTTTGCACAGCAAAAGTCTACAGTTAATCCCGTTTATACGTTGAAGAGTTGCATCGCTCCCAGTAGATATTAATGTTTTTTTTGCTGTCGGTTTTTCCTGCTTATCAACAAATTAATCATTAAATAATCCATGCTGAAAATAGTTATCTTTTTGGTTTAGTTTTGCTAAGTGAGGGTTTTTCAGCCTTTTCTTTAGTCTTGCAGTTGCACCAAGACCACAACAGCAAAAATACAGCATAACTCCAACAACACATTTTCAACTGGATTTACATATAAAACTGTGCTGACTCCAAATACATAGAAAGCGTAACAAATGAATAATTTTGCTGCCTGTGTAGGCCCTGCAGATAGCTGACCTGTTCTGATAAGCGTTTCTCGCTGTATTTTCAAACAGGGCTTTGGGCAGAGTGTATCCATAGCTCGTCCTCTAATCTCTGCCGGTAACACTGTCTACACACTGAAAACATGTCGGTGCTCGGATCAGCTCTGAGGAGTCTGTGGCAGGACTAGGACAGATCGAGGTGGTGCACGCACACAATGATCAGTGCCGTTGGGTGTGTATTTGTTCAGTCTTGTTTTTAACAATCTTGTGAGTTCTTGATGCACTGTGATATAAAGGAGTGGACACAATGATTTAGTCTCTGCTGTTCGGTCAACTGATTCTGTTTCAGCTTTGTATTATTACAACAATGTTCGAACAAAATCCTTTTAAACTGTAAAATAAGTTGTGGACCAAAACATTCTGAACTACCAGCACCGTTATGTGGCTTTGTCTGGAAATAAAGAAAAACAAAAATGGGGAAACTGCAAAGAATCTCACATACATAGACAGATACTTTTTTGTACATGCTACAGCATGGTCACATAGAAGATGTGACATCTCCATTTCTATGCTGATGATACATAGCTGTACCTTTCAGTCAAACCAAGTCAAATTGGTCCCTCAAATTGGTTTAAAAATGGGTATCTAATAATTTTCCCCGATTAAAGTCTGATAATCAAAGTCATGGTGATTGGGCTTGTTGATCTATTATTTGCCCTCTAAATTAACATAGAGCAATTAAGGGTTATTATGCTAAAATTATATTTTAAGTGTTAAACACTCAACCCGTGTAAGCTTCAACAGCAGCAGTAGTGAGATTGGATTCACAATGGTGACCCAACAAAAACAGCATTATAACCTCATAGAAACGTATCTAACTCCCGCAACACAATCCATTTCTCTACTGATGATCCATATGCATTTCTATGTGTGTTTTTGGCAGAAATTTGGCAAGTGAACAAAGGAGAAGAAATCTCCTCCTAATACACATCTTTATTGTGAAGCCTCTAATATCCTTTAATTTATGTGTATCTATCAAATCACTACAGCCAGCGATGTTATTAGGACTGTGATATCACTGTTTTCTAATCAAATTATATTCACTTAAATTGTTCTGTTAATTTTAAAGCACTTTGTAACAGTTTTCAAAAGTGCTACAAAATTAAGAAGAATATTATTTTGATAACAGGTACATAAACGAGACATCATTGAAAGTGGATATATGTTCAGTGTATTAAGTAAGATTAAGTCTAGATGATAACAGTAACTATGCCTTTACTGTCCAACCCAGTCTCCTGAAAATTACGTTGTCAAACAGCTAAACTGCATTCTCAATTACATTTCAAGGGAAATGTATTTTCTCCCGGATAATGGTCACAGTTTTAAACACGTGGTTAACGTAAATTGAAACAAAACAAAAATCGCAACAAAACTACTTGGTTAGGTTTAGTAAATCTAATGATGATCTAATCATCATGGTTTGGCTTAAAATATGTACGTTTGTTATGGGGTTTTTTTAAGTTACGGCCGGCTTGGTTTCTCACGGGACACAGACATCAAACGTCTCCTGGGTGAAAGTCCTGTTTTTGTTTGACCCACCCTTCCACCTCCTCCCTACGACTAGAAACGTATTTGTGATACGTCAAAAATAATGTAATCCGGGAGAAAATAAATTATGTTTCCCCTTGACATGCAATGTACAATGTAGTTTTGTTGTGTTAGATCAGAAATACAGGCTTTACTGTCTGATGATTTAGGGCTTATAAGAAAATACCTGTGTCCTAGCAGACACTTGACATGCCGTATAAAAGCATTACCATGGCCACTGATCTGTCCTGCTGGTGTACAATGGCATACTACGAGTTTTTATCTTTCAAAAGCATTTCTGTCGTGTCCATTTTCCATTCACTCCTCAGAGTGAATCAGTTAGCACTATGCAGCACATGTTGCTGAGCATTTGTTCTGGTAAACACAGGTATGATAAATTCCGAGCCACCGGTGCTTCTGGGACTCTATTGAAGGTCACTATTGAATGCTAACAATGAAAAAAAGTGTTTGAAATTCCAATTCAAATCTAAAACCTTATAACGGAGTGGAAAATCATAGTGTGCACTGTAACATTGCAAACATTCTGAGGTAAAAAAAATAATAATTCATATCCTTTGAAGCTGTGACAGAAAAAAAAGATTAACGTGCTGCCACATTCATCAGTCTTTTAAATAACCTTTATGTGATTTTCATTCAGTTTCCCTTCTCAATTACAAACAAGCTTAAGCATTACAGAGCCTCAATCATTTTGAGTAGGCTATGGTTCAAAACTACATCCCCATGCAAACTCCTGCACATGCAGCCTAACAAGCAAATTCAAACATGCATCCATGGATCATCAGTAAATCATTTCCACTGTGATATATGACGACCCCCCCATCGCCTCCACCCTCTTCCACTTTGTCTGTGTCCTCCTAATCCCGTTTGTAAGGATCCATTACCTCCTCTCTTGCAACATCCCACATTCCTCTCAAGGCCCCCGACACTGACGACTGATGATGAATCAACGACACGTTTCACTGTAACCTTCCAAAATACAAGCAGCTTGTCTTCAATACTTGTTTCCTTACCCACCCCCCACCCCCATCCCTCACCCCCCACCCCCCCACCCCCCCTACACCCTTCTCTGTGAACATGAGTGCAGGACAGGGTAGCCATTCCGTACGCATCGACAGCTCAAGCGTCCAATTTAAAGGGGAGGTCTGGGAGTTGAGTCTGCAGCAAAGGGCCCATAATTGGCATCCTTCTTGTCTTATTAAAGGGGAAAGCACTGAGATGGATCTCCTAAGCCAGATCTCGGCCTTTATTAGAATCGTCTGTAAACAGAGCCACACACAGAGACGGCTAAAGGCATTACTCATCGCAGTGTTTTAGTTCTCAAGCAGCGAATTAAAGTAATTAACCGTTGTAAATGAAACTTACAGTGACTGCGGCATTACTCGGGTGAAAACGATTTAGTTAAAATTGATAGTCAAGAGTTCTTATGTGTAATTGTGAGGAGTAAATGGCACGTACGAGTGTAATGCACTGTTTTTGTGATGGTAAATAACATTTGATGCAAATCACTAAAAAATGTCCACCACCTTGGGCGTAATTGTTCCGTATTCAAGAAACAATTATCTCAAAGATTTGATTATTTTTTGTTTCATGCCCTTTTGTGTCTCGGTCAAATTTGCAAGAACTTGTGCTTTTCATTCGTTCTCAGCCTTGAAAGCTCTTAATGCAGTGGTGTTTTGTGGTGCCCCTGGACAAAGACAGGGTTGATAGATTCACAGCTCCTCTCCACCGCCTCTTCTGGTTCAGTAAAGCACGTTGGTTTAACAAGTCTGTGCCATTCGATGCTCAAGGTCTTAATCCCCCAGGGGAGGAAACAAAGACACAAAAAAAAGAAAGAAAAAAAAAAGTGTTCTCACTTCTTCTGACTGCTCAGTGATTCTATTGACTTCCCTGAATTGTTCAGAGCCATGCTAGTGATGAAGAGAACTATTCAAGATCTAGCCGCCCCCGCTAAGCTCGCAGCTAACAGCAGTCCCACGGCCACTGCAGCCCACCTCTATACTACCGCTCTCGGCTGTGCTAGCAGCTTTTCTTCCCTTCATGAGCCCTATTTAGAATACGCTGACAGGTGAACAAATTTGACAATTAGCAGTTTGCTGTTTTAGTAAGTGTGTTGCAGTATCGGTGAGTTAATATATCCTTTGCCAGCTGAGTAAGAGGGTGGAGAACCTGAAAAAAGGCTCTAGAGAAGGTTTGATGGAGATGGCACATGCACAATTATCATGTTACCCCTGTGGTTTTCCTTAACAGCTTGTTTTTCAAATGGTAGCTAAATTAGCTCTATGAGCAAACTGTTGGGCTCTTAATGCTTATGCACTGTATACATCGCCCACTCTGCAGCGTAGACAAGCTTTCTGCATCGCCAGTAGTTTCACTTTACTTGTATAAAAGTACAGTGACTGTGTTAACATGCC
Organism: Sebastes umbrosus; assembly: GCF_015220745.1. Lineage (NCBI taxonomy): Eukaryota > Metazoa > Chordata > Actinopteri > Perciformes > Sebastidae > Sebastes > Sebastes umbrosus. The sequence continues at coordinate 36,774,234 of NC_051271.1, forward strand.
TTTATTCTTCTGTCCCTTACCATTGGGGGATATTGTCAGAAGCCTCTTCTGTATTGTCTGAAAACCAGTGTTTGCATTTCTGGCAGTCAGGCCTGCAAAAGAACTGCCGGAAAAGGCATTCAATTATCTGGCAGAGTGACTGTATGTGTTCATTGAGAGCCAGAAGAATGGGCCATGTTCTTTGGAGGAGAAATCCATCATAAGTAGGCATCTAATAGCTGAGTGTGTTTCCTGTGTCTGGACGCTTGTTCTCTTCAGGGAAACACAGTTTCTGCCACTGTGAAAAAAAAATTTAAACTGCTCTTCAGTGCAGTTTTTTGCAGTATTGTGCTCATGAAAAATTCATATACAATATAATCATGATATTTATAAATTGGTCTAACTCATGGCAATCCATTGCCAGGTATGATATCAAAGGCCACTGATGAGATTTTGACATGAATGCAGTCCAAGGCTGCTTTTTCATTGGGTACACAGGGATTTTATAGGCAAGTATGGCCTTTTTTTACCAACATGTTTTAAAACTGAAATCCAACTTTCACATGTAGTTGGTGAGTGGTAATTGAAGTGTTGCCATGTTCTGATGGCCCATTATTCCGAAACCCTAATAGTCAAAAAAATGTTCCATTGGACCGAAAGCCTGTTTTATCCGACGGCCCGTTAACCCTGAAAACTCCTTTTTCTGAAGGCCCATTGCTCCGAAAATATCACTTTCTGCAACAGAAGCACATGGCTAATTATTATTATATAGTGAAGACATGACCCGCCATTCTCTGCCTCTGATTGGCTTACGCTTCGTCCACACTGGGAACATCAGGAGCTTGTGGCGGCCGCGTTGCATGGCGGCTGCGTGATTCACACATCGGATGTTCACACCAGCTTCGTTTCAGCTGAGTATCTGCTGCACTTCTGCTGCTGCTGCTGTCAGCCCTTTTTTTCTACATAGAGTTTGCCTTTCATAATGGCCATTTAATTTAATTATAAATGTAATTTATATTTATTTTAGACAGAAAGGTTAAGAAACGTGTGGTAATTCGTAAATAATAGTAATAATCCACAATTAAAACCCCGTACTATATTCATTCATGGAGCTCTCCAAGTCACTGCATGTTCTACAAAACTGTCCGGCACATATTTCAGAATAAAAGCCTTTTGTTAACAAATGAAGGAATTCAGTCCATAGAAAAAAATGCTTGAGGGCTTTTATTTTGAAATGAAAGCAGGAAGTGGTTATTTAAAAATAAGTCTTTACTGTCCGTGAAATATTCTCCAGATGTCTAGACATTGAAACTGTAGTAGTGTTGCTGGTATGATGTCAATATACTGTTAATAGATCACTTTCACTGCCTGTCGCTGCTGTGAACCGCGTGCGGCTCGCGTCAAAATAGGTGAGACCTCGAATCTCTAGAAGAGGCTGCTCTAACCTGTTAACATGGACGCCGAAATAAAAAAACAACAGGTAACGCAGCCGTCACTTGACGTTCCCAGTGTGGACGAGGCTTTACCTTGATATTCTTACCCTAACCCTAACCAATCTCACCCCTCATGCCTAAACTTAACCAGCCCAACCAACCAATGAGTTCTAGGCAATCAGAGGCAGAGTGGTGCATCATGCCTTCAGCCATATTGGGAAAAAAAATCTGGAGGGTCCGATGACCTCATTCTGCATAACAATTAGCCATGTGCTCCACTTTGTTGCAAGGAGTGTGCGTTTTAAAAACAATGGGCCGGGGTAATGGGCTGTAAGACAAATGGGCTTTTGGTCCAATGGGACATTTTTGGACTATTAGGATTTCGGAATAGTGGGCCATCGGAACAATGGGCAATCCTCATTGAAGCAATGTTTAATCTACAACGATGGCAGAGCATCCTGTAACAATGCCAAAACCAAACCACTTTGTCACTTTGTGCGCAATAGTTGTGGTTTGAACAGACGTTTGTCACATGTTTTTTAGTGACGTTTGTCACGTGTTTTCCGTACTTATGTTACGTTGTTTCTGTATGGATTTTACTTAATTTACGTACTTATTTTTAGCCCAACCTTGACATTTTTCCTAAACCTAACTAAGTGTTTTTTTGTGTGTGGTTTTGTTGCCTCAACCTAACTCAAAATGTTACCATAGTTTTGCTGCATGGTGTACAAATAACACATAGAAAACAGCGTACAAATGACACACGAAAAGGCTAAAATGTGTCCTCATGACACGCAGAATGTCTGTGTAATGTTGTGTTATTTATACGCCTTACAGTGAGACAGAGTTGCATTATTATACCACATAACTTTCAATACTTTCTTGTTCATTATACTCGTTATTATACCAATGGAACTTTCACTAACGGTTGCTTGATATACTACATCACGTATTCTATGCATTCAGCCAGTGTTTCACCTTTTCATTAAACCTTTTCAGATTTTCTGTGAATAGTAATACACAGTTGTATTAATATAAAATATGTTGTCATAGGAGAAGTTACAACTGTTCACAAACACTTTCCCAGCCTGGAGACGAAATCTGTTTGGACATAGTCAGTCTCATCCTCAATAGCTTTTAATTCAACCTCATTAAACACTGTGTGAGTGCTAAAATTGGCTGAGCCCTTGGACAGCATTCTTTACCGCATTATATTTAACAAAGACACACTGGTGAATACAGCACTGATGATCATGGCATGAGGTCTTTAAAACCAGTAAAGCTACTAACAGAAACAAATGTAGAGCTATTGAAAAAATATCTAATACAATTAAAATCCTCAAAATCCATTTTTTTTTTTGTCATTCATTCGACTGAATGTTTAATTACAGAAATCCTCGCTGTTAATCATGGAAGTGGTTTGTCAAAGAACCAGCATGTGCCAAATGTTGTAGTACACATTTGGGATTTGAAGTTTGTCCACCAGCTGTTTTCCATGTTGGCAAGCGCCATCAGTGCCGCATATCACTTTTGGACATTAAAATTGTTATTATCCAAGACACTTAATCTCCATGCATTTTTATAAACTAGTGGAGAGATAAAAAAATGGAGAGAGAGTGGCAGACTAGATAGACAGGCACGGGAGAGAGGAAGTGCGAGACAAACAGAGATGACTGTTGGAGGAAGTGGAGATGCAACACCTTGGCCCCAGATTTTGATCCTGAGGATGCGTGTCAGAAGCAGTGACATAAATGATGTATCTCTGCAGACCCATCAATAACATCCAAAGAGGGCCTAATGGAGGTATAAAACTGGACAGATAAGAAGTTTCGCTTGAAGCTTTCATAAATCAGCCACTCAGAATGACCTATATAAATGTGAACAGTACTGACAGGCTGCATAAATTTCAAATGGATGCTGTAGGAAGTATTACTGTTATTGTAATTATCATGAAGCTCGTGGACACCTTAAGCGCATGTATTAAATATCATGGTAAAATGCATGGGGTTCTACTGCAGAGGGATATATCATTCATAAATGATTTGTCTCACTGATGCATCTTAATAATCCAGTAACACAGACCTTACAGGCAGTCAGTTCTTAGTATGAAGAGCTCAGTCTCCTGTTATCACCAATTGTTTTCACTCAAATTAGTTCTGCGAGAGCCGATCAAACAGTCAGTCATATCAGATGTTAAATCATATGCATACTGTATGCTGTAGTTGTAACACACACAGGCTCCGCCCTCTACTGGACTCTATTGGGAATACTCTCCTCCAATCACACGCCCACTTTCGCCCCACTGAGATTTGCATAAAGCAAGCTGACCAATCAGGATGTGCCTTCCGAATATGTGCGTAACCACAGTATATATGGCGGCATCCAGCGCTGCCTGCTATCCTTTTCTCTTCAGTGATTGGCGTTTGCCCACTGACTGTTAGATCTCCACGGATGGAGTCGCTGCTACAAGAACCTTGCCAGTGCCCATTGTGCCCTGGCCTCATCGCCGGGGTGGATCTTCACGATGCTTGCTTCCTATGCCTTGAAGTGGACCACCGGTCAATATCCAAGATTCAACGCCAGCAGAGATGGGATCATTTTGATGGCAGTGGTGACCCGGAGTTTGAGTTTGACGCCTGCTTCATCTGCTGATGAAGACGATGATACTTGTTGCTTGATGCTTCGTGGTGACCACAGCAGGGCTACTCTCAAACCAAACCTAGGAGCTTAAGGAGTTCATTCGGTTCGAGGGTCATACAAGTGCTTTTTGCACTCCACCCCATGCGGGAAACAGGGAGGCAAGGTTGCATCTGCTATGCCCTGTTTGTACGTTAGCATGTTATGTTGAATGCACGGCCCCCCTCAGACGCACTGAACAGCTGTTTGTGTTCTTTGGTGATGGTGTAGCCGGAAAAGCCCTTTCCAAGAAACGCCTTCGTAGCTGGCATTATGAGTATATCTCCCAAGCCTATAGGCCGGCAGGAAGAGACCCTCCCACTGTGGTACGTGCACACTCTTCATGCAACGTTGCAGTGTCAGCGGCATTGTTCGATGGGGTGAGTGTCAAGGACATACTGTATGTAGGGCGGCATCATGGTCAATGCCTTTACTTCTTGGACATGCTGGATTTCTTTTCAGGGTTTGTGCTCGCTGGAACGACACAGGACGGGTGAAAAAGGTGATACACCTACATGTTCCTATGATTCTTGATGACCCGGGGAATGTGGTGTGCAGGATGTCTACTGTTTGTTTTTGGTCCCTGCAGGGTTCGACCACAGCTTTACCCAGATCAGCTAGGGTAGGGCCCCGCTATGGCGGTCTAGGTTATAAAGAAATAGGTGGGCTGTGGTGTCTAGTCCTTAGCTGGCCTAGGTCACTGTGGTTAGATCGATGTGGTGGCGCGACAGGGCGTACATCCATCAGGCTCCATCCACTCTACCCATAGAGTCCAGTAGAGGGCGGAGCCTGTGTGAGTTATGATAAAGTTTACGATATTGTAACCCTACTTCTAAACACATGCGGAGCCCTCTGTCAAGGAGGCCCTGCCGCTCCTGCTCCGCTCGCTGCCGAGGGCGTTGGATATCAGGCAGTGCTGGACGCCGCCTTATATACTGCGGTAATGCACATATTCGGTATGCCAGCCTGATTGGCTGGCTATGTTCATGCGAATCTCAGTGGGCGAACGTGTGCGTGTTATCGGAGGAAAGTATTACCCATAGAATCCAGGAGAGGGCTCCGCCTGTGCTCATAGAACTAGGGTTACAATATCCAAAACCTTCGTTATTTTTCACCTGAGCCAACACTGTGTGTGTGCATCTGGGAGTGTGTGTTGGGGTGTTTGAGCCTGACCTTGACCTGGTAATGACTCTGCATCTGAGCTAAATATCAGCAGAGTCCATTCCATTTCGAAACCCGCTGCCATTTAACACGGAGAGCAATATTAGCAGCAACCTCCTCAATCTAACTGGAAAATGACCTTTCAAAGCCCCACACATTTCCACAAGAAACAAAGAGGCTGATGATGAATTGCACAAGTGTGGACCATGCCTTTATACTGTGTACCTTATGTTGCCTATTGCCTCTAGTCACCACTTATGGAGCACTCAAGCCATGTTGGCAGAAGGGGAAGGACGGGGAAACCTCCAGGCATTCTGACTTTCGAGCATTCATGCAATATTCCAATGAGGAAACAGCTATGTAGTCACACAAGAGAACTGGAAACTAAGCCTTTTTATTTCATATTTTAGGGGTTGTTAACAAGTACATATGGCTTAACTAGTTTTAATAATCTTTATGTTGGAATTACAGTGTCTTTGTTAGCCTTAAAAACTTCCTTTCCTACTGCAACACGTAAGAGCAGCTGACTGAAGTTGCCTTCCAGCTACGAGTATTAACTGTAATAAAGCTATTACTTCACAGCTGTGCTGTTGCCCGGGAACAATGTGTACATGTATAACCTCCAGCCAGTCGTCACCATGTACTCTCCATGGAAATGTTCATAATTAAATACTATTAAGCCCCATCTTCACAGGCTTGGGATAGCATGGTTCAGCCATGGTGTGCATAGCCAAGCCGTGCCGAGTCATGTTCATCTGCATTACATCCTGAAGCTCCCTTCCATGAGGGGATAAACTGTGCTGACCCGTGATATGCATCACCTCTTATCAATGCTCTCAATGACTCGGGCGGCTATAAGAAGGCCTACTAGTTTTTTACAAGTTCTTACGAAACATAATGATTAGGGGTGGCATGTGCACAATATTTAGGAAAGGGAAAACAAAGAAAATGCATAAATTAACTTTTATTTTCATTTCTTTTTAAAAGGTTTACAGTTCCTCATTGGCCATAATTCTTACTTTAACAGCTAAGGCACTGAAATACTGACATATTGTCAATAAACAACATAAATGAATAACAGCTGTTGATAATTCCTGAACTGAACTGCAGCTTGTGCTCGTTCATACAGGCGCAGGCACTATATGGACTGAAATACACACGTGAAGGCGCATTGTAGCGGGGCTCAAAACACTTTGACCATATGCTTTCATTCGGTGTTGTCTACGATCGAGTGTGGTCGCACATGCAACGATAAACACTCTCATTTGTTACTTTAGCACAGTCGATCACCGCGCAACGCATGCCAGTTCGATTTGTGTCTGACTCGATGCCGATTTGCTCTGACGTCATGCACACGTGGGCGACGATAACCTCACGAGATCGAGGCGGCCGCAGTTTTTAGAGCCAGGCGCCGCAGTTGCTCTCCACCGACTGCAAGACCCAGGGCATGATGGGAAACGTCTGGCTGTCGCACTGATCAAAGAGCTGATTGGCTCTTAGTTTTGGCAGCAAACATGTGTTGTAGAAAGTCTGAATTTTCTGTGTAATTGTAATATTTAACACTACATTGTAGGATATTAGTCTCATGTTGTGCAATGAAGGTTTCATCTGTTAACAAACACATCTTATATAATAATATATAATAATAATAATGATTATAATAATGATAATTCCTGTGACTTCCTGTGACTTCCTTTAAATTCTTTTTGTCAGCACCCCCTGCTGCCGCCGCCTGATCTCGTCTACTCTCCAGACGAGGCGCAGTTCATCTCGGACAAGCCTGATCACACAGGCGTTAAACACACAAGGGCAGTAAGTGAAGTATCTGAAATGAGAGGAGAGGTGAGTAACACAAAATAAAACAGGAAATAATAACTGAATACTGAAGTAAATAAAACACAGAACCTAAGGAGCAGGACGAGACATGACATCAAGAAACGACTGCAGCACTTTCTTTCATTCACAACCTTTCTGTCTCTCTCTCTCTCTCTCGCTGGCTCCTATTCTATCAGCTGACTGTGGGTGGTTCACTCTTAGATAACCAAACAGATTCTACCACGCTCTCCCTGAGCCAATCATATCGTTCCAATCAAATTTTTAAAACCGTTCTCCTCTCTGCTGCTGTCAGTTGTCATATCAGTGCGACCTGATGTCACCTCCGGTCTTCATCATATTCAGTGCCCATTCCTGCTTTACATCCCTTCATCGGATCTTCAGCTACTCCCTTCACCACCACCACCAGTGTCTAGACTCCAGGGGGGGAATATATCCTAATCTCATCACGACATCACTACCCCCTTTGATATACTACATCACGATGGAGTCTAATCTCCAAAGACTTTGCACTATTCTTCTTATCACGCACCATGTAATAAATTATTGTTCAATCTATACGGGGTCTCTCCTGATTGAAATTAATTAAAAAGATATTTCAAAATGTATTATGTTCACATTTTAATTGCCCTGTGGATATGAGGTTTTTCAGACAGCGCTCATGAAACAACTGAATACAAGTGAGCGAACCAAGTGCTACGCTATAGCGTCAAAATCTATAGAGGGAAGGTTGGACGAGACCTTCCATTGGCATTGTCTCCGTGGTGCCGGCACGCAATTTGAACTGTTACCCGGTCATGGTCATTTCACATGTTTCTGTGAGATCAGGCTAAAAAAATATGTACGAGGGATTTATCTTCTTACATGTGGTAAGTACAGTGTTTGTGTATGTGTGCATAGTGTACATGAATATGTAGCATAAGAGCATTCTCCACAGAGGTTCGACTTCTATTGATTTGTAGTCACAATACCGCAATTAAATGAATCACGCACACAAAACTTTAAGAAACAAATCTGAAAGCTTTTGCAAATGACTTTTTCTCCGTAGCCACCTCGTGTCTCCTCCTTGTCCTATAACTTGAAGTGAACTGTTTTGCCCCAAACTTCTAAGAGGAGAGAGTGGAAGAGTTGTGCACTCATGACGGCCTGACTAAGAAGTAGTTTGTCCAGCTCCGTAACAAGATCTGTCCATGCCTGAGCAATTGGAGAGGCAGCTGTTCTCGGCCAGCCAGAATGCAGACCATGGCTTTTTACACAGAGGAATTAGGAGTGATGGAGGAAGGAGAGGGAAGAGAAGGGGAGTGGAAAGATATGTAATTAGGGAGCAAGACAGGGAGGATGAGGTAAGGGAAGAAGGGAGAGATGGAGGGGGAAAAAAGCCACTAAGGGAGAAAGACAGAAACACAAAAAGGGGGGAAATAGAGGAGGAAGAGAGGCCAACGGAGACAGAGAGACAGTTCGAGCTGAAAATCATTTAGCGCTAAGCTAAATGCCAACTAAGAATAGACTTTGAATCAATCAAGCCCAGCTATCTGGCTGGAGAATTAATATGTCCCCTAGAAAGCATTGCCTTTCCCTTAAAGGCTGAAGGAGGGCGTCTGTTTTCTAAAACACCGTCAAAACCAGAAGAGACCATGCTTATTCATACTAGGCTAAGTTCACACTGCACGACTTTCAAAGTCAGATTGTTGTACTGTTCACACTACACAACTTGCTGTCTTGGAATCAGGAGTCTTTAAAGCTGCAGTGGGTAGAAATGGAGCAAATATGATTTTAAAGAGTTATTTTTATAAAATTAGTACATGAGACAGATAACCTGAAAACTTATCAGGTGTCTCTGTGTCCTCTGGTGCTCCTAACGGCATCTGCAAGATTTCACAGACAGGAGAAAAACAAGCAGTCAGAGCTGATCTGGAGTCTGCCATCCAGCTGCCGTCTATGAGCCGGCTGTCAATCACTCGCAAACTCCTAGGAAACTAGGGCAGCGCTGATCAAATATGAATCAATATTCTGTTACTGTAATGTCTATTTCTCTCCTCAAATGTTTTCAGAATCATCTTGTAGTGTACTGTTTAGCTGTAAAATGAGAAAGTTTGTGACCCGGCAGCCATGTTGAGATCAGTTGAGGAAATACCAAGCACCGCCCACCAGCCGGAGCACAGCCAATAGAAACGCTCTCTCTCTCTCTGAAATGACCCGTGATTGGTCAAAGTTTCCCGTCACGGGCTAGATTTTTTTAAAGTCTGAAAACAGAGCCATGAGGAGGAGCAGAAGTCTAGTTTTCTCTCAGAACACTTGAATATGCTTAAAGGTTATTATGGAATTTTTACCCAATGATGTCACAAATGTAATGCCTACTGAAGCTTTGTGGTTTTCACACGACATGTCTGACCGGTGACAGGATGTCACACTACAAGATCTTTCACCAGGAGGAATCCTTGATGAGTTCTCCAAAAAGTCACAAAAACACATACAAGAAAGACACGGTAAATGACATGATACTATACGCGAGACACATTGCTAATGTTGTCGTTGATACGTGTTAAAATAAATAGTTCCCCCGGTTTCCACACGTCTCTTTTACAATTCCTCTAGGTGCAACAACAGCTTTGCTCCGTGTTGCAAATGCAACACATACAGTAAGTTCCTGTTGTTACAGGCGAAATCAGGGCTAAAGTTGTGTAGTGTGAACTAGCTATTATACGTGCTACAAAGATCATTGTATTTACCACAACATCTGATACGAGAGCGGCAATCAGATACACTTTAATAAACTCAAGCACACTAAAAAGCCAGCTCGTATTTTCATAAGTGGAGCGCTTGCTTTGATGCGCTTCCTCCACTACAGGTACCGTGCTTCCTCTGGAGGTTTGACAGCTTGGTTTTGGTCCCTCTACATCTCATCAGAGTTAGTCTGATCTCTTGTAAGGGAACACAGCAACTATGTGACAAACGCGGCCCCTATAGGCTCCAGTCGTGAGTATCAAAGAATCCATTTGAACAACAGAAGGGAATGCAGGGTCTGTCTGTTTCCCGTCATGCGTAGCTGCATTTAGAGTTGGCCCCTTGTTTCTTAGTGCCTGATTATGTGCAAAGAAATGCCAGCAGAGCTTAAAAAGACAGTCTAGCAGACACTCATGCTGTCAACTGCCCCATGCATTTTGCATTACACTTCTGCGATAACTAGTTCGCTTGCTTCAATTGTCAGGGTCTAGGTGAAAAAACATTTGCGCTTAGCATTTTTATGTTTTAAGAATGTGACAAATTGTTGCCTAATTAGCTAAGAGATTTTCTCACTCAATGAAACATTCATCATAGAGCTCTTATTATTGTCAGCGAGGGTTTTTTAAAGATAATGGCTTCAGAGACAATATTCTCTTCATGCCTGCTTCAAAGGCACGTGCAGGAATGTGCAAGAGTTTACAAAGATTGCTTAAGCTGTTGCCACCATGCGCTTTGAAAAGCCCAATTTTGCCATTGATTTTATAATGGATGTCACATGAAAGTCGGTCCAGCAAAAAATCCCGCGTCCCCATTTATCACCCTTAATCATTTCCTGCAGATTTCTCAAGACCACATTTAGTGAATGCATCTATCTTTCTCTTGTTGAGGCTGCGGACAGAGACGGATAGCCTCACCTACAAGATTTAAGGACTTCCCAAGCCAGACAGAGCACGGCTGACACTCCTTAATTCTTCGTCTCAAGCACACGCTCTTCTAAACCTGCGGACTCTGTATTCATTGCGTGTCAGTTGGTTTGTGGTAATTTGATTATTTGCACATTTGTGTCAGAATATACGCCAGTAAATCAGCTCAAATTATAAAAAAAAGGAAAAGCTCGACATTTCGGGAAATACGTTTATTCACTTTCTTGCTAAGAGTTTGATTAGAGGATCTAACTTACACTCACTCACTTATTAACATCTTTAACAATTTTTTGGGGTTTCACACGGGACATAAAATGCCAACCCCCTGAGACAAAGTCCTGTGTTTGTTGAGGACTTCTTGCTCTTTATACTCCGTCACATGCTCCACGTCTAATAATGACATGGATGGGTTTACATACAGATGTTACAGGGTGCGTTGTGCATCAGCATCAAGATGCCCGGGGCCACTGCCCAAGCGTTGGTATATAAGCCAACGTTTGGACCATACTTGACAACCTTGAGAAAAAGCTCGGGGGTCTGTGGGTCCTCTCGGTCCTCTGTGGGTCCTCCCCCAGAAATATGAGTTTCAGAGACTTTGTTTCCTGCATTCTGGGGACTTTTAAAGAATGAAAATAACAAAATAATAAGGACACTGCAACTGCCTTTTTGTTAAATAGGCCTATTCTTAATTTCACTTTTAATTGTCAGGAAAGAAAACTGAATAATTCACCCCTCTGGCGTGAACTTGTGTGAATCTCTCGTATCAACTAGGCTAATATTCATCAGTTTTCATTCATTCATTTATTCATTTTTTTGTAACTGCTTAAATATTTTGTAGACAATGGCACCTGTGGTCATATTACCTCCGCCAAGGCCGAAGGCCTAGGAAGAAGGTAAAGTTTTTACCGGCATTGGTTTGTTGGTTTGTCCGTTTGGATAATTACTCCAAAGGTCTGTAATGGATTTGAATGACATTTTGGGGTGGAGTGTGGCGCGATGAACAATCCTTTAAATTTTTGTGACAATCTGACAAGACATGCGCAGTGTCACTGATGACCCGTTCATGACGCGTCACCCTGCCTCTTTCCTTCTGCCTGCAGAGAGACGGACAGAGAGAGAGCAGGGGTGGAGGGAGGACACCTGTAGATTCAGTGTTTTTTCACATTACATTCTGTGAAATTACAGTTGAGTTCGACCAAAGCTAAAGCAAACTTGGTGATTGTTGGAAAGAGTAACGACAACGGTTTAGGTGAGTTTTACTTTGTTTCTGTCCAGTTTGAATGACATGTTTTACGATGCTCCGCTACGTACAGCTGATCTCAACATAAACAAAAATACATGTGGATGATGGCGCAAGCTGAACGGAGCGGGGGGTGGGAGCAATCGTACTCAAGCAGCTTGGCGGAGGTCTGCGCTCTCCGCAGTGTCGCAAGCAGCTCTCCTCCGCTGGGAAAAGACATAGATGGTAGCTCTATTGCCATCCGGGTGGAAACAGTAGGGTTTATACACGCTGTACAGTGCCAGAAACAGGTTGAGATAATGAAAAGGAAAAAAAAAAAAAGGATGTGAAAAATTGCCAAAAATCAGGAGAAATGTGGGAGAATTGTGACCCCGGGAGGAAACCAGGAGAGGGCAATGAAAATCGTGAGGGTTGGCAAGTATGGTTAGGACCCTACCGGGTCTTCATCAAGCAAGGAAAGATCATGGTTATGTTACTAAAAGGGAAAATGTTAATTGCAGTTCTGTGATGGGACGTGATGCCAATTTTATATTTCATATTTTTTTCTCCCGATCACACAGTACCATAGGTCTCGTTCCCTATCAACCATATTAAGACAAGGTTCCGCTTCCACAATTGAAGTTACTGACCAAACCATGAAACTAAAGACCCTCTGTGCACCGTTTAAAATGACTTAAACTGCAAATCTCCATTATTCATGCATCGCTCCCACGCTCCCCGTACACAGAAATCTTTTCCTGCTGCATGTGCCCAGCCAGAGGTCACAACCCTCATTAGAAGATGCAACAGAAGGTTTGCGGGGAAGACATTTTCAGATGCCTTGATCTGAATTAGAATATCTTTCTTTTAGCATGTTGGGGAAGGTCCTTTGCTGCCTTTTGCCACAGTGCTGCTAATGCTGTGAAGAAATACTTTCCTGTTTTGCCTGCAGTACCATTTCAGTATGTAATCACCTAGCTCATGAAAATTGCAAAGGTGGTGAATAATTTAAAGCGGCTGCGTTAAAAAAGTATGTGTTGTACGGTGTCATAACGATGGTGGTCCAGACACAGGGAGGAAGATGGTGAAGTAGATAAAAAGAAATCCAGGGGAAGCATTTTTCTTTGTCGCTCATTTATAGCGTTCACATTACATATTCCTCTGTTTCCAATATTTCTTTATTGTTACTCGAGGGCATGCTTAAATTGAGACGAGGACCAACCGACTGTTTATCCATTTTAATCTCCAATGTATTTGAGCACATGTTCTGCGCCACAAATGGAATGCAAAATGTTGCATGACTGACTGAAAGTACAGTAGTTTGAAGTTGGACCATTTGTCCTGGCAAGCTGTACAAAATTGAGGAAGGAGTGAGTGAAGGAATGAAGATTTTTAGCCACATGGGACACCTGCAGTGATGTTATTTGATTAACAGCAATGATGAAATCACAACTCACCAAGGTGTGCTCCAGACCATCAAAACCAGTAAGGCTTTCCAAAATAAAGGGCTGATTAAAGATATGCAGATGCTATTAGCACCCAGGTGTCAGTAGCCAACGATGCTATTTGCACCTGACCCGGGCACACATTAGATACTGGAATTGTACATGTACTATATGAATTTATCTCCTAGACCTAACCATGTAGTTTTTGGTGCCTAAACCTAACCAAACTGCTCCTGAAAACTGAGAATAATCATTTAAAAAACAGAAAATACCTGGCTTGACAGACTGCACTAGTTGTATTTACACTGATCAGCCAAAAACAATTATGACTACTGACAGGTGAAGTGAATAACATGGATTATCTTGTTACAATGGCACCTGGCAGTGGGTGGGAGATATTAGACAGCAAGTGAACATTTTGTCCTTGAAGTTGATGTGTTGGAAGCAGAAAAAATGGGCCAGGGTAAGGATGTGAGCGACTTTGACAAAGGCCAAATAGTGATGTCTAGACGACTGGGTCAGATGGATCTCCAGAACTGCAGCTCTTGTGGGATGTTCCCGGTCAACAGTGGTCAGGACCTACTAAAAGTGGTCCAAGGAAAGAAAAACGGTGAACCGGCGACAGGGTCAGACCCGAGGCTCATTGATGCACGTGGGGGGCGAAGGCTGGCCCGTGTTGTCTGATCCAATAGAAGAGCTACTGGAGCACAAACAGCTGAAAAAGTTAATGCTGGTTCAGATAGAAAGGTGTCAGAACACACAGTGAGGAGCAGTTTGTTGCGTATGGGGCTGCGTAGCCGAAGACCGGTCAGGGTGCCTTTGCTTACCCGTGTCCACCGCCAAAAGCGCCTACAATGGGCACGTGAGCATCAGAACTGGACCACGGAACAATGGAAGAAGGTGGCCTGGTCTGATGAATCACGGTTTCTTTTACATCATGTGGAGGGCAACGAGTTGGAGGTGTCGACTCGGCTTCCAAATTCTCCAGATCTCAATCCAATGGAGCATCTGTGGGATGTGCTGGACAAACAAGTCCGATCCACGGAGGCCCCACCTCGCAACTTCCAGGACTTAAAGGATCTGCTACTGACGGCTTGGTGCCAGATACCACAGCAGACCTTCAGAGGTCTAGTGGAGTCCATGCCTCGACGGGTCAGGGCTGTTTTGGCGGCAAAAAGGGGACCTACTCAATATTAGGCTGGTGGTCATAATGTTATGGCGGATCGGTGTATGTTCTATGTTCTAATATCATGTGTCACCTTGCCTTCTCTCGCTGCCTCTTAGACAGGTCGTCATTGTAGACGAGAATTGGTTCTCAATTGATTTATCTGGTTAAATAAAGGTAAAAAAAACACATGAGTTTATGAATTGTGCTTTGCCGTGCCCACATAACACCCCAAGAAATGAAATATGTCATACATGAAATATTCAGAAATGTTGCAGTTGCTGTTGTCGATATTACATGGAAATGAATTAAACCTGGGTTTCTCAGCAAACTTCTTGCTCCAGTGAAACTGCTCTGTGGCCAGTAGTCAGAGACACTTGGCACTTGGCAGACAGGTGTAAAAGTGTGTAACTATGCAGAACAAGAGAGCACACAGTCAGCAAAGCTCTTTCCAGAGTTTTAAAAAAATATACTTGAAGCCGTTAAAAGTCTCCTCGCAACATATTAAACCTATACAGGGGTAACTTTCTCAACGGCACGTCATTTATATCTACACCAGTTTAGTCAGCATAACAAGTGGTTAATAACAATTCTGAGTTGCATAATTAGACGATGACCTTTCAGTGTTTCTCGCAATGTTCACATCGCTGTGTCATTGAGAGGTTTAGGGAGGAAACTTAGCAGACACCGCACTTCTTGCTCTGATCCAGTCACTGAGCCAGGAGCTGTAAATGGCATCACATTAACGACGCCTCCAGGGTATAGACAGTCCCCTGCATCTCTATGCAGCATGTTTGTTAAGCACTGGGCGGTCACATCGCTGCTGTCGTGTGGTTCCGACTGCCCTGGTGTCATATCCAGGCTGTTTAATAGCATGATAGCCACAGTAATGGCTTAATTATCCTGCTGTAGTGAACTCAAAAGATGAGCCCTCTTTATCATTTCAACACCAAATCAAATTTGCTTAGACGGGGGGATTTTTCCCTCTCAGTTCAGCGGCTCATCACATCTGCGTGCGTTGATTAAGTCGGCTTTTATGGCCACGAGATACTTGATATATTGTGTGAGCTTATTCAATTTAAACAATGGCTCTTTTGTGATGTATGTCTCAATTAAACAAATGTTACTGGACTATTTCCCATTAAATATGAAGTGTGTTTTATACAGTATTTATGTCATTATCAGTTTCTACCTCAGACTCACACAGTACTATATATATATACATATTAGCTACTGTATGATGATGAATATGTGTGTGCTGGAGGGCAAATGGGGAAGAAAGATTAAACAGAATAGTTTTTATTTTGAAACTTCAGGGAAAATAATGACCTATGGATATTAAAAAAAAAACAACTTTATTTGAATTCCCATGAAAAGAAGATTGCTGCCAGACCTATATATAGGTCTGGCAGCAATCTTTGTCAAGTTCTTCAGGGATAACGGGTTTGGATCCAAATGCAGAAAAGGACGAGGAGGTAGCAGACAGAGTTCAAATGGCAAAGTGGAGCTGGAGTCGGCCGTACCGCCGACAGGACACGTGGAGCAGGTGTTGGCAAGGACCCTCAACAC
This sequence comes from Sebastes umbrosus, assembly GCF_015220745.1. Lineage (NCBI taxonomy): Eukaryota > Metazoa > Chordata > Actinopteri > Perciformes > Sebastidae > Sebastes > Sebastes umbrosus. The sequence continues at coordinate 36,790,361 of NC_051271.1, forward strand.
CGAAACTGCCGCAATGTCGACTGGACCGCCCAGATCGCCCAGATAGCTGTCTTCGAGACCCACGCCTTGCTCCAGGGGCTCTTGCCTCCAGACAGAAATCCGGCTGGAAGCCAGTAGGCTGGAGGCTAGCATGGCGAGGAGCAGAACTGGAAACTTCGAGGACCTCCCAAGGAACGAGTCTGGTGCTGAAGCTGGCTCAGGATTGGCTGCCAGCCGACCAACAGAGCCAAGCCTAATAAACTGGGAGCCAGACTGCCGGGGCATGGGCTGAGGCTGCTGGGGCATATGCTGAGGTTCTTCAGGGATGACAGGTTTGGACCCAAATGCAGAAAAGGACGAGAAGGTAGCAGAATGAGTTCAAATGATTTTATGAGGAGAAAGTTAAGAGAAAACAAAAATGCAGCCGATCCTGGCAGGTTCAAAAGCCAATCCACATGGTCAGGTACAAAAGCAATTTGCAGACACAGGACAACAGAAAACCTACTTTCTAGGGTGAAGAACCGCACACAAGGAGCAACGACGAACTGACAAAGAAACAAGGGAAACCCAGAGACTAAATATACCAGGGAATCAGGGTGATTGGACACAGGTGGAACAAATCAGGGTGGGGCAGACAATCACAAAAAGGCGGGAAACAAACAAAGGCAGGAAGTAAAATCAGACAAGACACAGGAGGAATGAATTTCAAAATAAAACAGGAAACACTTAGAATGAATGAATATAAAAGAAAACCCAAATCCAAGAAACCCAAATCACAAATAAAAGAACTAATAAATATACCACTAAAAGGATGACCACAAAATCGTAACTAAAAGAAAAAACGTCCAGTGTCCTCTGGGCACAGCGCCAGACCGTAACAATCTTCTTTTCATCTACCAACAATGTTAATGAAGAGTTTACGTCCCATAAGTGGTCAAAATCTTTACCTTTTTTTCCTATTGGCCCAGCCAGGCTCCCAACATGGCAGTGGGTGGATGCATCCAGGACGCCAAAATGTTTTTCTGGCCATGCTGGTACAGCAATATATAAATTAAAGGAAAACAGCAGCTTCAGGCACCAGCAACATGGTGGGAAGCCAATCATTGTTCATTTGCACCTGACCTTGCATGGCAGATGGAATCTCGTAATATCACAAGATCACACAAAAATCCATCTTGAGAGGCAACTGTTTGTTCTGAACAACAATGGCAGCTCCTAAAGAGGTTAGCACAGATGCTGCAATAGCATATAATATTAGAACTTATTTTCTTGGAGAGTATTTTCTTCATTGAAAGAAGAGCAAAGAATGGCACTGAAGGCTGAAAAGATGTTTTCACTCTTCTCTGGTCTGGCTTCGGCAAGAGTTTGATCGACAGATGGTTCATCCAATCACCTGCCAAGTATTTTTTTTTTTTTTTAAAGTGCCTGCCCTTTTCCAAACAGTTTCCAATGACGGCTTTTCAGATGGTTCTGTGTAACAAACCATCTGGTGCATAAGGTTACACACCACCCACACTGCAAAAATACACTGTCAGTTGAAAATCAGCAACGTTGCTTACATTTCTGTATTTTGGTGTATTTTATGAAGAACAGATCCCTTATTGATGCTCTATTCTTTCTGTGGTATTTGGCCAATGGTGATCACTTCCTTTTAGAGCCTTTGCCTACAGAAACATGATGTGTTGATCATGCAGCCAGTGTGCTGATATATCCCATTCTAATAGGAATGACAGATTGACTGTTTTGCCCACTAAAGCCCTTTTATAAAGCGATAGATTTGCAGCAGGGCCTCGCCAAAACCACAACTCTCTCCAATAAATTCAGGGGCCGACAGGGTGTCTATTTAGTCATAAATATGCATGGTGGACTCAATTACTCAGCGTGTTATATGCACGGCCATCCTGGCCATAGTTTACTGTGAAGCGCTTTCAGAAACAAGCACGTTATTTATTCGACTCAGGTGAAGGAATCCGAGGTGCGAGGGTAATTGTCACCAGTTTTGCAGTGATTTGTTTTCGCATGGTCTCAGGGCAGTAATGGCTTGTGCCATTTTGGTGATTGAAAACAATCAATTCTACTGCATAGGACGGCATCGGACAACGTGCACTTTCCCCACCATCAATGTCATGCATTCATGGAATCTTATTTTTTCTGTTGGAAAAGCTTTGGTATTGAAATCCCGAGGAGCAAAAGCCCCTTGATAGAACAGCTGTGTCCTAATATCCTATCCAGCATACTTCCAGTAATTTGAGCCAATATATCAGATACAGCAAAGATGGAAGATGTGGAGGAGTTTTTTTTTCCTAAGTACATGTTTATGATGTTTAACAAGAGCCGGGGACTTGTATTTGAGAGCTGTTTAACCAGAAGCAACCATGCAAAGTAAATCTCATAAACATCCAGCCTTCGTCTTTCTATGTAAAACATGATTTCTGTGTATTTTAAATGGTGGTTTTGAATCTGACTGCCTAGTTTAAAGTGGCAGTAGGCAGTATATTTTTGGCATCCTTGGGCAAAAATGCCATAATAACCTTTCAATATATTGTAATTCAAGTGTTCTGAGAGAAAACTAGACTTCTGCACCTCCTCAAGGCTCTGTTTTGAGGCTTTAGAAAATCTAGCCGTGACGGGAGACTTTGACCAATCACAGGTCATTTCAGAGAGAGAGAGTGTTCCTATTGGCTGTGCCTCGGTCTTGTGACCGGAACTAGGCGTTCCTTCACCAGATTTCACAATGGCGGCGGCGGCGTCATAAACTTTCTCATTTTACAGCTGAACAGTACACTACAATATGATTCTGAAAGGCAAGAAATACACAGTAACGTAACAGAATATTGATTCATATATTTGATCAGCGCTGCCTAGTTTGACCGTTTGGTTGGAGTTCGCAAGCTGGCTCTCATAGACGGCAGCTGGACAGCAGATCTCTGATCAGCAGATCTCAGATCAGCTCTTACTGCTTGTTTTCCTCCGGTCTATGAAATCTTGCAGATGCCGTTAGGAGCACCGGAGGACACTAGAGGACATCTGAGGACACAGAGGCACATGATTTTTTTCAGGTTACCTGTTTCATGTACTACTGTCATGATATAGCGATCGTTTTATAAAAATATTTTTTTTAATCATATTTGCTCCAATCTCGCCTACTTCAGCTTCAAGGCAATGCAGACAAACATTCCTTCATTATTTTCTCTGAACTCTGAAGACACCAGACATCATACATCATACTAAACACAGTAAGATTTTTTTTTTTTGCCTATTCTTGTTATTATTCAGCAGCATCTCACATCAGGGAACAGATGCTAATAGCTGGTGAGAAGTGAGACAGGCTGCTTATTAGGCATGCTCAAACTGAACTAAAAGACCACCCACTGCCTTGCAATTATTTCGCGGTCTCTGCCTCAAATTACGGCTTAATTGAACTTTTCACAATCACACCATTGCAAACTATTCCTCGGGTCAAAGTTGACTCGGTGGCGAAGGGCGCTGAAACTTAAAGACATCATTAGCACGGATCCTCTCATAATTATCCTCTTAGGCTGGCGGCTCTGCTCAGATGTGAGGTCAATTACAAATATACTTATTTGCATAGAGGTGCGTGTTAGCAGGTGGTGTGCAATTTCAACCTCGGGGACAAATGAATCTGTCAACTGCAGTATTTACTCCCAACACAATGTTCTAAGAAAAATATATACATCTTGATCATTATTCTGCCGAAGCGGCAGGTCAAAACATTTAAGGTGTTCTAAGCTCCAGTCTTACGTGATGTGGTATGATGGTGGATATATTATTAGCTAATGTTAGCAAACTATAGATAGATGCTGTGTAACTGACATTACTGAGGCAGAATGTAGGTGAGAGGGGTCTTCGGGTATATATGAGAGTTGGAGTTGATAGATGGGAGGGTTGGCTTGTGGATTGGTTCTTGTTCTTGTGTATATTTCCTGTATGTTAACTCAAAGACCGGTTCACTCAGACATCTTAGCTATGCCACTGTTTAGTGTTCACAATACTGGTGTAAAGTCAATAAAAAAGATTTGAGAAGGAAAGAAAGACTTACTTACTTATTAGCAAGAGGGTAGAGCAGGTCGTCCACCAATCGGAAGGTCGGTGGTTCGATCCCCGGCTCCTCTGGTAACATGTTGATGTGTCCTTGAGCAAACACTTAACCCCAAATTGCTCCCGAAGGCATATATAAATATATATACATATATATAATTTATATATGTATTGTTTTTTATAAAACAGTCACTATATCCTGACAGTGGGGGGGAGGGGAGAGCTGCTTGCAGTTTGAGCTGCGCTTGCAGCTGGATTCGCCACACACATTGTCAGTGCACGCTCCACCTAAAGTCGGGCTTTACTCGATGCGGCAAAAATAAGTTGTGTCGTGGCACGGCGCAAACCACTGGAGATAACGGGTTTCAGAGCGTAGTGGTGCTGTTGTTGCGTTATGTCGCGAAAAGGACCTTCAGTGAGTGAGAGAAGGAGAGAGCAATGGAGAAGAGGAAGAAATAGGCCTACTCAAGCAGGGGTAGAAAATGAATGAATGAGTGAATGAATGAATGAAATCTGATGATGCCAGAGATTCACACAAGTTCACACCGGACAATTCCTCTGTATTCATTCCTGAGAATTAAAATTAAAATCAAAAGTATTTAATGTACAACTGATGGAATTTCAATTTTCATTCTTTAAAAGTCACCAGAATACAGGAAACAAAGGGGGAGGACCCCTGGACCCTCCCACTTTGGCTTTGAAATCCTCTCTGTTTTTGAGGTCTCAAGGTTGGCAACTATATGTTCTGATTCCATCTGTAAGGCTTACGGATCGTACAACGTTTATTCTCTTCAAGGACCGCATGCTTACTCTAACAATGTCTCTCTGTGACATAGAAGCGACGCTGGCCGTTTCACACGATGTTGTTGCCTGAAGCATCATCGAGCACAAAAGAGCCTGATCAGTCTATTCAAACAAAAGTGTGACATCTTCTGGAGTGACGCGGTTTCCAGATGTTCATGAATAAGTCATCTAGAGCACAACTGCTGAGATAAACAAATCAGCAAGATGAGCTCAAACCGCAATAAGCAAATTGTAACAGATTGCTCATTTCTAGTCTACTGACTCCTGATAGAAGACGACGCTGTGCTTTGCTTTCCCTCTGAAGGTCGCAGGCACTTTGAACATCCAGCACAGTGGCCTGAAAATGAGATTCATTAATAATTATCGTTGCCTCACTCCGAAAGATACTGGTAATGTCCCTGAGCAGCAAATATTAATATTTCAGCCCCGGTAGGAAAGCTTTTAAAGCAGTCACTCATTTGGATCTTCAAATGGATGAAGACAGATCTCGTTCTCCCTCTTTACCTGGCTTTTTTTTTTTTTTTTCCTTCTTATGGCTCGTGTTGATATGAGAACTCAAGATATTAGCAGGAAACCGCAGTGACAGCCCCAAACATTGTGCTCTTGACACTCTGCCTGTATTCTTCTTGAGGAAAGGAACAGAAAAAAGCCAGCCTGATGAATAGAAGCTAATGGCTTATCTGATGAAAGCTAGCGAATAAACAGCAGTTGGCTTCAGTTTCTGCTCTAAATATTATAAGCACAATTGATTGTGTGTCCATTCACCAGCGCTTTATGGAACAGTCATTTCACCCCAGGAGGATGTTGAAAAGGGGGGGGGGATTTCTAGGAAGGCAGATCACATCTCAGAAGAATCTGAATGCTGCTTTTGTGTGCAAAATATGCACATTTCCTAAAACGCCATGAATGAAGTCCCTGTGTAGTGAAATGTCCCTTCAATAGACAGAGAAACCCCTCCTTCGTCCTCTGTTGTTAACCGACAATTACAATTTCAACAAGCCGCAAGTGTTGCTTCATGGACCCGTTAGCTACACTGCAAGAAAATATCAATTTGTGGCTTTTTACATTTGCATTAAGTGAATTAAGGAGAGTGCAATAAAGATTGGGACTTGGCCCCAAAAGTGCCATTGGAAAACTGGGCAGTGGGGCATAAACTGCTCTAAGATAAAGTCCAATGTGAGGGGAATAAATAAGAGCCACTCTCTGCTAACAAGTAATCTCTATAGAGAAGAAAATGGACTTGAAATGTCTGTGTAGAAGAGTGCCGGACAAGGAGGAGTTTCTCTACAAGATATTCACACACCGCAGCAAGATTGATGCGGTCAAGGTTACCGTGCATCTTGTGTTCGAGATGGCAATATTACTCACTATCCACATTCATTTGGGGAGATCCGTTACTGCCATAAGTTTGGGGTTTCATCGGCATCTTTAAATGGATTATCCAATTACAGCTTTTCAAATGCCATGACAATACGGAGCAGAGCTGCGGTCAGGCTCGGCCAATTTGGGACACCGCTTGAAACTCAATTCATGAATTGGAAATGGAATCCTAAGTAACCGCTGGTCTATTTCTGAAGGCGTTTTTTTTTTTTTATTTTCGCCTCGTGAAGGATTGGCTTTGATTTAGGCTGCAGTCTGTATCTCACAAGCTCACATTGTTATGGGTGGATGGTTTTGCAATTAATGGCAGGCTGAGACACAAACATGCCAAAAAGTGTTGGAAATTGAAAGATGCTGAACTCAGATGTTGAACCCCCTCTCCGTGAAACTGATTGCTCCTGACCCCCATATCCGCTCTCTGCTATGAGTGAATACCAATAAAGTATTATTTTACTGCGGAAAACTTATTTATCTTGAGTAACTTTCAATTTGAGAACACAGTCAAAGAGCCATTTAGACCCCTCCACACCCCCCAGCCCCCCAACCCACCAATCCCTCTCCCTTCTTTCTTGCTTTGGCTTCTTTTTTTTTGACTTCCTTCCTCTTTTCAACTCTTACTTGTTCACCGAGAGCACACTTGAAACACATGGCTTTGCTCCTACATTTATTGGGCTGCTTTTGTGTCCGGCTCTCTTGTTAGAAACGGGAGTGTTTTGGCTCGGGGAACAAAAAAAAGGACGTCGCAGTTAGTTCCAGTGATTCTTGTTTGTGTTAATGCTCTAAAGCTTTTTACTGGGCCGAGGGTAACCCCGGGAGCTGAGAGAGGGAGGGGGAACAACGTCGTAAAAGATGTGAAAGGACGCTTTATGAGTCGGTGTCATGGTTCGATCGAACGACTGAAATAATATGAAGCAGTGGCTTCGAAAGAAGAAAAAGGTCATACACGGATTACAAGTTTAGAGGGTATAGTTTTTACATACAGTGTTTATCTGAAAAGCTGGACAAGCTACAGACTTTAACCCTCTGAGACCCAAAATACACCTGTTTTTGTCTTTTTTAGGGAGGTACAGGGGTCTTTAGGGGGAGATAGCAGGTCAGCAGTAGATGGCACATAGAAGTGGTGTACATCATCTGAAAGCTGAGAACCTGAAGATTAATTAGAGATGCACTGTGTGTCAAGTTGTTTTAGTCATCAATCAGAAATAAACATTAATTAATTATTTAAAATTAATTGTAAAAGTAAACCTTATGATAGACGTATATGATGGTCATTCCCATGCTCTATTATGTCTCATAAGTTGTTACGATTTTTGGGTCGATACCATTTGGTACACAGATTTGGTGCTAAATTTATGTAAGTTCGAGAATTGATAAAAAATGATCAATAATCCATCTAAAATACCACATTAAGACTCCGAGACCTTTGAGGAACACCATAGGTAAAAAGCCATGCTGTGATTTGGGGTCAAAAACTTTTGACATTTGGAGATTTCTGCAAGAATTGCATGTTTTGGCGATTGGATGGCGAGCACTTCTGTTCTCAATCTAGCTAGGAAAGCCATCCTTCCTCTGAATGCTCTAGGTCTTTAGTTTGTGGCTGTAAAGTTTCATGAGGCTGTGATTATCCTAGAGGTCACCACAGGTCATTTTATACAATGAGGTCAAGTTTAAAAAAAATGTTCTCACTATAATGAAATGTCTCCTATGGGGACTAACATCATCACAAATGAATACAGTTGGTGTCATTGGATCCACAAGAGTCTCAGCTTTACAGTGATACACAATTTATGTAATTCCAAGACTGTTTAGAGACCCCAGTATGCAGAAATATTCCAATACTCCATTTTAGAATAGGAGAAAATAACACATTTATACTGGATGAAATAAACTGCATGTTTTTCGCCCCGATCTGCATGTGATTATCATAAAGTGGGCATGTCTGTAAAGGGGAGACTCTTGGGTACCCATAGAACCCATTTTCATCCACATAGCTTGAGGTCAGAGATGAAGTGACCCCTTTGAAAATGGCCATGCCAGTTTTTCTTTGCTAAGATTTAACCCAACTTTGGAGCATTATGTCGCATGACATGGTTAGTAGCAATGGATTCTTGAGGTTTTCTTTCATATGATATCTGTAGCTTCATTTTAGCCCTAGAACTGAGCCTACTAGAGCCTACTAGAAAGACAAATGTGTTGCAAGCATGCAAGTGTATTTGAGTCACCACCTGCCTCTGGAGGGGATTTCAATCATGATCTCTTTACTATGTTGAGCTTCTGTGAATCTAGAGGTCATATTCTCTGCCCCTCACTTTAGCATATAAGAATATTTTCCTCTGATTCGTGAAGCTTCCCACCTTGTTGTGGATTCATAGTCCGAGGGGGTACATACAAATCAGACGGCTCAGGGCCTGCATATTGCCTTCTGCAACATCCTCAAAAATCCATTTCTGCTATTGGCAGGACATTGATTCCCTGTGAATGGATGGTGAGTCCAGGCGGGGACAGGAGAGCATGCGGTGTCAGACGGTTACCGAGGGAGAGAGACACACACACACACAGAACTGGTTGATAAGTGTCTGCGAGTCATGTGGTCCCTGTCCATTGCAGCACCATTAATCCAATACAATATGTCTGCTTAATGCCGTGTGCCATGAGGAGAGGCAACACTTATCATCTTTAATGTCTCCGATAGGACACGGCTTGGGAGGATCGCCCCCCCCCCAAAAAAAAAAGGGAAGGTATAATCAGACTTCACTTTAAGAGCGTAATTTAAAGGGTCGTTTCACCCACGTTATAAAAAAATAAATAAAACATATTTTCTCTCTTACCTATAGTGGTATCAGGCCATGCAGATACACTCTGAGGTTGCTCCATGTAGCTGTAACGCTGCAGTTAGATGCAGAAGATTGTAGAATAGAGATCTTCACAGGTCTCAGTTCCAGCACTAACCAAACCAAATATTAAAGCTTCAGTAGGCAACATGTTTTTTGGCATCATTGGGCAAAAATTCCATAATAACCTTTCAGCATATAATTCCAGTGCTCTGAAAAATTGACTTCTGCTCCTCCTCATGGCTCTGTTTTCAGGCTTTAAAAAATCTTTGGCCAATCACAGGTCATTTCAGAGAGAGAGAGCGTTCCTATTGGCTGTACTCCGGTTGGTGGGCGGTGCTTGGAATTTCCTCGACAGATCTCGGGTGGCTGCCAGGTCACAAACTTTCTCATTTTACAGCTAAACAGTACACTACAAGATGATTCTGAAAACATTTTAGGAGGGATATGGTCTTTACAATAACAGAATATTGATTCATATTTGATCAGCGCTGCCTAGTTTGACCATTTGATAGGAGTTTGCAAGTAATTGACTGCTGGCTCTCATAGACGGCAGCTGGACAGCAGACTCCAGATCAGCTCTGACTGGTTGTTTTCCTCCGGTCTGTGAAGTCTTGCAGATACAATTAGGAGCACTGGAGAACACTGGAGGACACAGAGGCACATCATTTATTTCAGATTACCTGTCTCATGCACTACCGTCAGGATATATTGACCGTTTTATAGAAATAACTTTTTTTAATCATATTTGCTCCATTTCTACCCACTGCTGCTTTAAGTTCAATGCAAGTTTTTTTTTTTTTTAGGTTCAATGGCAATGTTTTTAAAATTCTCACTTTCTACAATATCTGCACATGGCCACTAGGGTATGGTTAAAGTTAGGTAAATATTGCAGTCATGACAAATTAACTAAGTCGAGGAATAGATAGGGTTAGGAAACTAAAACACTTGGTTAAAGTGACTATGACTTTAGTGGCTAAAATCAATATTTTTTATCTTAAAAATGGTGTCAAACCCTTACTACTTACTACTTCCTGCATTGGCACTGAACATTTGCACTGGACATAAAAGTCAATAATTTGACATGGTAAGTCATTAGCTGGCAGTATAACCTCCCCACTGATGTGGATAGGTGTAGCACCAAGGATAGCTCCCTAGCCTTTATAAACCACAGGATCAGGACCCTGGAAATTTCGGCCCAAATCCAATCCGGTCCCTACACCCTCCCACTCCGTGACAGAGTGAACTCCGTTTGTAGTCACACTCACAGCTCAATGAAGCACACTTCTTTAAGGTGGAGGGTGTAAATACAGCGGCCACTTTGGGACCAACTTCCCTCTCTCCGGCAAAGGAAACTTAAAATAAATATCGTATATATATAAAACAGGGAAATCATAAAGAAATCATAAGAAAATATTAATAAGAAATATGTATAACAACAGTGCAAATAATAATGCTGAAAAATATGATCTATTATTAAGTGTGTAAAAATGCAGAAATAGCATAAATAAATATGAATACTAGTTTAAATGTACTGTATAAATGAATGCAATGGTAATGCCAGAGTAAACAAGATTATTGCACAGCTGAATTAATGCAAAAAAAAATAAAAATAGTGTACTTTTAAGTCAGTATTAAAAAGTTAAAAAAAAATATATATGTTGCTTATGTATGTAACACTTTTCAAGTAAGCGTTAACGTTTTCTTGACTAGATGAGAGTATGTTTGATCCTAACAACAATATATTTACTTTAAATTGATAACATCTGTATGACAATGAAGTAGAATAAATTAAATGTCTATCTTAGTTTGAGCAGTTTATGAGTCAATGTTTGTACCGGTAGTCGCACGGAACTGACATCGGAGCATGTTCCATGAGGAACACAAAACGGCGTTGCACGTCGTCAGTAAGGGCAGCTGGTTAAGTCGGCATTAATGCAGGCTCGCTGTTGGAGGGTTTTATAACCCACTTCCACTCCCCAGTGATTGGTTTGGAATGGCACTTAAAGGTCCCATATTGTAAAAAGTGAGATTTTCATATCTTTTGTATTATAAATCAGGTTTAAGTGCTATATAAATACTGTTAAACTATCAATATACAGAGAAATACACACAGCCCGTATTCAGAAATTGTGCGTTTCAAACAAGCCGTTAGGATTTCTGTCCATTTGTGATGTCACAAATATACAATATTTAAACCATTACACGGTTTTAAACGTAAACATTCTAAATGTGTCCCAGTTTATTTCCTGTTGCAGCGTATGTAAATAACATCAGCTGACAGGAAGTAAACATGGACCCAAGCTGTTGCCTAGCAACGCAATTCCGTTTAAATTGCAAAAAAAACGGAATGTTTCAGACAGAGGGTAAATACAGGTATATTCAAGCAGACAGTATGAGGAAAAATACGTTTTTTTTAACATTACAGCATGTAAACATGTTCTAGTAGAAACAATACTACAAAATAATTGTGAAATACAATTGTGAACCTAAAAATAAGAAGGATATGGGACCTTTAATATGGTGGAGCCTCCACGCGAACCGAGAGGAAGTGGGCATAGGGAGAGGGTGTAAGGGGGCGGTTTGGAATCGGGCCTTCTTCTGCCAGTGCTCACCTCGGGTTTGATTTGGGTGAACTGACCCTTCAAACAGGGAAGCAAAGATATTTCTGCTGACTTAATGCTCATAATAATAAAACACCAATAACAAAAAAAGGAATTAATGAACATTTTCAAAGCTACAGAATTACTTTTTTTCCCATTAATAACATAATGTCCATGCAATGCATATAGTCTCCCACTCATGTTATAATTAAAAAAAAAAACACATACATACAATGAAATCACCTCATTATGATTCATAAGGAGATAAAAAGGTATGATTATAGAGTCACCCTCAGGATATCGTTCCACGCTTTATAACAACAGAGGGAGAATGAAAGTGTGCAGAACGAGCAGTGTTGAGCTGTAATCACCACAGATGGGTCATTATGAACATATGACCAATTAAAACCAATATGTTTATATCACAGCACACTTCAGAATGCAACATGTGTTAGATGGAAACATTTTCTCTGAGCGGGGTTTTAACAGGATGTGTGACACTCTAATCATATAATCCTTTACTCTTTAATCTTAATTTGTAGTAGCCTATAGATCCTTGTGGTAAAAAATTAATCAGCTCCCGAGGCACAATCTGCCCATTTTATTCCCTCTGGAGCTAGCATCCCTGAAAGCAGCCAGCTGGTGTAGTAGTCTGTGGCCATTTGTATATCCCTTTGTGCTCATCAGCAATCACCATAACCTCCAGTCATTAGACACAGAGAGCTGCAGGGCTGATATCAAAGAGATGAACTTCCATCCAGCCCCTCCACCAGTTCCACTCATCCCATGCCGCCTGAGACATCCTGGCTGCTTGTTTGGGGGCAAAATGATACACTTAAACATGATGTCTCTTTGTTTACAACCTATTTAAATATTCATTCCAGACTGCATGTCTTCACCTTACAGGTGGTTTCTCCAGCTTTGCCCCTCAGCTGGTCTGCAAAAGCCTGCATCACATCATCCTTGAGGGGATGGAAGATCAGTTTGCGAAATGCATGCAGAGAGAGAGGTGTAAAAAATGTTCCTTCGTGGGCAGTTGGATTCATTATTGCTGTTTAATAAGTCATAGGAGCTCCCATCCCTGACACTGCACTTAATTGGAAACACATTAATATGTTCCAATTACTGGAAAAAAGTCCCTGTTCAGAACCTAAAAGGATTGAATATAAACAAGATCGTCATAAGGTGAAATTATCCAGTTTTCATTTGCCAAATTAAGCGATTTACTTTCCCTGAAGGGAGGCTTGGTGATAAAAATCTGCATCAGGAGAAAAAAAAGAAAACAGGAATAGCAGGAAAATGTGGCTGTGAGGAGAAAATAAAAGAGCAGCAGAACAAAAATGACTATATTACTGACATTAATTATAGCCAACCATATGGTGGGAAATAACAAATATGGAGAAAGTCAGTCCAACATTCTCCTCCATCTCTCAGTCTGGATCAGCTCCTCCCCCCACCACCCCACCACCGTGCGTGCGGAGCTTCATTTGATCAAATCCTTCAACTTGGACCACTTTTTTTTTGCAACACTGCATTTGAGCAACGCCACAACTTGCGCAGCACTTCCTCTTCCACACACAGCGGCAATTTTACACCCCGAAAAAAGGCAGAGAGAAGAAGAAGAAGAGTGGAGGAGAGAGGGGTGGCACAAAAAAGAGGGACTTCTTCTTTGCATCCTCAGCATCCTACATACTCTGCCAGCCAGCGATGGAGCGGGAGGTCAGATTCTGCCCAAAGTGGCACAATGCGTTTTTGATTTTCATGATGATGATGATGCTCTGTTTCTTTCAAGCCGCCAAAGCTGAGATAACTTGCAGGTCGTGCCAGCCTGGGAATAATAATAATAAGTGGCGTGCACGGGAATTACTGCTGAAATTCGACACGAGTGAGTCCGCAACAGGATTATTAAAGGGAGAAGTTTTTGGACACAGTGCCGGGGCAGCAGGGAGATCCATGCAGGCTGAGAGTGCCCAAAGTCGGCTCCGTTGCGCAGCAGGTTCCGCTGAATGCGCTCCAGAGAGTCGGGCGGAATACGCGCAGCCAATGAGGCTGACACGGAATACAGACGTACAAATTGATGAAATTGGTGAGAGCGAATTTGCAAAGACCAAAGTTTCCAATGTCAAAATGAGTGGTGAGAAGGAGAGCAAGGCAGGCGCAGGTTTGGCTTCTGCCACCCGGTACATAAAGCGCGCCAGGAGGAACAGTGATGATGATGGTGGTGATGGTGGTGATGATGATAAAATCCGATCCCCCGGTTCAGCCCAAAGTGGAGACCCGGGAGAGGTTATGCGCTCGGCGGCTGGACGCAGCAGAGTGACGCGCTCTGAGTTGCGCTGGAGCGGCGGAGAGGAGCGCAGAGCCGGCGGTCCGAGGCAGGACGAGCTCAAACTCAACAGTTCAACGTTCGCCTTGACCGGGGACTCATCTCACAACCAGGCGATGGTGCACTGGTCCGGGCACAACAGCAGCGTGAGTCACAAGTTCTCATTTAGTCCAGTTTTTTAAGCATCACATATGCGCGAATCCACACATCCCTACATGTACTGTATATGTGCGCTTATGTGTTGGCCGTCAGGTGGGCGCACACACCACCTCAAGAGAGAGGAACCACATCTGAGTGATTGTGTGTTTGTGTGTGTGTGTGTGTGTGTGTGAGGGTCCAAAAGAGAGACACACTTGATGATATTGTCCCCCGCTGCCAGACATCTGTCTTTCACTCAACATTTTCTCACATTTCAACAATGGTTAAATACTTGGCTTTCAGAATAATAATAATGTATTTTAGTATGAAACAGCATGGAGATAGCCCAATGGTCTTAATCTATCATTTAGAATAAAATGATTTAAAGGGGACATATCGTGGAAAAAGTCACTTTATCTGGAGTGCCTACCAACCCATAAACTGGGAAATAAGACAACCCAGTCAGTTTTTTTTTGGGGTGGGGGGCTGTCTAGATCAGAAAACATGTGATTCAACAAGCCATTCAGATGTGGCTCCCCTTCCTATGTGGCATGCAGGACTCATTAGAATAAACCGCCCACAGTTTGAGAACTACCTTTGGAAAAGGTGAACCACATTTTTTCTCTCAAGCCAATCAGAGCAGACTGGACTTTTTCGGGAGGGGGGGAGGGGTTATGGGCGATAAAAGGGATGATGAATATTCAGACAGATATTACACTAAAGCATGTAGAAACTTGTTCTAGTAGAAACTATGGGATGGACTCGGGCCGATGCTGACTAAAATAGCTGGATCGGTTATCGGCTGAAAATGGAGCCGATATATTCAATTCAATTATTCCATATACTTTTTATAGATAGTTTTATAGGTTATATATTATATACAGTACATTATATACTGGAATTTTAATTCCTGTTTGACCAAGTTGTTGCTTCATTAAAAAGGTTTACACCTGAATTGTAATTCCTGTTAATTATGAAGTTCTTTTTACCCACTTGCTGGGCTACAATTTATTATTCTAATAATAAATAACAATTCAGTAAATGTATATCTATGTATTTATTTGTTAGGAAAGCAACATTCAAGTCAAGCCTGATGTTGCCTTACACATAACAGAATGATCCCAGTCACTTCCACACAGTGAGACATACAGCTTATTAATTGAACACCGGTATCGGATCTGTACTCGGTATCGGCCGATACTCAAAGCCCAGGTGTCGCTATTGAACTGAAAAAGTTGGATCTGTGCATCCCTAGTAGATATCCGAAATACAAGTATTAAAATGGACATGAAATGTCCCCTTTAAACACCTTTTTTTATTACAAATTAAAATTCGACCTAAAATGCACCTCCGGTGTGGTCTGGGCTTTTATTTGAGTTGTAGAGGGAGAGTGACCTCCAGCAGAGAAGAGAGAAAGAGAGAGAGAGAGAGAGAGAGAGAGAGAGAGAGAGAGAGAGAGAGAGAGAGAGAGAGAGAGAGAGAGAGAGAGAGAGGGGCTTTATCTCGGGAGCTTCTTCAGTATGAGCAGCTGAACTGATGTCGGGCTAAAGCTGTTCACGTTGAGCACGGAGCATCTCTGACCAGAGGGCAGGATTTTCAAGTAGCGCCGTAGGTTGTGGGAGAGGTTAAGCAATTTCAGCCCTCCTTCCTTCCTTTCCTGAAGCCAGGTTTCCGGAGCCACAGGCCCCGAAAACACCTGCACACTTTGGAGCTGAGGAGCAGGCCGCCTCTCTTCTTTAGCCTCTTTGCTTGTTGGGCATGAGATTCTTTTCATGTAATGGCAGGAATGAGAAGATCAGGGTTTTTGTCAGCATGGCAGGACGTACACAGAACGCTCCAGACTCTAGAGCTGGTAGTTAATTCATTTCAGTTGAGGGTGGAGGAACGCAAACCAGATGACCAACAGCTGCAGCAAACCTCTGTATGCATCTTGTACAAAATCATATACATGTACAAAGAGCTGAGCCAAATCTGTCACTTTAATTTAGTTTTTTTTCCTTCCAACAGTCTAAAATCCAAAGATAATCATTTTACAATGAACAAATCCTCACATTAGAGTTTCTAGAATGGTAATGATGAGTCCTGAGTTCCCCTCTGTCGCACATCTTCAGAGGGTTCACAACTCTTGGATTTTATTATGATGTCCTCCAAAATTCCATGTAAATAAAAACATAAAATGGGAGAAAAGGAGGCAGTGATGCCATGTTGTCGTAATGCCCGATTATTTGAACTTTAATTCCCTGACGAGCCCGTCTCCTTGGAGCATTGATGTGTAGCGTGCCTCCCTCTACCTTGTAGCTGGCAGTGCTGTTGAATGTGTCATTCTGCACAGTGTCATCATGGTCCAACACATTTTAGTACTTGTTTTACCAGCTGCCTTTTAAGCAGCATTTTGTACATTCTTCACAGACAACAACTTGCTGGATGCAGGAGGAGAGAAAAAGAGCTTGTGTCGAATCTGAGCATGAATCAGAATCTATACAAACATGCTTTATGTTGTATTCCCAGCGATAATCTAAGCCTAAATGCAATTTAGATTATTGCTTTAAACTTTAATTAACATTGGGAAGAAGAAAGTCTTTGGGCAGACGAGCGCTGGAGCACGGTTCAAATGTATTCATTTGCTGCGAGCACTGATATATTTCAACACGACCGCTTCTTCTTCTTCAGAGTCAAAATATAATAAGCATGGACTGAGATTCCAAGGCAATAAAACGGATGAAAATGTCTTTCTCAGCCTGCAAAACCTGCTGTCTTTAAAAAAAAAAAAAAAGAAAGAAAGTGAACGTTTGTCCTCAAACTGCTTTCCGTGAGTCAATGTCCTGACTGTTCCACAACTGCACAGCTCTGTGTTACACCCACACCACTTAGCCCTGTCTGTAACAAAGCCAATTACAGTCAAACGCGTATCACCAACTCCCATGCCCTCCACTTCGCTACTGACTGAAATTCCATCCTGTGCCCCAGGTGTTTTCTGTGGGCTTGACAAACTACTGTAGCTCACGACAAAAAAAGTGACCTTACAGTGGAGGCGAGGGAAAAAAAAAATTCTTGAGAAAGTGTCAAAAACATTTACAGTTCTGAAAATATATTGCCATGCTTATATTTTTTGCTTCTGCCAATCTGTGCAAAACAAAACAGTCATTACTATTGAGCAGCCCTGTTTGACTTTGTGAAGTGACTCGATGCTATACTTGAGTAACTGTGAAACAATTTGCCCCTATTCTTTCAGTTGACGCAAACGACTTACTCGAGGCGTGCGATAATAGAGGATCTCGCATTAAATATGTAGAGATGCTGCTATAAGCAGGAACAGACGTCCTCGGTCTTTACAATCTGAGCCGCTGTATAAATAAACAGATGAGTCAACAACATGCCACGGAGCCAAAGTGAAAAGGATACAGATAAGGGCTTGGCTGCTCTTAATATTTAACCTTTAAGGCATTTACAGAGCTCGTCTTTTAACCGTCCCACATCACTGCGAGCCAGTGTGTCAGATTGGATAGGAGGTTATAATTATGACTCATGAAACATTGGCCACAGGAGTCATTTTTAAGCCTTGTACAGCAAATACAGGGAGACATTTTTACTATGAGTAAAAAAATACATCTACACACACACACACACACAGCAGCTGAATGGACTGAACTGAATTTAGTAAATCGTTATAAAATGTCCCAATAAGACAGGAGTGCAGACTGTAGATGTGTAGACATGGCTCAGGCTTAAGTCAATGCCCCTTATTTTCGCTTGCATAGACATTTTTATTGAAATATGAGCAGAAAAAAGTGTGGTGTTTACATACAGCTGCCTTCAGCCCTGAACGAGTACAAACTTCACTCCGGGCAAAGTTTTAACTAAAAGTTCATTATCTGATTATGACCCAAGTTTTAACCCACATTAGGCAATGTCTCAAAGTGGAGATGAAACGGTATGAAAATTTCATATCTCGATTATAATGACCAAAATTATCACGGTTATCAGTATTATCACTGTATTGTTAAGATGTGCTGAAAATGTTCTAGTATTATAGTACGCATGTACACAGTTACATTATTTAATAAAGTCTATCGTATCGTATTGTATCGTATCGTATCGTATTACCTCCCTCAAGCGGCGTTGGTTTGTCTGTATGTCTGTCTGTTAGCAGGATTACTCAAAAAGTTAGAGATGGATTTGAATGAAGTTTTTTGGATGGGTGGGGTGTAGCACAATGAACAATCCATAACATTTTGGTGGTGATCCGGATCATGATCCGGGTTCAGGAATCTTTTTAAGAATTCCGATCAGCCTGAGCATTAAGACCATAGGGTATAACACATGCGCAGTGTAGCTGATGACGCGTTGGTGATGCGTTGGTGACGCGTTGGTGATACATGACCCCGCCTCCTTCTGAGAGCAGAGAGATATGTGTGTGGATGTGTGGCGAGACTCTGAGGTGCGGCGGGAGCTGCTGTCTGTCCTCGGTGAGAAAAAAAAAAGCGGTAGATGAAGGGATGAGAGACAACGTAGTGTAACGTTATACAGACATTACACGTTACACGGAAACACACCGTGTTCATAATAAGCCGACCACCTTACGGTACTGCCAGCTGTGAGCTGTGATCTGTTTTTCAAAGTCACGCACCTTGGCAGAGGTCTGCGCTCTCCGAGTGCCATTCTAGTTATTATTATTCACTTGCTCGTTGCTTGCACACACACACACACACACACACACACACACACACACATTCTATCATCTGTGTTGCATTTTCACCTTAAGACTAAGTTGTTGCTAGCACTTTAATCAGCAGGTGACACGAGAACTTGGCTTGAGTCTTGAGGAGTTGTAGCATTTATTCACTGATATATAGCCAAAACTGTACACACACTGCACTGCTACATTCACAGCTATAAAGGTAACTTCATACCGCCACTCACACACACGCTCTCTCTCTCTCTCTCCTGACCGCACACTTGCTAACGTTACGCACACAACCTACCCATGTTATTTGTTAATAACTCTGTGCATAGCCCGCTGTTCATATCCCTCCACTGGCTCCCAGTTGCTGCTCGCATCAAATTCAAAACCCAGTGGCTGGCTTAAAAAACAGCATCAAAAACAAAAAGCAAAAGCGTCTGCTACATTATAGTGTGCAATTGTAGAATTGTAGCCCGTCCGGCCTCAGTTGACGCTGGCAGGATCTCTGGTGGTAATCAAACACGGTTTTAATGATATAATTAAAATTAGTACTAAATAACTAAGTACTAACCGTCTGGAATTTTACCATTGTTTTATTGTGAAACCGGTAACTGTCACATCCCTAGTCCGTAGTCCTGTAAAGTAAAGTAACGTAACGTTAAAAAAAATAACATCCAATACAACAAAACTGCATTGTGAATTACGTTTCGAGGAATTTCTCCTGGATTACGTTTGTTTTTGACGTATCACAAATAAATCTCTAATTATAGTCAAACAAACAGGACTTTCACCCATGATGTTGAACCTAACCAAGTAGTTTTGTTGCCGAAACATAACCAAGTCATTTTGTTGCATCTTTGTTTTGTTTTGTTTCAATTTACAACGACACAACCACATGTTTAAAACTGCCACCGTAATCCGGGAGAAAATATGTTTCCCTCGAAACGTAATTGAGAAAGCAGTTTAGTTATATGGGTATGCAATTTTGTAGGAGACGGGGTTGAACTGACCCACCCTTGAAGACAATGCGACCTGTGGCTGTAGTAGTTTTATCAAACTGTGTTTTCATTCCAGGATTTACTTTGTAATTTGGTGAGAATGTATTTTTTCGGTGTATCCACATTCTCTCGTGTCTTGTGTCTGTCCGCCTCAGCTGCTGACTCCCCTATAGCCCTACATTTGACAGCTCTTGGAGAACTGGTGTGAGCGTGTTGCACTCAGCTGTGTAGGTGGACAGCACTGTAGTAATGTCAAGGAAAGATCTAAAGAAGGAGTTCTGCTGCAGTTGAGACAAAATCAAGAGTCCTACATCTCATTCAAAACCAGGACTATCAAACAGTTAATTCACACTCGCAATTTATCACCAAATTTCCGGCATTTGTTTCAAGTAACTAAATATTTTATCACCAATTAAAATTAATTTGATAATAAAAAAAAACAATACTAACTGTATATTACCAAATGGCAGACTAAATTAATTCCCAACATAAAAAAAAATAAAGATTCAACAGATTCAACGCAATAATAAAGCATTAACGCAATTTTGTTTTAACGCCAATAATTTCTTTAACACATTAACGCAACTTGCGATTTAGCCTGGCCATTATTCGATCTTTGGAGGTTGTAGTGTTGCAGCTCAGTTTTAAAGTTACAGTGAATATACTGGTATCATATGACACTAGAAAAACCTAATGAATCCATTGGTACCAACCATGTCATACTAGCTGGTTGGCGAGGAAAAACTGGTAAGGCCATTTTCAAAGGGCTCCCCTGACCTCTGACCTCAAGATATGTGAATGTAAATGGGTTCTATGGGTACCCACGAGTCTCCCCTTTACAGACATGCCCACTTTATGATAATCACATGCAGTTTGGGGCAAGTCATAGTCAAGTCAGCACACTGACACACTGACAGCTGTTGTTGCCTGTTGGGCTGCAGTTTGCCATGTTATGATTTGAGCATATTTGTATTATGCTAAATGCAGTACCTGTGATGTTTGTCATTGTTTTGTGTTAATGATTTTGAATAATAAATATACACATATATTTGCGAAAGCAAGCATATTTGCCCTCTCCCATATTGATAAGAGTATTATATATATAAGGTACATTTTGAACAGACAGAATCTGTGCAAATGATTTGCAATTAAATGTTTTAATCAATTGACAGCCCTGATTATGATATTAATAATGTATTGGCACAGTTACCGGGTCCATATAACTTTAGTGCTGACTGAGCCCGGCTAGTCATTGTCAGTTCATGACCAAGGGATATAAATGTAAAATGTTCGGTCCAACTGTGTTTAAATTTGAATGTGCATTTAGATCTTTTTAGGCGGAACGCCGTCCTGCCCTGCCATTTTGACGACAGCTAGGCTAACAGCTATGTTAAGTTAGTTGGCTCATCTGCCTGCGCACAGAGCAGCTGTGCACACGGCCCTTGAATCAGGTTGTGGGTTGCCAGGTTGCGGTGACAGATGGGTAGAAATCGTATGTAGTGTGTGGTTTGTGTTTCATTGACAATTTGGCAACTTGAGTGACGTCACACAAACAAACAAAACGTACGCTGGGAGATGGCCTTGAAATTAAGGGTGTAAGAAAATATTAAAAAAATTGAATATTGCGATATTATGTATTGTGACACTATCGATTCTCAAAAACACTGTTTCAATTTTTAATGAATAGTTTACAGTTCATTCAACACTTTATTTCATTTGCAAAGAGATGTGTCCTCTCAAAGTCGTGCTATGATGTCGGCTGTTACAGGGAGTGTGATAAATGCAAATGCAGATCCCACTGTCCTGATTGCATAAACTTTTTTTTTTTACTCAGATTTTATGCATATGGTGGTGTGTTCTTTAAACTATGACTATATAAAAAAATCACAATATATCGCCTTACTCACAGTATTCTACAATACAATATCTTGCCAATACACAGCCCTACTTGAAATATTGGAGACAGTAACATGCAGCTGCTAGAGGACTACACAGATTGTTCGCCAGGCTAGCAGTGTGGCTCAAGGGATGGCATGTACTACGATAGCCAAAAAGGACTGAATGGAGACTAGTGTGATACAACGAATGTCAAATTAATACAATTACATTTTTAAGCCACTATTTGTAAATTGTATGATACCCTCTTTCATTGTATTCTGATGGCATAAATTTGAGGATTACGAGGCAATTCTTGCAAAAATTGGCGCAGTTTATGTATTTTTTTGAGCCCTTCATACTTAGTGTCTCTAGTTGGGATCCATGGGGGGTATCGGTGTGTGTTTCTGCCTGCCACACTCTCTTTTTGATACAACCATTGAGTAGTGTCGAAGTTGAACATTACATATATGTGGCTTTAGTTAAGGTTCCTGTATTGTAAAAAGTGAGATATTCATATCTTTTATATTATAAAGCAGGTTTAAGTGATATATAAATACTGGTAAGCTATTAAAACGCTCAATATACGGAGAAATACACACAGCCTGTATTCAGAAATTGTGCATTTGAAACAAGCCGTTAGGATTTCTGTCCATGTGTGATGTCACAAATATACAATATTTAGACCATTACACGGTTTTAAATGTAAACATTCTAATTGTGTCCCAGTTTATTTCCTGTTGCAGTGGATGTAAATAACATCAGCTGACAGGAAGTAAACATTAACCCAAACGGTTGCCTAGCAATGGAATTCTGTTGCAATTCCGTTGAAATGCACTAAAACGGAGCGTTTCAGACAGAAGGTAAATACAGGTATATTCAGGCAGACAGTATGAGGAAAATAAAGTTGTTTTTTTAACATTACAGCATGTAAACATGTTCTAGTAGAAACACAAAATACAAGTATGAACCTGAAAATGAGCAAGATATGGGACCTTTAATCCAATTCTGAAAACACCCACTACTCAAATCCCAAACTCCCAGGATGTCATTGTAGTCCTGAAAAAATGTTACTGAACTCAGTAATTCCATCTGTAATCACTGGACAGGTCTAGAAAATTAAAGGCACACCTGAGCCTCCATAAGAACCACAGAAACATTTGAATACTGCTATTTCATCATTTTACATCACCAGAATTATACACAACAACTCCCAATTATGTAAACAGGAAGAGGAAGAGAGAGAAAGACAACTGATCAAACAAATACCCGCTGAGTGCTTGGTCGGCTACTTGGAGAGCAGTATTGAGATTCTGAGAAAAAAAAGGTTACAGGCAAAGAGCAGTCTCACCGTGGGGCCCGTGGCATATTGCTCAGATGGATGTACAACATGCACTGGGACAGTTTTATTTGCATTATGAAATGTCAGGCATTTAGTACTTTACTCTGTCACTCAGACAATATGTCAGCCTGAATCCATCTATCAGTCTAAGAAGATTACTTTTGAGCTTTGATGCCTCCGGAGATGTAGGACATATCCTGCTGGAACAGAAGCATATAAATTATACAACGATGCCCTACAGAGACAACGGTAGTGCCTCAGTGTTTCTCGACACACGAGTAACGTCAAAAGATTGTGTCACCAATTAACAAAGAGTTGATCACGCGGCGCTCTTTGAAGCGTGGTGAGGAACTCACTCAACATGTGGCGTCTCAGTTCACAGTCTCACACTACCACTTTTAGGCGTTGACGGAATCCATTTCTGGTGTTGTATGCATTCTGATAGCCATGGCAACGCCCAATTTACCGGCGACGCCAGGTTTGTTTCACCAAAGTCACGTCTCTGCTTTGCAGCGGCATTCTCTCTCTACACCATCAAGCCTTCATAATCTGCTCATTTTCAGACATTTGAGGGCCATCAGCGCCACACGGAGTTGTAGGACGAGCTCTAAATCGGACACATTTACAACCTGCTCATCCGAGATGGCAGAAATCAAACATGCCATTTAGAACAGGCATATGCTAAATTGACAAGATCTGTGCAGCAGGGGAAAGTGGTTAGGTTCGAAAACAGTACAACTCACACTCTGATATACAGTGCAGTATTATCTGGTAGTTTGTCGAGTTTGAAACATATTTGTCTCGTTGAAAAAAGGACAATTGATTGAAGGTTGTGTTAAAAATGTGATGCTTTTTCAGTAGCATCCATTGCTAACCAACTACAGGTACATACAGACTTTCAGCCATGCTAGTGGCGAGTACAGCTGGCATTGGCGGTCTGTCTGTCGGTACACAGTCCTTCTCTATGATCTATTTTATATTGCTGTGGAAACATCTCTTTCAAACAACTGGATTTATTTGTTTCTGACCAAAAAAACTACATTTTACAAGATTACATTTGAACATTTGAATGATAAAGTTTATAATTTAGCTTTGCCCAATATTCATTTTACTGAATAGAGGCTGAACGCATCATACTGTAAATCCATTGCACCTCCCGTTAACGTTAGCTGTTAGCTCCGTGCTTGACTGTGCTGCTTACCGGCAGCTAACAGCTAACGTTAACTAGCGCTCGTCCTACCGATTTCAACACAGATTTGTAGCATTATCAACAAATTGTCATGTTCTGGCTGTGCCAGTCTTTGTTATTAGTTATGTTTATGTGATTTTGGTTTGTGTTTGGTTTCTTTTATATTCTCATTCCAGTTTCCTGTTTTATTTTGTAATTCACTCCTCCTGTGTCTTGTCTGGTTTTACTTCCCTCCTTTGTTTGTTTTCCCGCCTTTTGTTGATTGTCTGCCCCGCCCTGATTTGTTTCACCTGTGTGTAGTCATGTCTTGTATTTAAGCCTGTGTGTTCCCCTCTGTCCTGGTCGGTTCGTTTGTCTCTCCAGCCCCGTCTACCTTGTCCTCCGTGTTACCCGTTACCTCCTGCTCTGATCCTCGTGTTTCCCTGGTTTGTGATTTTTGGTTTTGTTCTTTTGTACTTTGTTCCCCTTCCTGCTTTTTGTTGTTTGGATTTTTCAGCTCCCTGCCTTTGGTTGTTTTTGGATTGTTTCAGCTTGTAATTATTAAAGCTCGCTTTTATTTCAACTACCTGTTCTGCCTGTAACTCTGCGTTTGGGTCCCCTTGTAAACTCCACATACGACAGAACAAACCGACCAGGACAGAGGGGAACACACAGGCTTAAATACAAGACATGATTACACACAGGTGAAACAAATCAGGGTGGGGCAGACAATCAACAAAAGGCGGGAAAACAAACAAAGGAGGGAAGTAAAACCAGACAAGACACAGGAGGAGTGAATTACAAAATAAAACAGGAAACTGGAATGAGAATATAAAAGAAACCCAACACAAACCAAAATCACATTAACAGAACTAATAACAAAGACTGGCACAGCCAGAACATGACACAAATAGGGTGCGCCCCCTGGACGCATTGATAGTAAGTTTACTGCGTCCCAAACACATTTTCTATCGTCCCTGGGACGATAAGATGCCATTAGTCTCGAGCCCTGACTGTCCTATATGGTACCTGCAGTACTGGTACTGTGGAAAAACGAGTACCGTCATGTTTACAGAATTTTGGCATCAACTTGGTACCGAAGTATCGATTCTCGTGACATCTTTAACGCCATCATCAGGTCAAAATTCCAATTTGTCCAACAATTTGGTTTATGGCCAAATACCAGCAAAACCAATAACATTCCCATCAACCTCAGCTGTACTTTGTGTTTTGTGCTAATTAAAAAAGTTATTATTACTATTAAAAAGTGAAGTGAAGACTAAATTTTTAGTCTTGTTTTAAACTAAACTCATTTTAAGCAGAATGAATAGAGATAAATGGAGCGTGATTCATTAAAAATGACACATTTTAACCCTTTAATGTTCTGCTCGACTGTTTGGTATAGAGCACATTTTGAGTCACTATAAGTAGGGCAGCTGGGCTGAAATATTCATACCAATTGTGCATTTTGCGAACACATTTGGCACAGACATAGGTTTATATCTTATGAAAAGATATAGATATTGGGGTGCTGCAAATTTTTCACAATGGCTGCCAAATAGGCGCTAACATTCAAAAATGTCGCAGAAAACTTATTTTATGAGTCTTGATGATTTCCAAAATGTGTTCAAGCCGCTTAGATCAGATGTCAGAAGATCACAGTCATGTTTTTTCCCTTTTTTGTTTGTTTGTTTGTATTTTTCTTTTACTGTGAATTGACTGTTTGGTAGAGGTCTGTAATTACAAAAAAAGACATTGATTGTTGTTATAATTGCCCCAAAGACATAAAAAATGCAAAGAGAAAATGTTTCTATTGCTTTTTTTTCTTAGTGAGGACATTAAAGGGTTAAAATGACTTACAAATTCATAGCAATTTGTTTTCTTGGCCTTTAAATTACCCCAAAGAAATCCTAAAACATAACCTTGATGATAAGAACTACCACTGGTCAATATTAAAATTATTAAGAACCAGCGAAGTGAAAACTTCATTAGACCTGAAAATAACGTCTATATTGCCTGTTTTGGCGAGAAACTTTCAATGTTTCTTAGTGACTTAATCTCATGTATACATATCTTCAGATGACTAAGTTTCTTATATAATGTGGTTTAAAAAAAACAACACATTCTTAAACACAGTCTGATTGAGGCAGCTGGACTATTTCACAGGTGTTGTTGCAGCTCCTCCACAGAAATACGCAAAATATTTCCTGTAAAAAAAGAAAAGGTCTGGAGTGCTCGGGAAGTTCACACACGTGTAATGAAGGGAACACAAAAGTTCAAAAAAGAAAAAAAGGTCCAAGGCACTATTCTGGCAAAAAGTTAAACAGCCTTTTAATCAGATGGCTATTTCATGGTGAAATTCTAAAACAGACAAAGCTTGTACATGTTGAGATAGAGCTGGGTTACAGCCCACGCATAGCGGCACAAACTGCCTTCTTCCGATGAAAGGCTTTTTAACTTCCTGCCAGAAGAGTGCTTTATACTATGTAATAGTTGAGAGAAGGTTTCCAGAGTAATTGACCTGCAAATTCCTTTGGCATTCTACTTCTATTTGTTTTTGAGAGGACAGGCTAGTAGGGCCTGTCACTTTCAGATTTTACTTTTCAAATAGAAAAAACCCCCACGAGCAATTTAGGCGTGTATATTTAGAAGTTGAAAATTGGATTTCAAAAATGCTATTTGTACCTCAAACACTCTCTAGATCATTTTTCTTCTCCTCACTTTCTACAACTACTACTTGTCTGAGCTCTTTCTTGTTGCAAGAGATCTACTGCAAACCACAGTCACAGCAAACACAACACATTTTGGATGCGATTGATTAGATGATTTCTGTACACGATGCAGGTGATAATCTGCTTTAACTTCTAGCTCCTCCCTTTTAAAGGGGACATATCGTGCTCATTTTCAGGTTAATGCTTGTATTTTGGGTTTCTACGAGAACATGTTTACATGCTTTAATGTTCAAAAAACACATTTTGTTTTCTCATACTGTCTGTCTTCATTTGCCGGTTCTCGATCTCTTGTGCTTTTATTTTCTTAAATCTGTGTCCATGTTCCTCTCTGCCTTTTTTCTCCCCTCTCTCTTTCTCTCTCCCTCCACTTTGCTCGCATGCACCTTGTGTCTTGGCCACACTCATCCCGTGTAACGCAGCAATTACAATGTAAGCTTCCAAATCGGGTTGTGAACATCCCATTTCAACGTGAGCGGAGTCTAATCTGTGTGCTTTCAGACCTGGTACTTAACACATCCTGCTGAGAGGAGAGAATTAAAAAAAAAACACAGGAAAGACACATTGAAACAACAAACAGAACCAAAGCCACTGTGTGGGCTAAGCGATCCTTCGGGTACGTGCCTGGGAGTGATCAGGCAGGCGGACGCTGTCACGCTCCAATGAGCAGCGTTTACTTGCCATCAGGCTGCATATGCCCATAAACAAACTAGGTTCCCAGTCCCTCTCTCTTTTCTAGAAACAAAAATCTCTTGTGAAATGCTCACAAATAAGTCATTATTTCCTTTAGTCTGAAGTTATATATTGTAAAAATTCTCTCTAGCTGCCTAGAGGAAGACTCTGACTCCTGGCGAAATATATACACTTTGTGGGTAATATGTCAGGGCACTCTCAGCAAAGCCTGTGAGGCCTCAGGTACGCACACTTTATTTCAGTAAGTGCCCTTAGGTGCTCCTGAGAGTGTCGTTCTTATTGCTCCCACCTTTGTGTTTCTCCCTCTTAATTCATTCTCAATCATGCAATGACATTATATCCACTTGTGATTTTTCACAGCTCACTCAATTTGTGGCCCCTTCAATTTACAGGAAGTGGGGAGAATCTGTCTCGTTCTGGACAAACAGAAATTAATTCACTCGCAGCTTGGTTTATAG
Organism: Sebastes umbrosus; assembly: GCF_015220745.1. Lineage (NCBI taxonomy): Eukaryota > Metazoa > Chordata > Actinopteri > Perciformes > Sebastidae > Sebastes > Sebastes umbrosus. Next base: position 36,818,425 of record NC_051271.1, read on the forward strand.
AGGACCTCATAATGGTTTATGGAAACCATTGTTCTTTGGTTTCCTTTTTAGATGTATCTGCAAATTTGTGCCCATAGTACAAAGGGGGATAATAGCACAAACCACGCGTTGGACCCGATTGTACACACAAAATAGTTGCGTGAAGAAGGCGTGCCTATCTGATTGTTGGTTTTGAATAGTTACACAAATTGTTGGACGCATTCTTCCAATCTCAACTTCTGAGAGGTGTGGGGGGGAGTGGTTTCAACGCTATCTCACAGAAATATGTGAAATGACCACAACCTCTTAACACGGCATTACTCGGTTGTGGCACGTTAAAATTACGTGCCACTACCACAGAAACAATTTAGGTTTAGGCAACAAAACTACTTAGTTAGGTTTAGGAAAGAAAAGACCATAGTTTGGGTTATAAAAAGTATGTTTGTTATGTTACATGAGTTATGTAGCCTACTTAATTTAAAATAAGTCAACAATGACTTTTGGTTTGTAGATGTATGATAATTATCATATTTGAAAGATAATTTTGCTCTCTCCATGATCAATATTGCCCAAAAGTGCCACAATGTCCTATCATTGGAACATTTTTTGACGCTTATTTGTTTAGTCTGCACGGTCTCATTTTAATTAATTTCTGGATGGATCCTGTTTTTGTTTCTGTGTTCAGGGTAGGGTCTGGGGCTCAGAGGGTAGAGCAGGTTGTCCACCAATCGGAAGGTCGGTGGTTCGATCCACGTCTCCTCCGGTCACATGTCAGAGTGTCCTTGACCAAGATACTTAACCCATGGCAGCTTTCTCAGCCAGCATTCATACAAGTTTTGTATGAATGGGTGAATGCTTTGAGTGGTCGGGAGACTAGAAAAGCGCTTTATAAATGCAAGTCCATTTACCAATCATGGATCTCCTCTCACGTGACCTCTTCCAGCTTGGTGTAGGTTATGATGACCATGACTCACGACTCACGAGCACGACTGCTTGACGCTCATTTTTAGGAGAATTTGCATGAGAGATAGCTTTGAATGCACCAGTAAGTCCGTATGATAATTTCCCTCAAAATACAATATTTTGTGTGTCCACCATGACAAAGGATCCTAATTGGCTTTTCATTGACATTGGTTCCGTGGTGCCGGCACATAATTTTAAAACATTACATGCCACCACCATGTCTGTTGATTCGTCACTTATTTCTGTGAGTTCAGATACTGTTCGATGATCTGACAAGCACCTGAAGCATACTGAGGCCTTTAGCCAGATCCGATGAACACGCCAAACCTTGTGGTAGTGCTAACGTTGGCTTGGTTTGCCGCTTGGATTTTACACCTTGTTACTGTGCTTAAAGTTCAATCATTTTCAAACTTTTACCTTTTTGTTGGTGACCTTTCAATGCACATCTAATGAGACAGTCGCCTCTGACGTAACCTGAAAGCGAGCTGTGATAGATTAAAAGCTCATTCTGTGTTTCAGTGTTCCCAAAAGTGTAGGACACCACTTAAAAGTCAGACCGCCATCTTGGAAAGAAGATAGATACTTTCTGTTCCGATACAGTGTTTCTCCAAAACAGTGTATCGATTTTCAATTAACTTCTTAAAAATCTGACGGCCTGCCGTCGGACCCAGCCGCTATTCGATATTTCTGAGGTTACAGAGGGCTCAGTTTCAAAGCTAGAGTGAAGTTATGGCATCATATGAAACTACAAAAACCTGATGAATCCATCGGTACCAACCATGTCATACTAGCTTGTCAAGAAGGAGGCTAAATTACGCTCAAATTTTCCTAAAATGTAATTTATGGCCTTGCTTACTGTATCACAATATATTGAATCGTTGCCCCTGTATCCTGATACGTATCCTATCGCCATATTCTTGCCAATACACAGCCCTACTACCTAGTGCACACTGGTGACATAAATCTATACTACAAGAGCCAGGCTGGTTGTTCCCCCAGTTGTTTCCTGTCTTTATGCTACGCCAAGCTAATCGCCTCCTGGCTCCAGCTCCCTACTTAATGCACAAACATGAGAGTGGTATTGATCTTTTCATATAACTCTTGGCAAGACACCAACGAATTTCCCCAAAATGTCAAACCATGTCCTTAACAATCAGTCACTGACAGCTCTTTGCAGAGAGGACATTAACGAAACAATAGCCAAGAATTTCATCTTGGTCTTCAGGCAAGTTACTTACCAAATTATGGAAATAAAGATGATATAATGTGCTGCAGGCAAAGTCTGCTGTTTAAACAGACATTGTCAGCACCTATATAATACGAGAGGCCTGTTTCCTGAATGCTTTTTGCTAATAGGAGCTATAGGAATAATGAAATATTTGATAAAATATTTGTTAGCTTTGGAGCTTAGATAATTTAAAGGTTCCATATTGTAAAAAGTGAGATTTTCATGGCTTTTATATTATAAAGCAGGTTTAAGTGATATATAAATACTGTGAAAGTATCAAAACACTCAATCCACAGATAAATACACACAGCCCGTATTCAGAAACTGTACGTTTTAAACAAGCTGTTGGGATTTCTGTCCATTTGTGATGTCACAAATCTACAATATTTAGACAATTTCACAGTTTAAACGTAAACATACCAAATGTGTCCCAGTTTATTTCCTGTTGCAGTGTATGTAAATAACATCAACTGACAGGATGTAAAGATGGACCCACGCTGTTTCCTAGCAACGCAATTCCATTGCCATTCCGTTGAGATGCGCTATAACGGAGTATTTCAGACAGATGGTGAACACAGGTATATTCAGACAGACACTATGAGAAAAATAATGTGTTTTTTGAACAATAAAGCATGAAAACATATTCTAGTAGAAACCCAAAATATAAACATAAACCTGAAAATGAGCATGATATGTCCCCTTTAAGGCGGCTACTTTTGGATTCAACATGGAACCAGCTATCAGAACCAAAAGCCCTGAACTGTATACTGCATATGATCGTGTATGTATCTACGTTCTACTGCAGTGCCGTAATCTCTTCACAAATATCAGTCCGCTGTATTTTCTGTTACAGCTGGTGACATCACTGCAGCTGCCCCACTGCCCTGCGCTGTGATTGACACTTTGATGTGAATGATGGTGATCGAGGTGATGGGTTTGTGGGAGAGAGGAGCTCTGCACACTATTAGGAGAGTACTGGAGCGCAGCTAGAGGCTGAGCTGCAAGGTGGAGCACACTCACAGATCAGATTTCGTCTGGACATTTGTGACAGTTATGGGAGCAAATGCAATTTATACACTACACAGAGAGTATTAAGTAAGAGCAAGGACTTAAATTGACTTACGAATATCTGAAAAAGTAAAAATATGCTGGATGGAGTTCACAGAGATACAACCGATACCCTCTGACTGCAGAATTTCTGTCTTGAGGCACAAGAATTCAATCGCCGGTCGTGGTGTTTATGTATTATCTGCTTCCTTTGAAACCTCTTACCCGTCGTAGCAATTCAGATCGACAAGGATGATTCTCGCAGCTATTGCAAGGCAGTCAGAGGTCCTCTTTCAGGAGGCGGAGAGTCCCATCTCACCCGCTGATCAGGTTCAGAATTGCATGGGACATTTCTGTGGCACAAATTGAATCCCTGGCAATCTGTAAACTGCAGGAATGTGTCTGAAAGTGAAGATGGGAAAAAAAGGTGTTTTTCAAGAGCAGATCACGTTGATTGAGAGAAGCAGATGAGACGGCCGGTCAAGTTAATTGCCCGAGTCTGATATAACATGGAGACGCAGCGTGGTAAGAATAGCCCTGACAGACCCTGAATAACACAAAGAAGAACAGGAGATGGATGGATCTCTGCTTTTTCAACACTCAATGCTTGTTGTTGTTGTTGTTGTTGTTGAGCAGCAGCTGTCTTTTCCTGCTGCGTTTGCACGTGTATTAAAAAAAGAACTCAAGAACAGACCTTGTGTTGCCCACTCATGCTCTTGAAATTGACATGGTATACCAAATACTTAATGTTCAAAAGTAAAAGCAACTGAGCCTTTTTTTCCTTTTTTTCCCTTTGCCTTTACAACAGCCCACACACTTCCTGGCTCTGCATGCGCATGATGACCGAACATAGAAATATACAAATCTTTTAATGAGCCCATATCACATTACGATTCATTATGATCAATGCATTTTCTCCGCCGCCTTTGCACAAATGCTGCTGCTTGAAGTACAATACAAACAATGCTATTTAGAACTTGTGCTGGAATTCGTTGTTTTCAATTTTTCTCTTATCCTGCTGGGTGGTGAAATTCACAGTGATTCTTTTTCTTTGTAAGCTGCCAAGGTTCTAAAGTTCTCATGTAGGGCATCACTGCGAGTGCGTGAGTGTCTATGTGTGTGTGCTGTAGCCTCAGCAGCAGAACCTGAGTAAGTTACTAACTGTGAGCAGACAAACACTAAAGAAAAACGCCTCGTTTTGAATATTCATAATATGATATCAGTTAACATAATTAGATAAGTTACAAATAATTGACAGCTACAAAGTCTCCGTGGTAACTTATAATTAAGATCTATGAAACATGACTGTATATTCATCAAAGACGTGGCATTTAAAATGCTTATTTCGGTGTGACTAATAGGTGCGTTAACACCTCTGTTCGGTGGAAGTGCACGGCGCCACATTAGTGCTGCAAATCAACACAATGGATTTTAATTGGTAATGCAAAAGTCAGAGTACACAGTACAATCAAAAAATAGACACTTAAAGCTGATCCTTTAATTACTTCCACCAAGGAGGTTATGTTTTCACTTTCGTTAAAGGTGCTGTATATGACATTCAGAGTCTAGGCACCCGCTTCAAATGTTATCAGCCTCATAGATACAGTATGGCTTAGAAGGGGCCTTCTACACTTACTAGTAGGTTCAGAAGGCCTTTATCCAATATTGACATGGTTGATCACCAATAGGAATACAAAAAGACGAGACCGACCTCTAGTGGCCGTAGTAATTATGACAGGAGCACAGGAGGATGTCAGGTTACGAAGTATAAAAAGTCCACATAGGGGGGAGGTCGGGTTGGATGGATGGGCCAAACAAACACAGGACCTTCACCCAGGAGACCGCTGTCGGTGTCATTGTGAAACCAAAAATTAACATTGACTTATTTTACTTTTGTTACCCAAGTAACGTACTTCGCACGTACGTAAGTTATGTAACAAACTTATTTTAACCTTTAACCTTGTTAAAAAGTTGTTTAGTTTCAATTCACAACATTAACTTTCACAATGTGCTAGGTGCAGTTTGGCAGTTTGAAGCATTAGAATGGTTGTGATAACCGCTGGTAACGCCCATTCAATTGGCTGATAACATCCAAAACGGTTGGTCTGGGGCCAGGATTGCCTGCACATGGCTCTCACCTCAGACGTCACAACCAAATATGGAGGTGGCTGAGCTGAAATGGCGCTAACGTGCTAACAGCGCTAACAGTGCTAACAGTGCTAACAACGACAACAGTACTGAACTAACAGTGTTAACCTATCACCGTAGGTCCGGGTGGCGATAGTGATAACCGCGCGTATGAGCGCAGTGCAGAGTGGCAGCGATTACGTAGCCAGTGGGACATAAAGGGAGGGACTCACATGCACTAACGTGCATTCGCAGCCGGCCCGGTTACCAAAACAAAGCACAGAGAACTCGGATTACATTGTCTGCTCAGGATGCCATTACTCCACTATATCCCTACTTAGATAATAGAACCTTTACCATAGCGAGATAGGGAATTTGGCCTTTGTGCAGGTCTGCGCTCTCGGAGTGCCTTTCTAATTATGTTTGTTGATGGAAAGACGATACGAAGACAGTGTCTTTGTAGAGAGGTTGATCAGTCTTACAGCTGTAATAGATATGCCCTGCAGATACATACTTATTCTAAGCATATTTTCTGTATTGTGTTCACACAGGAAAAGAGGTAAAGTAAAGTATACTTACAGCAGACAGAAAATGAAATACAATCAATTTTTGAGTGTGCTGTTGATGCACAGTAAATGGAGGAGCAGGTCAAAGCTGAAAACAAATTCAATTGTGCGTGGTGGTGGAAGAGCTTCAAAAAAATCTTGGAAAACAAAAAAGTAGGAATTAAATTTTAGGCAAAACGTTTTGATGTATATTTGTAAAGTTTCATTAGCACTCACTTTCCAAAGTTGCAGTTAGTAACTGCTAAAACAGTGTACTATGATAGTGATGTACATGATTAGTATGTAGTACACATGGTGTAGAATTAGTATGTAGTGTGGTGTCTGTACTTAATGTAGCCCCAGGGCAATTTGTTCTGCCCCTGAGTGCCATTGTGGCTGGTTTCCTGGTCTACTACCAGTTTCCCGGTGGTTCTGCTCAGAATAAATATGTTTTGGTTAATATTTACATGTTCAGTTCAATATACACATACAGTATGTTGTGTCACTTTAAATAGGTTGGTTGCAGTGTACTTGGTGAGCATGTGGTTTACTTTGAGTACAACCTAGTTGTTTAACTTTATTACATGTAATTGGTTGTTTGTGTCATGTCACTTTACCTGGTTGTGATTGGCTGTGGGGTGGGACTAGCGAGGAGCGGGTGGTAGAGCGAAAGAAGTGAGGGAGCGGCGCAATGGAGAGGTTGGAGAGAAGCAAGTGGAACGAAGAGAGATGTAGTAATTTGAGATTTATGGTTTAAAGTGTGTTTGTAAGTTATAGTGCTGTAAAAACTAGAGCCTGGGACTGCAAGCCAGTGAAACGCCGAATGTATACATTGCGAGTAGTTAAGTGGCTATCTGATATTGCGCCGTTAGCCTTTCCAGCTAACTAGCCAAGCTAACTACCGCCAAAGGACACTCTGGACTGCCCAGATAGCGCTCCAGGTGACCTGGATAAAAGTCTGGTAGCTCCTCTGGGAATGCGGGAGAAAGAAGATTTCACCTGTTGCACTGCCATGGTCAGCTATCAGCCTTTCTAGCTTTTTGCACTACTCTTGGAGGTGCAATATTAGGACTCTGTGATACAAACTCTGCTACGCTAACGTGAGTACTCGTCTTTTATTTGGCTCTGTTAGAGCGAAACGGTCTCAACTGTTTTTGGCCACCACGTTCCCAAGCATCACCCAGGCCTGCAAAGGGGTTGTTTTCATTTATGGTCCTTTTCTGTTTGCCGGCTTGTGTGTGTGTGTGTGTGTGAGAGTGTGTGTGTGGGCCCACCAGGTTATTTTTGGTGAAAGTAAAATAAATCATAAGAGTTCATTGCATATCCTTTGGTACTGCTTTATGTTATTTTGGGCTAGACCAAGTACATTAAAGGGTGACATATATGCTAGTGACCCCAGAAGGTTAAAGGAACATAGAAGATTGACTTGGGTTAATACTGACTTGTTTATCTCTGTGAAAGGTCAAAGTACTATTTTCTTGGTATACTATTATTGAGAGTATTGTGAACCTTTTTCATTTTTCATATTTTTGATTATCATTCCCTTTTAGTTAATAAATTGAGTAAATTGTTGGGGACATATTTGTTATGTGATTTTTATTAGGTATAAACATAACCACAGTGCAGTCACATATAAGAAATAGGGAGGAAATAATTATGGGTTATTAAAATAAAGCAACAACAGGAATAAGGGTTTAACTAAAGCCAACCTGGGAATTAAGTTTTTCGAACACAGGGCGCTACCTTTATAAAAAGGTGCAGAAAGCGCTACATTAATATTAATTCTAAGCAGGTTTGGAGTAAAACTTTGTCACCAAAATCTGGATTACGAAATTTGAGGAATCAAGAGGCGACATCTAACGTTAAAAGGAGCACCTTTCGTAGTTTGAGTCCTGTGCGGTTTTGATGCAAAGCACGTCAGTTGGGTGCTAGGGGTCAAAAAGAATCCAATTGCAGATGATTCCGCTTTCTTTCTCGACAGCCAATTATAGCCATTGGTCTGTGGTTCTATTGATGACAACTCAACTCAACAGTTTTGTGACAGGGTATGGTGTTACGCTCAAAAATGTATAAATAAAAGGAACATTTGCTTAATTCGTTTTTATTATAAGGAACAGCTGAAAATTTGTTGACAGTTTTTAATCCAAATTGCTGGCCAAAAAAGGGTGTTCGGTTAAAAGCTAGAGGAGTCAGCACCTGGTGAAGTTATCATTGAGCAATTTGTGTTGCTCTGCAACCCCATCACACTGCTCTAAATGTTAAAGGTCCCATATTGTAAAAAGTGAGATTTTCATGTCTTTTTTATTGTAAAGTAAGTTTAAATGCTTTAAAAATTATGTGAAAGTATCGAAACGTTCAATCCATGGAGAAATACACACACCCCGTATTCAGAAACTGTGCCTTTGAAACAAGCTGTAAGTATTTTTTGTCCCTTTGTGATGTCACAAATTTACAATATAAAGGCCATTTCACAGTTTTAAATGTAAACATTGTAAATGTGTCCCAGTTTAGATCCGGTTGCAGTGTATGTGAATGACATCAGCTCACAGGAAGTAAACATGGACCCAAGCTGTTGCCTAGCAACGCAATTCCATTACAGTTCCGTTGAAATGTGCTAAAACGTAGCGTTTCAGCGGGGTTTTTTTAAACATTACAGCATGTAAACATGTTCTAGTAGAAACATAAAATACAAGTATGGACCTGAAAATTTGCATAATATGGGACCTTTAAATCATTTTGTGGTATGTGATGGTAAAGGTGATGCTGTATCGTCGTAAGGATAATGCGTCATGAGCTGTCCTATAGTTTAAGACTGATGGCTACTGTAAAGCCCTCTGTGAAGTAGAAATATGTGGAATCAAAATTACAGTATTTATATATTTATTTATTTTTTACAAATTAGACAGCCACCATTCTCATCAACAGGTGAATTCATACATTATATATTGTTCAGTACAAAATATGTGGGCAAATCAAACTGTCCTCCTACATTCTTGCTGACTTTTGCCACCGGCTCTGCACGAACAGTCTTCAGCTTTTTTCTGCTATTGGCAATGCCCTGCAAGAGGTGTCCATGTGTTTTACGAACCAAGAATACTTGCCGAGAAAAAGAAATAACTTCCTGCTTATTTGGCAGGCCCCATCTGTGTATAGAGTCATCCTTGAAAAGACTCACTGGGGACAGATGAAGACATCTGGAGATACAGTACCTGCCACATCTGCTAATGTCTAAACACATTTACCTCAACCCTGTCATAACCATTTGAATTACCATGTATCCGTCGGATGATGCTTTGATCGGCCCGGCTCCCTGTGTCACAGCTCTTGAAGCCAGCATCCAGCCATCAGAGCCCATTAGAGAGCAGCAAAGTAAAGCTGTCGACACTGCGGCTACAGCAGCAGGGCTGGAACGCATTTAGAAAATATCCATCTTCTATTAACAGCTTGTGCACGCTGTAGTTTCTCCCAAAAACGAAGTATCCAGATAATGGTTGGGGTGTGGCTGCTACAAACAAATACAAGCAAGCTAAAAAGACAGTGAGGGAGGATGGAATGCTGTACTTCAAATTCTCACCTGGTAAATTTAGCATAATGTACATTTCTGCACCACTTATTCAGAGCTGTGATTCTCCACCTGAATCCGATTGGGCCCGAATCGCTGGGTTTGGGCCAGGCCGGGCTGTAATGTAGCGTGTGTAAATAATGTGGGTAAATACATTTTTCTTCTTAAAAAAAATATCATGTGGCTCAGTGTCCTTGAATGCTCTTAACTGCATCTGCAAGATTTCACAGACTGGAGAAAAACAACCAATCAGAGCCGAGCTGGAGCCTTGCTGTCTCTGAGCAGCTGTCAGTAACTCGTGAATTCCGACCAAACGGTCAAACTAGGCAGCGCTGATCAAATATGAATCAATATTCTGTTACTGTAATGAATATTTTTCTCCTCAAATGTTTTCAGAATCATCTTGTAGTGTACTGTTTAGCTGTAAAATGAGAAAGTTTGTGACCCGGCAGCCATGTTGAGAAGGGCGGCTGTGGCTCAGAGGGTAGAGCAGGTCGTCCACCAATCGGAAGGTCGAGCAAGACACTTAGCCCCAAATTGCTCCTGAAGGCATAGCCATCGGTGTGTGAATGAGTATTTAGATTAGATCCTGATGGGTAGGTTGGCACCTTGCACGGCAGCCTCTGCCATCAGTGTGTTGGTGAATGTGTGAATGCTGACATGTAGTGTAAAGCGCTTTGAGTGGCTGGGAGACTAGAAAAGCGCTATATAAGTGCAAGTCCATTTACCATTGAAGAAATACAAAGCACCGCCCACCAGCCGGAGCACAGCCAATAGGAACGCTCCCTCTTCGAAATGACCTGTGATTGGCCAAAGTCTCCTATTGGCTGTGCTCCGGCTGGTGGGCGGTGCTTTGTATTTCTTCAATGGTAAATGGACTTGCACTTATATAGCGCTTTTCTAGTCTCCCAGCCACTTATCCATTTATCAAGGTATTTCTTTATTTCTTATTTTGGCAGATTCCGTCTTCTATAAACGCCAGTCTCCAGGTTGAAAGTCATGTGTTTGTTTGAGCCATCCATTTCCCCCTCATTATCCTCCATCTATCAGATGCTAAATTTGTTGTTTTTTGTCTTTGTAAAAAGTTGTTTTTTTGTTTTATCTTTGTATGTAAAGCAGCAGAGTGCAGTTGGCAGGATGATAGATATGTGAGGCTGACCATCAGGCGTGAGCTTATTAGTATTTCAGGTCCTTCTTGTTGGACACCAGGAATACAGGGGTCTAATTAATTCATCCACTCAGTGCAGTGAACAAGTCCAGGGGGCATCAAGGACCTTATAAAGCGAGACTATATCATGCCAGGGATCCTTCCCAGAGATGGACTGACAAGAAATCAACCCACTCCAGGTAACAAAAAAACAAAAATAGTGTGGTCGTCACGCCTCATTGAGCGCTGCCTCCGTGCGTTATACCTGTCATACTTCTTTCTGCTGCCGAGGTAATGCACGGAGAGTCAAAAGAAATCTCTAGTTCAACCTTGTGAGATGGTGATACTCCGTGTGATTATCATTGTGCGAGCAGCGGTAGGCACTTAACATATTCGACTCACCGCTTGCCCAAGTGGTGCGGTGTGGAGGTGTGTGATAGTGGGAGGCAGATGAGAGGAGTAGTTCGGTGAGTTCAGGACAAAATATTCTAAGAAGCTATACAGGAGTTGCTTTGACGCTTAAGTAATAAACATAAATCAGAAGATTTAAACAGAGAATGGCTTTAGGTTTTCAAGACCAACTGCTAAATTTGAAGAGACAGCATCGGTGGTGTTTTTAGGTAGTGAGATTCAGTGGTTTGATAGGTGCAATGATTAGCTGTTACTACAAACAAATAAAGTCAATGAACGTGCACACTATCTGCGTTACACTCACTGTGCTTATTCTTGATGCCGTTTTTGCAGATTGTATCAGTTTATAGGAAGTTTCAAAATCATTTTGCAGTGCAATTATCATCAGGTCTTCAATTGAAAGCCGTCTCTGTTAGACATGTTCATTTGGGGTGTAAGAAAATATTATTTGGGATATTATGTTTTGTGATACTGTATCGATTCTCAAAAACATATAGATTTTTAACTAATAGTTCACATGCAAAGATTAACTCAGTCAATACTTTATTTCATTTGCAAAGAGATGCACCCTCTCAAAGTAGTGCAATGATGTTGGATGTTAAAGGGGCTGTTATAAATGCATATGCAGATCCCACCGTTCTGATTGCTTAAAATCGTGAACATTTTTTCACTCAGATTTTATGCATATGATGGTGTGTTCTTTATACTATAACAGTTTTCCTAAAATTAGATTTAAAATAAAAAAAAGAATATTCGCAATATATCGCAATATATTGAATCATAACCCCCTGTATTGTGATACGTATCGTATCGGCAGATTCTTGCCAATACACAGCCCTACTGTTAATAGCAACATTATATAAGGATTAGGATACAGGATTAGTCTGGTGATATTCTACAATTTTCTTATTGTCAGCAAATCCCATGAAAAGATCCTATGTACAAGGATCATCTGTGTAGCCTGATTTAGCTTCAAGTAACTTTTGACTGGTTATGAAACTCAATTCAATACTGATGCCTCTATATGACCTACATAGGGAAACGAGACCATCAGCGAGAAGATTGGCTAGTTATTCTCAATGATCTGTTTTCCGGTCAGCAGTATCAGACAAATTGATTGACGGCATGCAACTTCTTCAGCTCAGACGCCAGCGACCAGCCTGTCGCCTTCAACCTGCAGTCAGAGCTCCGTGCCCGGCAGCAGGGGCTCCTCCTCCAGCCTGGAGCAGAGCAGAGCCTCACCGCTCCGCTGGTCCCCGCTGGGACCCAACACCGACACCACGCTGCTGGAGGCCCAGCCGTATTACTGGGCCCGCTGGAGGGATGGGAGGCACGAGAGAACCAGGACTAAGTGGGGCAGACTGTCAGACCCTACTAATTCATGTGTTTGATTTAAAAAATCTAGCCTGTGACGGGAGACTTTGACCAATCACAGGTCATTTCAGAGAGAGATCGTTCCTATTGGCTGGTGGACGGTGCTTGGTACTTCCTCAACCTGATCTCAACATGGCTGCCGGGTCACAAACTTTCTCATTTTACAGCTAAACCGTACACTACAAGATGATTCTGAGGAGAGAAATAGGCATTACAGTAACAGAATATTGATTCATATTTGATCAGCGCTGCCTAGTTTCACCGTTTGGTTGGAGTTCGCAAGTGATTGACAGCCGGCTCTCATAGACGGCAGAATCCGGATCAGCTCTGATTGGTTGTTTTCCTCCCGTTTGTGAAATCTTGCAGATGCCGTTAGGAGCACCAGAGGACATCGGAGGAACATTAATTTTTTTTCAGATTACCTGTCTCATGCACTACTGTCAGGATATAGTGACCGCTTTATAAAAATAACTTTTTTTTAATAATATTTGCTCCATTTCTTCCTACTGCAGCTTTAAATTTGCTGTAGTAGATTAAGCGTTAACTGCTTGTTACCTTTGGACCATCACCGCAAGAATTCACACGTTCATATATGAGGATTTATACGCTTACAAGTCGGCTTCATTTCTGAAAAGCATCGACTTTTTTTTTTCAGTTCGATGTTTTTTGTGAGTTGCACGTGAAGCTCCAGCAGAGCTGCCCTTTGAACTTCCTTTGGTCCATTTGGTAACCTTCCAGCCAGAGGACCTCCATGCTGAGTGGGCCCGTCCAAAAAGAAGCAGGCTCTCTGTATCTGGCAAACTGCCAAGGCGTGTCTTGCCAGCTTTACCAGGTGCCCGTGGCCCCGGTGTAGGGGCCTGAGTCAGGTAGCGCTCCTCAGGCCAGATGGCCCTTCCATGGCGCTACATCACTCAGCCCTCCCCCTGAGTCCTTCTGGAGACCACTGGTCATGAAAAACGAAGAATCCTAAAAAGACTGAAAGAGCACTGAGATTAAAAAGAAATCATGAACAAATATGTGCTGTAGATGTTGCATTCGCAATCATACTGTATGTCCCTTATCATGATATACAAAACAGCCCTTTTAGATCACTTCCCAGGTCATTTTGTGCTCCTATTTAACAAAATATGCAAAAAAATCATCTTTTCTTCCTGTAAAACAAAATATGATATGTGCTTACGCACACTAGTACCAACCAATTTCAACCAATAATATGACATCCATCCATCAATATATCTGCAACTTTTAGCGACAAGGGAGGTGTGTGTGTGGAGCCGCAGTCTTCAGTAGCTCCGTATAGGACTGTGTGTTGGCAAGAATCTAGCGATACGATACATATCATGATACAGGGGTTACGATTCAATATATTGCGATACTGTAAGTAGGGCGATATATAGCAATTTTTTAAAATCTAATTTTTGGAAAACTGTCATAGTATAAAGATCATACCACCATATGCATAAAAGCTGAGTGAAAAAAGTTTATGCAATTATGCAATCAGAACGGTGGGATCTGCATTTGCATTTATCACAGTCCCTGTAATATCCAACATCATAGCACGACTTTGAGAGGGCACATACACCAAGGGGGTGCATCTCTTTGAAAATGAAAAAATGTTTGCATGTAAAATATTAATAAAAAATGGATACAGTGTCAGAAAACATAATATCGCAATATCCAATTTTTACCTCCGCCAAGGCCGAAGACCTAGGAAGGAGGTTATGTTTTCACCGGCGTTGGTTTGTTGGTTTGTGGATTGTTGGTTTGTCCGTTTGCAGGATAACTCCAAAAGTCCATGATTGATTTGAATTAAAGTTTTTGGAGGGGTGGGGTGTGGCACAATGAACAATCCATTAGATTTTTGGTGGCGATCTGGATCATGATCCGGCTTCAGGAATTTTTTTAAGGATTCCGATCAGCCAGAACATTAAGACCTCTGGGTATAACACATGCGCAGTGTAACTGATGATGGAATGATGACGCATGACCCTGCCTCTTTCCTTCAGAGAGAGAGCGGGGATAGGAGGGAGGGGGGGACAACTGTAGATTTGGAGTTTTTTCACATTAAACTCTGTGAAATTACAGTTGAGTTTGACCAAAGCACACTGGTTGATTGTTGGAAAGAGTAACGACGGCGGTTTAGGTGAGTTTTATTTTGTTTCTGTCCAGTTTGAATGAAGTGTTTTACGATGCTCCGCTACGTACAGCTGATCTCAACATAAAGAAAAATACACGTGGATGATGGCGCAAGCTGCACGGAGAGGGGGGGCAATCTCAGGCAGCTTGGCGGAGGTCTGCGCTCTCCGAGTGCCAATCTAGTTTTTATATTTTTTTACACCCATAGCTCTGTATCACACTACATTCTAAGCCCGCCCTCTTTTTAGCGGTCCAATGAAATGCGAAAGATTTGATTTAAATCCCTCTTGTAACTGAACACTTCTCAAATATTCCATTTCAGTGGGGAATAGTCCCAGAACAGAAGCTAAAGACGCTCTAAATTCCGTAAATCGGATTGTCTGGAAGTTTTATGAGCGTAGATCTTTCTTATATTCACCCATTACAGTCCGTCCGAGTTTGAAATGAAATGACAGCAATTCTTCGCACAGTATGGCCAATCAGGACAGATTTAAATTCAAAGTCCATCAATGCACTCTCTACCGACCTATTGGCCATGTAGCCCCTTTTTTCAACACCTCTTCCCAGCGCTTGATTGCTGTAAATGAAGAAAGGAACAATCAATGGTCAAATGACAGACTGCATTGCAGTATAGCATGCTGATGGAAGTTGGGGCTCAAAGTGATCCGGCCACTCTCTCCACACACTCCCCCTGCAGGCCCCGTACAAGGTCAAGGTTACTGGCAGAAGAAACTGTACAAGCATATCTATTCACTTCATATCTGTAAAAAAAGGCGGCTCAGTCGGTGGCTCATATGAAACCTCCCCGAGGGCTGCACATGGCCGAGCTGTATAGATACAATGTTATCCATCTGGGGATGGAAATTGTGAGCTCAGATAGAGAGTTTAATGGTTTTTAATACAAATATATAAGATATCTGAAGGCGATAAAGAGGGTTAAAATCTGAAAATCAAGCTTATTTTTGACCGTATATATATATATATATGGTGTTAAAAGATCATTCGATTTATCTTTTGATATCTTATGTTATATATTATAAGTAGGGGTGTAAGAAAATATCAGAAATATAATATTGTATATCGGGATATTATATTTTGTGACACTGTGTCGACTCTGAAAAACACTATTGATTTTTTACTAATAGTTTACATGCAAATATATACACCGTTCTGATCGCATAAAATCGTAAACATTTTTTCACTCAGATTTTATGCATATGGTGGTGTGTTCTTTATACTGTAACAGTTTTCCTAAAATTAGATTTAAAGGTCCCATATTATGCCCATTTTCAGGTTCATACTTATATTTTGTGTTTCTACTAGAACATGTTTACATGCTGTAATGTTAAAAAAAAAAACTTTATTTCCCTCATACTGTCTGCCTGAATATACCTGTGTTTACCCTCTACTTGAAACACTCCGTTTTAGTGCATTTCAACAGAATTGTAATGAAATTGCGTTGCTAGGGAACAGTTTGGGTCCATATTAACCTCCTATCAGCTGGTGTCATTCACATACACTGCAACAGGAAATAAAATGGGACACATTTAGAATGTTTACGTTAAAAAATATGCCAAATATTGGACATTTGCGACATCACAAAATTCCGGAAATCCTGATGGCTTTTTTCAAACGCACAGTTTCTGAATACAGGCTGTGTGTATTTCTCCGTGGATTGAGCGTATCGATACTTTCACAGGAAGTTTCCCTTTTTACAATATGGGACCTTTAAAAAATCACAATAAATCGCCTTACTTACAATGTTGCAATATATTGAATCAACCCCTGTATCGCGATATGTATCGCATCGTCAGATTCTTGATAATACACAGCCCTAGTTGTAAGCCATAAACTTAGTTGTATTTTGATGTTTTGGTCCTAATAAATTAGCAGTTTCTCGTCTGATCAACAGTACGACGGTATTCTGGCGTAATAAACCCTTTAAAAAGAAAAGCCACATACCCACAACATACAATATGGCACCTCACATTTCTCAGTGGCAGAGAGAAAGACAGGAACAGTGTTTGCTTTGTGTGGGGGTACTTCCTTACATCTCCCTCTCTCCCTCCTTCCACTGTTTCTTTTTCCAAATCACTCTCTGCTGTCAGATGTTGACTGAATCAGGTTAGAGATGGGCGGTGCAGAAACAGAAGCCCTCGCTGATGAAAATGACAAAGCATCTACCCTGTTTTGGATCTTGAGATGCACAAACTTACCTCCTTCCCCAGGAAAACATGAGCTTATGTAACCTGTAAAAAAAAAAAAAAAAAAAGAGAGAGAGACCTGCAAATGTCTGGTGCAGGTGTGCAGGAGTAATTGGAAACGGAAACCGATTTTAACGTGGATTAAAAAAACGTACACGCGACGACTTGAAATATTCATGTAAATTAGAGATGTTCATAATCTCTCTAACACTTACAAAATCCAAGGATGTTGTAATACAAGTGTTTTTTCTGATTTATAGGCAGCAGCAGAGACAAAAAGTAATAAAGCGCTTTGCAGATAGCGGTGCGGAGACAGAACGCTCTACAGGTTTTATTTGATGTGACTGTGACATTTACTGATTTGTTATTCAAAGTCTGACACAATGAGCACAGATAGTCTTGACATTAAGGAGCTCTGTTGTCTGCAGTCGTATAGTTTTTGCCCTGTGAAACGTTCCTTTTACCGGTTTTCAACAATTTGCTCACTTTACACTTGAATCAGACTTTTATCACCTCCAAGAATAACACAATAATTATGTGCAGTGCAGACGACTTGAATAGCAAAAGAGTGCGTATTAAAGCTTCAGTAGGCAACAAGTTTTGTAATTCAAGTGTTCTGAGAGAAAACTAGACTTCTGCACCTCCTCATGGCTCTGTTTATTAGGCTTTAGAAAATCTAATCAATCACAGGTCATTTCAGAGTGAGAGAGCGTTCCTCTTGAGCGTTCCTATTGGCTGTGCTCCGGCTGGTGGGCGGTGCTTGGTATTTCCTCAACAGATCTCAACATGGCTGCAAGGTGACAAACTTTCTCATTTTACAGCTAAACCGTGCACTACAAGATGATTCTGAAAACATTTGAGGAGAGAAATAGACATTACAGTAACGGAATATTGGTTCATATTTGATCAGCGCTGCCTAGTTTGACCGTTTGGTCGGAGTTCACGAGTGATTGACAGCCGGCTCTCATAGACGGCAGCTGGACGGCAGACTCCAGATCAGCTCTGACTGGTTGTTTTCCTCCGGTCTGTGAAATGTTGCAGATGCCGTTAGGAGCACCAGAGGACATCTGAGGACACAGAGGCACATCATTTTTTTCAGATTACCTGTCTCATGTACTGCTGTCAGGATATAGTGACGTTTTTATAAAAATAACTTTTTTTTAATCATATTTGCTCCATTTCTACCCACTGCAGCTTTAACCTTTTTGACCTATCATTTGATAAGCTTTGACTGACTTTACAAGTTAACAAACAGGATTGAAAATATGAAAAATAGCAAAAGAAGACATTAACATAAACGTGCAGGATTCTGACTTTGGATCATTTTGTTGAAGTTAGTTTTGTTGTTCAGCAAATAAATCCATTAAAACAGGATTCAGTACAAAAAACTAGTGCGAACCAACCGAGCCTCAATACCTCCTACGAGGTCAACCCTGTGCACAGAAAAACTCAACTGTAAAAACATGTTGCTGTTATATCAATGTAATTGGATTAGTCAGGCATAAAACCCCCCTCTCTTAAATTCAGTGACTCAGGTTGGGTAGAGGTGAGTTTCATCTGGCTTTTACAGGCTTGTATACATTTAAACCGATGAAGGTGAGTGATTCATTGGTGACTAAAAAGTTCCTCATTGTACATCTAAAAAACAGATTCACAGTACATGAAGGCATTTTTCTCAGGACCCATGAAGTTGGCCTTGAAGATAGTTCCATTAGCATCTCACAGGGCAGCAGCGTCGACTCACAGAAAGGTCTCTTCTCTCAGCAAGCAACTTGAACAGACTTGTTTGAAGCTGTCTATTTTTATCTAGGGGAGCCTTTTTCCCTGTTATCTTGGGGAGACTTTTTTTTCTGTTTATATGTGCTACGTATGCAAGAGCTTCCATTCCTCCACCTGGGAATCCAAAATATTGCTGGTTCGAGCACTTTTACCTCGTCTCATGGCGGGAAATATGCAGCTTGGCAGCTTTTTTTTTTTTTTTTTAAAGCGTCTGTTTCAGTGCCACCGAGGCACATCCTGGCAAGCGGGATGTCTTTGTTTCTTCAGGTTGCTACTTTTCTTCTTTTTTTTTTTTCACTGTCCTTAAACTTGACTGCTGGGATTTCTTAAGCTGACAAGCGACATTGTGATGGGGCAGCTGTGTAAAAGAAGTGTTGTGCCTAATGAGATTTCCGTGTGCTTTTTCCCTTCGCCTCGGGGCTTCAACAGCCTCGCGTAGTTCAAGCGGAGGTCTTATTACCGTATTCCTCAATCGAAGGACTTCTTCAGATTCACACCTCAAGCAAATTCCAGCCTTGTTTGATCCCTCAGCACTGCACTGATGAGTTGATCTGAGGGAGAAAAAAAAAAATAATAAAAAACTGCTTGACTCTGAGATGATGAGAGATATGGAGACATGCAGTGTCTACCAGCACTTTGCAGGTTTTAATTGCTGGAGAGACGAGGATCAGGTCAGAATGATCCAGGCATTGTGTCATTAGATGGAATAAGGATTTTTTCTGTCTTGTCAACCAGAACCCATATGGAAAGGATAATTAGAGCAGCTTTAATTAGTATACCTTTTCAATGACAGATGGTAGCATCTAGCTTTGTTGACGATATCCAAAAGGTACATTTTTTTTTTTTAAATCTGCAACTCGTCCCTCACAAGGTTTTTATTTGTTCTGTAATAAAGTCTGTTTTTATTGCACTCTTGCAATTTTATTTTGGCTTCTGGCTGTTTCACAGCACACAGACAGCGGGTACAGCTTGATACATCTGGGGGACAATTTCTCTATTTCTGACAGTTTGCTGTTTACATATCCAGACGCAAAACCCAAACCAACATATCTTGAGCTTCTACACGAGTCGTTATGGTAGTAACTCCACAGATAAAAAAGATATCTCCAGCATCCGCGAGGGTGTTAATGGAATTCACAGGGGGAAGGAGAGTTGAGGCAGTTTTTTCATTACCATCAATCATGGAATTGTTAATTCCAGTGATTAATGTTGGCTTCAGTCTCCTTTGCTATTTCTGCCTGTCTTTATACACACATTTAGCTCATAGGGATGGTTCCAGCCAAAGCAATGTCACAGCAAGGAGAAATTAGGGCTTTTATTCATAAATTAAAGTGGCAGAAATGAATGTGAATGCATAATTAGCAGTTTTTCATTAACAGGGAGTGATTTAAGACTTAATGATGAATATAAATGAAATGTTTGTTTAAAAAAAGTAGTTTATCGGGATGAGTAAGAGGTGGTTGCAAGTGGTTGGACGCTCACACCCCTAATTTGGAATTAAAAATGTTACCAGCTGTAATTGGAATATATTAGTGAGTACAAGGGATGTAACCGGATACAACGATATTTGAATATGAACACATAATGCGCCCTTTACAGAGGGTATCTGAGTTTGTGCATTTATATAAGTTGTTTTTTTCCCTCTAGGTTGACAAAAAATGCAGAACACACAGACATCATACATATAGTATACTATATTTAGTATGGTACTGTATATATCATATGATCTAGATGTTTTCTTCAGTATGAACGGTAATCCAGTTGATTGTTGGTCAATCCACGTCCATGGTCTGAGTGCAAACACAAACTGCTAATAAGTAATGCAGCAAAAAACAAAACAAATACCACAAAATAGTTGTCAGTTAAATATTTAAGAACATTCTGCATTGTTAATGGTTAAAACTGCAAAATGATGAACTGAAGTTAGGGACCATCTTAAAAGTGCAAAATGATGTGTTGAAGTGTTCTCCTCCCACTGCATGCACAACCACCATTTATCCATTTACTTATTTATCCTTTTTTGAAATTATACAATATTGTAGGGCTGAACGATGTGGGAAAATAATCTAATTGTATTTTTTTTAATCAATATTGCAATTGTGATTCAGTATGGATTTTTTAAAGTTCGTTGTCTTCTGTATTATTCACTATACAGAAGCAGTAAATCATTCTATAGTATGCCCAACCCACACATTGGATACAGTCAACGTGTTATGATGAAATGAAATGAACTGCATGAATTGACTTGAATAACAGATCTTTATTTAGCTTTTGAATTGTAAAAAGCTTGCTAGGTTTGAAATTACAATTCAAACCTAGCAAAAATGCAGTCTAATATAATCATCATGACTTAATGATTTAATTCATGAATATATATATGTGTATATATATACATTAATAAAATTGTACTGAAAAAAAGTTTTTTTTTTTTTTTTAAATCTACAATTTAATTGAAAATTACATTCTATTACAGTGCGATGTCGATTTGAATGCTATTAATTATTCAGCCCTACAATATGGTGCAATAAGCTATAAGTAGTTACGCCTGTTTTATCAATTTGTTCCTCATTTTTAGTCGTAGTATACACACTCTTCAGACCAATGTTTTTTTTCTGACTGTAATTTCTCATTAATAAACACCAATTCTATTTCTTTTTTTTCTTTTTTTTTCCTTTCTTTTTTTTTTAGGTGTGGTTCTTTATTTATTATTTGATTAATTTCCGATACTGTACATGGTTCCAATATTGTTATTTTGTACATTTCGTCGGCACTTAAATTAAGACATTAAAGCAGCAGTAGGTAGAATTGGAGCATATATGATATAAAAAAAGTGATTTTTATAAAACGGTCACTATATCCTGCCAGTAGTACATGAGACAGGTAATCTTCCGTGTCCTCCGTTGCTCCTAATGGCCTCTGCAAGATTTCACAGACCGGAGGAAAACAAGCAGTCAGAGCTGATCTGGAGTCTGCCGTCTCTGAGCAGCTGTCAATCACTCGCAAACTCCGACCAAACGGTCAAACTAGGCAGCACTGATCTTCTGTTACTGTTACATGTCTCTCCTCAAATGTTTTCAGAAACATCTTTTGGTGTACGGTTTAGCCTAGTACCAAGCACCGCCCACCAGCTGGAGCACAGCCAATAGGAACGCTCTCTCTCTCTCTCTCTCTCTCTGAAATGACCTGTGATTGGCCAAAGTCTCCGGTCATGGGCTAGATTTCCTGAAAACAGAGCCATGAGGAGGTGCAGAAGTCTAGTTTTCTCTCAGAACACTTGAATTACAATATGCTGGAAAGTTATTATGGAATTTTTGAAAAATATTCTAACTACTGCAGGTTTAACTAGCAGTAGAAAACAATTTAACACAACAAGTGAGTCAGAAAACGATACTCTAGAGGATTTCCCACAGACCAGGTCCCACACCCTGCCTGTGTATATTCAAATACAGGTAGCGTCCTTGCATTGTACCTTCTATTTCTTTATTTTGGTGTTGCATCTGCAATACACCACCTAAATATAGAAAATGTATTGCCTTCAGGTATTCATGAAGACCGGCTGCTGCGCACCTGAAAAAATAAACAGCATGTGTAGGCGTCGCTTCTCACTTCTTATTACCTGCAGCAGATCTTAGCGAGCACACAGGATGCAAAAAATTATGTTAGTATGATCGACAGCACGGCCTTGGCATATTTAATGACAACATCTCGTGTGAGAAAAGTGGAAGTCAAGATATACATGTAAAAACGATGTGATGTGAATTATGCATCGAGGCACTCTACCTGAACCCTCCGTCACCTAGTCGACGTTGTTTCGCTGTAATTACAGTGCGGCAAACGCAACGAAGTGTCACAACAACATCTCCACGGTGCGGCCTGATATAGTGCGTGTTAATGTTTTCTAATAGGTTTTATCAGACGTAGAATGAGAGGTTGAAGTAGGAAAAAGCAGCTGTTGTGATCCATCAACTAACTTCTCTGCGAGAAACATAACTCACAGGAGCAGAGAGTGATTAGCAGCGCCCTGTTTTGATTCATGATTAGACATTGTGTGTGACAAATCTAGAAATTGGATGAAATGGAGACTGAACAATTTGCAATCTAACTCCATTTAGCCGCAAATTGGACAGACATCTGTTTTCTTAAGCGTGTTGCTGGCTTTTTTTTTCTTCTCTCCCATTCCCCTGCATGGGGGTGTTAATCCAGCTCTTAGCTGTCATTTGAATAACATGTTTGTACTGATCCCTGCAGTGTGCAACTGTGTGATGCTTCTCTCTGATCTTCCTCCCCAGAGGACCATAACTCTCTTTATAATGTCACTGGCATTTTTTATTCTGACTCCAGCCCGTCAGCACCCAGAAGAGAGGACAGGTTGTGTATATCCATCAGTCACTGAGTGTATAGTCATTATATCAAGCCAGACATCAAATAGGTAAGGTGTTTCAGCAGCCTGATGTGCACCATATTGTAATGCGCACTTCTTTTTTCACACCACCTAGTTGCGTCGGGGAAGAATAATGTAGCTGAAACTTTGTTTGTATCACTCTCATTGCAGAATGATGGGCATCTTCATTAGAATTAAAGGGGAGATATCATGCTCATTTTCAGGTTCATGCTTGTATTTGTGATTTCTACTAGAAAATGTTTACATGCCTATAAGGGACTGTTTGTAAGAATCAGAAATTGCTTGTTAACAGCGACACCTGTGGCCGTTAAGTCAACGAAAGTCAGCGTCCTGTTGCTCGCGCTTGTGCTCGCTCTACATAGACATGAATGAGCATCGCTCAAAACAGTGAGGCGACACACGTCAGCTAAAACCACAATATCACTCTATATTTCAGCTGCTTGGCAGTAATGTTAGCTGACCACACGAAGGTCTCTCCATGAATCAATGCTGATCCTAGTGTTGGCTATTCCTGCCTCAGCCTCCCGACCGCGGCCGGAGGGAACAGGGGAGACACCGGAGTTTTGGTCGGAGGCGATAACGTAACTCGCTGCGGAGCCCCGTCACTTCACAAGACACGGGAAACCTCTGTTGGTCTGGAGGAGCTGCAGCATTTATTTATGCACAAACGTCCACTGAACATTCACTAGATATTCTCAGAGCTAAACTAACTCTTCTGCAGTGTGGAGTGTGCTCACATGCTCGTGAGAGGTGGAGCGAGAGAGCGAGTGAGAATGAGCGCGGTGTGTGAGTGAAGGCAGGCAGAGGAGCAGAGGAGCAGAGACTCCGGCCCTGGAGACCAAAGCTACGGTCTTCCCCGCGTCTTCTGACCGTGGCCAACACTGTTTAACAGACGGGCTTCACTAGATAGAACTTTGCGGTTTTGGTGCTTCCGTGTAGTTTGTGTTGGAGTCTTGTCTGAAAAGTGTAGCCACAGGCGAGCGTATACGTGTAAGAAGTTACAAACAGTCCCTTCAATGTTAGAAAAACACTTATACCTGTATTCACCCTGTGTCTGAAACGCTCCATTTAAGTGCCTATTTCTTTAAAGCTGCAGTGGGTAGAAATGGAGCAAATATGATTAAAAAAAAAAAGTTATTTTTATAAAACAGTCACTACAGTAGTGCATGAGACAGGTATTCTGAAAAAAAAAAATCATGTACCTCCGGTGTCCTCCGGTGCTCCTAATGGCATCTGCAAGATTTCTTAGTGTTAGTTCACAGTCTGTGGGTTGGTATAGGCTCTCCAGATACCCAAATGTATGTGCACAAGCACTGAAAAAGTCAGTATTTTATGATATGTCCCCTTTAAGAAAACTTGAATTAAATCAGCGTGTGGCACATTTACCAAGTCGTGGTGTAATATACTGCGTCCCCAAGGGGCTTGTGGTTGTAAAAGTGAATTATTGTTTTATTAAAGGTCTTGATAAAATTAAAGCTGCTTCAGTTATTCACTGCCTTCAAGCTCGTGAGGAACGGTGTGATATAGCAGAATACAAACCTCTCTACTGTAGGTGAGCTTAGCTGAGGCGGTCTGATTTTTTTTCTAGAGAGCCTCACAGCATCTTCAGTCTCTTTCTTTCCACACATTTTATACCTCATTATGACATAAAAGTTACAGCTCACTCACCACCAAGGAAATGCATCAAGAGTCTCTTAACCTCGAGTGAAAGCATTCCTGAAAAACACAACACATCAGCGATTCTTTAATGAAAATGGTTGTGAGTAGAGTGAGTTGTAGAGTAAAGAGCGTTTCATTTCATCTATAGATTTGGGTTCAAAGTCATTTTCTTTTGGTCATGGTGAAAATTAGAAAATAAATGGTTTTGTCTCTCCTCCTCCTCCTCCTCCTCCTCCTAACATGACTGATGATAGAATGTGTAGCTCCTCTAGGATCATATGATAGAAGACTGTACTGTATATTGATGGAGAAGTACCAATCTTTGATGTGTGTTCCTTCCAATGTGGGCGCTTGGTCTTCAGAATAAAAGAAGGAAGTTTTAATTTGGTATATTCAGCAGTGGAAGAACTATCCAGATCATTTACTTAAGTAAATGTAGCAATGCCACACTTTGAAAAATATGAAAAGGAGTCATTCTGCAGTAAAATGTTCCCTGTTCCCAGTTTTACTATAATATATAATGTTTCTGAATTAATATTACTGCTGCAATAATGTGCATGTTGCATTTTAAGGTTCTAATTTTAACCACTTTATATATTGCTGGATGTTCTACAGCAATGCATCATATTCTAGAAGTACTGTATAAGGTAGTATTAAATGGAAATACTGGTTCTACAGTGCCCATGTCTATAATGAATTATAAATATATTTATAGTGTGTTTATAATCTGCTTCTAGCACTGTATAATTATAGTTTTTATAACAATAATAATAACACACTATAAAGCATTTTATCATGACTCATTAAGGTCAAGTATAATTAATGACTGCTGGTCACTCAATGACAATTTGTTTTTGCAAGGATCATAGTGTATTATCATAATCAGAGCTGTAACACATTATAATCTTTTTATGATGCATTATAATGTCATTACTCTAAGTGGTCATTGTTTGCTTTCAGTAAAGTAAACACTAATTTTACAACATTTTGTTTGTTGTTTTTATTAAATTATATATATATTAATTTTACTTAAAGCAAACATGACCACTTAGAGTAACTTATAATCACATTCAACAGTAATTATAATGCATTATACAATTATTATAATGTATTACAACTATGAGAATTAGACCATACACCATGATCTTTGCAACAAAAAAGTCAGTAAGTGATCATGAGTTATGAAGTATTATGATACTTGACCTTATAAGCCATTATAACATGTCATTAGTCATGTGAGTTGTTAGTATCGTCAGTCCCATGAGTCACGTGAGCCATTAGTCACGTGAGTCGTTAGTATCATCAGTCCCATGAGTCATGTGAGTCATTAGTCACGTGAGTCGTTAGTATCATCAGTCCCGTGAGTCACTTGAGTCATTAGTCACGTGAATTGTTAGTATCGTGAGTCACGTGAGTCATTAGTCTCTTGAGTCGTTAGTATCGTCAGTACTGTGAGTCATGTGAGTCATTAGTCACATGTGTCATTAGTATCATCAGTCCCATGAGTCACCTGAGTCATTATTCACATGAGTCGTTAGTATCATCAGTCCCGTGAGTCACCTGAGTCGTTAGCCACGTGAGTCGCTAGTCAGTGAAGTTAACGTCAACCACAACCGTTTTTAATATCCTCTACCTTTAAGAAGGGTACCTGAATGTTTTGGTTGGTGTGTGTTGGCATCAGAAAAACACTGCACTACGCAATGCAATAACAATCAGCCAGATCAGGGAATTTAAATAGACACTGTACAATGTGATTATACAGCATCTAATTAAAAGCCTATTTTCTGATAAGACAGCCAAATAAACCCACACCTACAATGCCAACAGTAGAAGACAGTGGGGGATTTGTAATAAATCTATGTGTGCGTGTTGCTCATGATACTCAACATAGTCCCATGAATCAATGGAAACTTGAAGACAGGTGGCATTACCAGTGGCACAATATGTTCTGAAGAGGTTCTCAGCATCAAAAACAATTTCTTTTTTATTTAGTACTTCCCATGCACTTTACAGAGGAAAGCAAATCCAAAGACTTTTTAGCGGTGTTCAGTGTGAGTTTGTTATCCTGGTTAAACAGCTGGCCCAGACAGACAGCTCTGTGCCCAACTCAAGCTGATTCTGCTTTGGGTTTGTTTTCCCTATCAAAAGGCTGCAGAGAATAGAGCTTTATGAAGAATTGCATTACTCTGCATAATTACAGCACATTATGCACCTTCATTTGTCATCCTGTGCTAAAATGCTCATCAGACAAATGTTTGGTCTCTCAGTTGTTACGCCATTTGTAATAATACCAAGTCTCTTTTCAATGGAGCAACAAAGTCTGTCAAGTAATTTGAAAGGGTTTTGGTATATGCACACAAAGGGAATGTGGTGTTTTTACTCTGTTAGTCAGTTTCAGACTATAGCTGAAGTATATTCATGTTAGTATACCTTTAAAGATACTTACTGAAATATCAACATTTCTCTAATTGAAAACAAAAATCTGTGTAATTCTTAATCTCTTAATTGGCCTGTCTTCATAAGGAGGCCATTTTTTTTTATAGAACACATTCATTAAATATGAGAGTGTGGCATGTATGAAATTGCACAGATCTCTGCCAACACTTTCTCTACATCATGTTAATATATTCATAAAGCCATCATATTTAAAGAAACAGTGCATTATTTATGGACCTAAGTAGTATGAGTTGCATGAAGTCATGCATTACAGTCAAAAGCTTTTGAACTGTAGTTTTGAAAAGTTGTAGCTGCCTGCCCATGCAACTTCCTTTTTAACTGCTCGGCTTTCTCAAGGTTGTACTTTAACCAGTGCTGTAGTGTCCTGGGGAACTTAAATACAGAAATAGAAAAGAAACAACATCACATGAATGTGATTTGTTTCCACCGACAAGACTACGCAGTCTGGAGGCATTCAAATAACGGAATTTGGTTTCCTTATACCCATTCCCAACGAGCGTGGATCCGACCAAACGAAGCCCTAAATAACAGTAGCTTTAGCTGCCATTGTTAAATCTGTCACTCGGTGCCCAAGAGATCCAGTGCTAAAGGCCTCAGCTAAATTTGCTCTCTGTGTGACTCAGGGCAAGCGGGAACAGAGAGCAACTGAACCAAGGGGCTTCTGGGCTTTTCACAACATAGACTACTTCATGTGATTTATGTGGATTCTTTTTTTTTTTTTTTGGTCCCTGTTTGCTTAAGAAATGCGAACACAGTCTGTCCATGGGGTGGAACAGACTGTCATAGAGGTTTTTTTTAGTACACAGTCAGAGGCACTTTAGGGCTGTACAGTAAGTTATTGAGACTCTCTCTTGGTTGTCTTGCGACATTTTACATTTATGTTTCTTTTCAAACACTTGATGCCGACATTAATGCGCCTTTCAAAAGTGAAACTGTTCAAATTTAGGTTCAGTTCATTCTTGACCTCAAAACGTTGTCAGCTCAAAGGCAAACTTCCTTCTAATGAAGGCTGAGATATGGTAAAAAGCTCCTGAACGAGTGAGCAAGTCAACCTTGGGCTGAGATAGAACTTAGTTGCCAGTACATTCAAATTGAGCTAAACACAAAGATGTATGCACCATGTTAAGAAGGGTCACAAATCATTCTGACCAACATGTTAAAAGCCAATGATCTTAAAGGTTCCATATTGTAAAAAGTGACATTTTCATGGCTTTTATATTATAAAGCAGGTTTAAGATCTATGTAAATACTGTGAAAGTATCGAAACGTTTAATCCACAGAGAAACAGACACAGCCTGTATTCAGAAACTGAGCTTTTGAAACAAGCCGTCAGGATTTCTGTCCATTTGTGATGTCACAAATATACAATATTTAGACAATTTCAAAGTTTTAAACGTAAACATTCTAAATGGGTCCCAGTTTATTTCCTGTTGCAGTGTATGTGAACGACATCAGCTGATAGGAAGTAAACATGGACCCAAGCTGTTGCCTAGCAACACAATTTTGTTGCAATTCCGTTGAAATGTACTAAAACTGAGCGTTTCAGACAGAGGGTAAATACAGGTATATTCAGGCAGACAAAATGAGGAAAATAAAAGTTTTTTTTAAAAATTAAAGTATGTAAACATGTTCTTGTAGAAACAAAAAATACAAGTATGAACCTGAAAATGAGTGTGATATGTCCCCTTTAAGTATTTCTCTATAACATGAAATATTCATGACTAAATACGCAACGATCAAAGTTAATCTTTGGAAGAAAACGTTCTATATGGTATAGGCTTCACCTTCTAAGAGCTGTCGCTATTGGGCCTATCCCTATGCACATGCGCACATGAAGATTTCTTTCGCGCCCTTGTGCTTTACATAGCCGGGCCGGCCTCGCATGCTTTTCGTGCGTGTTTGTGCATGTGAATGTGCCCCACTGGCTAGGTCACGGCCGCCGCTCTGCACTGCTCTGCACCGCTCTGCACTGCTCTGCACCGCTCTGCACCGCTCTGCACTGCTCTCACATGGCGGTTACAGCTAATAACACTGTCCCAACCGACGGCGTCGTCACGGAAGCATTGCACCCACCCTCCGGTTCCCCCTCAGGTAAACACCGTTATCTCTGTCAGCACTTTCGCCGTTCTTTGCGCTGTTAGCACTGTTAGCTGTAGCCGCCTCAAGTGAGGAAGATCAAGTCACGTAATATAAAAAGTGAGAGAGACTATACTTGCGGTGGGCGGTTCAAACAAACACAGGGCTTTCACCCAGGAGACCAGTGTTCATGTCCCATGTGAAAATAAAAACGTTGTTGAGTTATTTTGAAGTTACGTCAGTGACATTTTTCCGTACTTATGTTGTTTACATACGTGTTTTACTTAGTTTACGTACTTATTTCAAACCCAAACTTGAAGTTTTTCCTAAAACTAAATACTTGATTTCCTTGCCTAAACCTAACTGCGACCTTTATGACGTTCTTAATTTTAAGGCCGACAATGTTTTACCTAAACCTAACTGCGGCCGCTACTGTCATCTTTTGCCTAAAAATAACCGTGAGCGTTTCACGTTAATGCCGTTTAATGACACGTTAAAAGCACAACGATAACCCTGTGGCGTGAAATTACATGAAATGATATATATCGTTACACGTGTAATGCCCTTAAAAGTAGCGTGCTATTTATACGTGTTCCCATGAGATCCTGTTGGAAGATCATACGACTAACTTATCATATCTGTTCAAAAGTTTTATCTTAAAGGAGAGTTGATAGATAGTTTGTTTGAAATGTTACATAAACTATACAGTATTTTGCTGTGTTTGGACTAATCGCATTATAAATGGATGTAGAATCTTAATGGGATGTGCGGTCTGTATTGGTCCAGAGCCTCTTCCTTATTGGTTTTGGAAGCAGAATATTCCGCTCCAGATGAATTACCCCGGATCCCCAGGCCTTTCATTTGTCAGCACTAATGACCACAGTTCCCTCCCTCTCGCTCTGCTGTTGTTTTACCTGTAATAATGGATTGATTTGAAAGCAGCTGTGAGTGAGTGAGAGAAAGTTTGCATTGAACTCATTAAAGTTTGTATTATCCAGTGTTTAGCACACTGATTATAGCAAAAGGAGCCATCTGCTTGGGGGAGCGGGGCTCCCATCACAGCTCTTTATAATTTACCAAACAAAGTTTGTCGCGGCCGTCAAAAACCTGCAATCTGGAGGGGTACAGCAGAGGTTTGTGGCATACAGTAAACTAAAAGGTGTCGGTGTATCTCCGGTGAATTATGTAGATGATGTTTTCATAGGGTGCTCCTTGGTGCTCTCCGTGTCATTCAATTAATGCAGTTAGCTATTACTCTGTTCTTCAAAAATGGATTGGCTTACTGAGAAATGAGATTGACTTGTTTCTCATTAAAGGGCAATATTGTAGGGCTCTCCTGGAGGTCCTTACTCTGGAAGACATTAGCATATTTATCTTTATCCCTGTTAGCATTCTAGACCCGTATTCAAGAAATTACATGTTTTTTTAGGGTTGTAATGAGTACATAAATTACATTCTTATACTACTATTCTAATACTCACCTACCTTCCTCACCAAAGAAAGAACAGCATTGGTCATTTGCTCAAATGCTTAAGACAACCTACTTTCCAGAAAAGCATTCTTGACAAATAATAACCGTTGTTTCTCAGAAGCAAAGGCAGAAGTAGCATAATGTTGTTATAGTAAAACCTCTTGTGGACAGTGTTGCCAGGCGCCAAAACAAAACCGTCACATCACCCCTGCACACTGTTGGGAAGCCGACGACATTAAAGAAGCGTGCCGCTTTCTCATCCTCCTCTTGTTTTGACAGGAACTTCACCATGGTGTTCACCAGAGGTGTGAGGGCTGTTTGAACCTCGGTGAATGACACGACACACTGTTGACCCGTGGACATGAAATACCTCGCCAATGAATGACTGGAAAGATCCCGTAGCATAAAAACCATACAACCGACTGTTGTCATCAGTCACTACAAGCATGGGTCATTAGGGGCCTACTACGCTGTAAAAGTGAAAGTGAAACTTAAAAGCAACACGTTCTAACATGTTGTAAAACTGAATTAAAAGTCATGTTTTGAACACAAAAAAAAGGCTTCTTTAAGTTTAGGCAAAATAAATCAAAACACTTAGGTTTAAGGAAAGAAATTGTGTTTTGGGTTAAAATAACTACGAACACAAAGAGAACTACACATTATTAGTTTCACACATGGAGGCAAACTCCAGTCTCCTGGGTGAAAGCCCTGTGTTTTGTGTCCCATCCATCTTCCCTGACCTCCATCACTTATGAAGTTTTTACATTGACTATACTACAGCACCTGACTTCCACTTCTGCTCCTGTCATAATTACTACAGTTGCTAAAGGTTGCTGTTGTGTTCTTTTATACCTTCTATCAGTGATGTACCATATACATAGATGATGAAACCTAGTAGTAGGTGTAGCAGGCCTTTTATTGACCAACATCTATGGGGCTTATAGCGACTGATAACGCCTATTTAATAGCCTGTCAACAGTCTAATCGGCTGAACTGTAGAGCAATCATTAATTGCAAAACTGCTGTGGAAAGTAGAGTGATCCAACTCTAGACGGTCGGACAAATGGGGAATTGACTGTCGGTCAAATCTATGTGTAAAATAAATTGCTCATCGTTAACACTAGGACTGTCATAACCCGTTCCATTTAACGTTGTTTCAAACGTTTTAATTATTCCGTCATTGTGTAAGATATGTTTCCCTCATGCCCTGACTTTTCCTAAATATCTATTCTGCACACGCCTGTATTGTCATTATGATAGAATAACATTTAGAAAACCAAATGTATGTTTGTCTGTTTTTTCATGACAAAAGCCCCATTTAGTCGCCAGGACTATCGCCAGTTAACGTTGGTATTCTGCTCCAACTCTCCTCCGGCAGCTGAATTGATGCATTTGCATAAGGCCGTATAAGCGCATTGAGACAATGAATGGGACACAGAAACACACACATGCACTTATAATTGCTTATCACAACACTAAGATATGTAAGCCCACAGTATTCTTCATATCATGTGTAAATAATCACACTTTTTGTCTAATAAATGTGTGCACTGTACACATATATAATTAGGACTGTACTGAATAGTTCAAAGCTTGATTCATAACGTTGACATTCAAATTATTATTATTTATAACTTACAGAAATATTGCATGCAATATTCCACCTTGTCTCTTTCTCTCTCTCGCGCACAGCGAGTGACACAGCGCTCGGTACTTGTCTCAGTCTTCAGTCCAAAAGTCAATGTTTATTGAAAATGGATAGAAGTAATCATTTCCAAACTTCACAACATGCTTTTATCTGAAAAAAATATTCTCCTTTAATCCATATTCATTGCATTTAGCCTTTCAAAAGAACATTTTGTTCAATATGCCACGGTACTGTTTCTTCGCAATGGACTGTTAATGCATCAGGTGGCAGCATGAAAACATATCATATCATATGAAAGTAGCACATTTTAAATTGCTAAGAGTATACCAGCTTTCTGTAAGTTCTAACAGTGTGTTCCAATTGACGTACTTCCGGAAGTACACTTCAATGTAGTGCACTTTGTGCACTCCGTACTTACTTGAGTAGTGCGTGAATTTCAACAGGGAAGGGTCGTCTCAAATCTAATACTCTGCGGCGCACTGACCGGAAATGACGATTGCAACATTTCACCGCGGCTCGCTACCCGCCAAAATATTTTTTTCTTCTTCGGGGTTTTACAGCAGATGGCATCCTTTGTGTTGCACTGCTGCCTCCTTCAGGTTTTACTCGTCCACTACCTGCCAAAATATCTGCCTGTTTTGTTGATCAAGAATACACAGAAAATGAAAGCAAAGTGGAAATTACATTTCCAACGTTGTCGCCTACGCCTACGATGTGTCCTCCTGTTGGCTGAAAATTCACCGGTATGTTTACGTGTTGTATTGAATTATTCTGTTATCTACGTAGCCCATAGATATCCATAAAGTACGTTGTTCAGCACCGCAAAAGCTCCTGCATCATTCACTCAACTAGCTTTGTTGCCTAAACCTAACCAAGTAGCTTTGTTGCCTAAACCTAACCAAGTAGCTTTGTTGCCTAGACCTAACCAAGTAGCTTTGTTTCCTAAACCTAACCAAGTAGCTTTGTTGCCTAACATAACCAAGTAGTTTTGTTACCTAAACCTAACCAAGTAGCTTTGTTGCCTAGACCTAACCAAGTAACTTTGTTTCCTAACCTAACCAAGTAGCTTTGTTGCCTAAACATAACCAAGTAGTTTTGTTACCTAAACCTAACCAAGTAGCTTTGTTGCCTAAACCTAGCCAAGTAGCTTTGTTGCATAAACCTAACCAAGTAGTTCTGTTGCCTAAACCTAACCAAGTAGCTTTGTTGCCTAAACCTAGCCAAGTAGCTTTGTTGCATAAACCTAACCAAGTAGCTTTGTTGCCTAAACCTAGCCAAGTAGCTTTGTTGCCTAAACCTAACCAAGTAGTTCTGTTTCCTAAACCTAACCAAGTAGCTTTGTTGCCTAAACCTAGCCAAGTAGTTCTGTTTCCTAAACCTCACCAAGTAGTTCTGTTTCCTAAACCTAACCAAGTAGCTTTGTTGCCTAAACCTAGCCAAGTAGTGCTGTTTGCCTAAACCTAACCAAGTAGCTTTGTTGCCTAAACCTAGCCAAGTAGCTTTGTTGCCTAAACCTAACCAAGTAGTTCTGTTGCCTAAACCTAACCAAGTAGCTTTGTTGCCTAAACCTAGCCAAGTAGCTTTGTTGCATAAACCTAGCCAAGTAGCTTTGTTGCCTAAACCTAACCAAGTAGTTCTGTTGCCTAAACCTAACCAAGTAGCTTTGTTGCCTAAACCTAGCCAAGTAGCTTTGTTGCATAAACCTAGCCAAGTAGCTTTGTTGCATAAACCTAACCAAGTAGCTTTGTTGCCTAAACCTAGCCAAGTAGCTTTGTTGCCTAAACCTAACCAAGTAGGTCTGTTTCCTAAACCTAACCAAGTAGCTTTGTTGCCTAAACCTAGCCAAGTAGCTTTGTTGCCTAACCTAACCAAGTAGTTCTGTTTCCTAAACCTAACCAAGTAGCTTTGTTGCCTAAACCTAGCCAAGTAGCTTTGTTGCCTAAACCTAACCAAGTAGCTTTGTTGCATCTTTGTTTTGTTTCAATTGACAACGTTAACTAAATGTTTAAAACTCTGACCATAATCCGGAAGAAAATGTGTTTCCCTTGAAACGTTACTGAGAATGAAATTTAATTGTATGAGAACGTCATTTTGTAGGAGACAGGGTTGCACAGGAAACAAGATTAATGATGAATTAGGGATCCATTCTTCAAATGTCACACCGCAGTCTGAAGCTGCAGATGGTCTTAGATCATCCCTGTCTTTGAGTCTTTGTGGAGCGCTGGGGGAAGAAGTTGAAGAACACAGATGTCACAGCTTCAGTGTTTACCTGTACCTCTGGATTTGTTGCAAAGCTGACTAAAAGACCTCTGTTGTATTTTCAGCTACTTTAATTTATTTAGAAGTCAATTTCATTGTCTGATTTAAGTGCCTGTTCCATTTGTTTCAGCTAATAAAGCCAGCAGGTTCGTAGGGATAAAAAATGTTCATTACCTTTCAAAGTTCACTGGGTTTTTATCTGTCCTGTTAAGAGGGTTTTAAGTGCCTTGTTAAGTTGCCCATTTATTCAGGTCATATTGATCTCACATGGCCGCTGGAGGGCTGGCCAAATACCATATTTTTGAAAACTTCCTCTTGACTGTAAAATGCTTACATACTAATTATTTTTGAAATGTTGGACTTTCTACAGCCGCTTCTAACCATTAGTGATCAATATTGTTTGATATTTCTCTGCACGCGGTCATTATTTTGTCACCGCTGCAATTACTGCATGGTGGGTATTGATGCAAAGCTTTTGCTTGTCTCCAGGGTTTCACACTCTGTTAGTTAAACTTGTGACAGAAGATTTACCCCTGATCTTTCGCTAATTGTACAAGTTTTCATCATCTGCTCGCCCTCTTACCTCTATTCTTGCTCCCTCCTTTGTGGATCTTTTCGGTCTGTAGTTTGCTCAGTGTTTGATCTCACAATTCAGTGATTTTTTAATCTGTCATTCAGACATCCCTTCACCTGTTCAGTGATGTCCACTTGCTATTTTCTGACACCAGCAGTGGTATAACAATCCAGTTACTGATGTTTCCAATGTGAGCCCCGTGTGTGAGACAAGACTTTTTCTGTATCACTTATGACAAGCCAGAATAGATCAATGACAAAAACAGTCAAGATTCACAAATAGTTTCTCCCCTTCTCCATCACAAGGAAGTTTCCGACAGCATTACAACCGCTGTAACTTTCTCCATCTCTCCCTTCATTCTCGCAGATGAAAGTTTCTCTCTTCCTCTTCTCCCTGTTCGCTTGCCACATCTTTTGCCTGCCATAAATATAGACAGCTTTGGTATTTTTTTTTAATGCTATTTACATTCAGCCCCATCTATCCATTTCCTTGCCTGTCGGGCAGCGTAGTCAATTATATGTATCTATGTCTGCAAGAAACGCTCCATGCCCCCTTCACATCCGGTGATGTATAGACGGTGGAACAACAATATAAACTTGAGCCCCTTAAAGGAGCAGTGTGTAGGATCTGGCGGCATCTAGCGGTGAGGTTGCAGATTGCAACCAACTGAAGCCTCTCCTGTATGCCTGGCGTGTAGCAGAACTTCGGTGGCAAACACGAAAATGCAAATGACCCCTCTCTAGAGCCAGTTGTAGGTCATTTGGAGCAGAGATAGTGCGTAAAGTGTGTGTGTACGCGGGAAGTGAGTGGTGAAGCAAGAGAGAGAGAGCAGTGGCGACGGAAGTGAGTAATGTTCTCGACTCCAGCCCAATTACTTTTATGTACTCTACTATTTAATTTTCCCTTTTATTAAAGAATTAATTAATTCATTTTTATTAACTTTTAAATGTATGTTTTTATTTTTGCATTTATTTTATAATTTTTGTAAATGTATTTATTCAAAACTAAATTCATGTATTTATTCATTTCTGCACGATTTCCCCTTTGCATTCCTCCCCCATTTATTTATTTCTGTATTCTTTTCTTTATGCATTTCTACTTCATTATGCAAATAAGGGGGCTTTCATTCAACTTGTGTCATGAGGTCAACTTTTCGCCTGTTGGTTGATCGACATCAGAGTGCATAGATTGACTATATGCTAGCTAGCCAGCTAGCTAACTGTCACAACCTGGCTCTCAAGGCCATGACAAATAGGGAGACACCGTGTTAATGATTAAATCAATTAATTTATTTTACAAAAAATCTAGTAAATTACGCAGAACAGAAGGATCATAAGGTATGGAGTGTGAAGAGAACAGGCTCGAGTACTGAAGACTGAAGTTGATAAGCAGACCACTATCTGCTAGTTAACTAACTAGCATGTGTAGTCAAGCTATGCACTCTGATGTCAAAAAACTAATAGGCGAAAAATTGGCCCCATGACACATGCTGAATGACAGACCTCTAATTTGCGTAACGAAGCAGAAATGCATAAAGTAATGTATAAAGAATATATAAATTAATAAATAAGTTTGGGGAAAATGAATTGGGGGTGTAAAGGGAAAATCATGCATAAATACATACATTTAGTTAATAATGAATAAATGCATTTAAAAATAAATAAGAATGACTACAAAAATACATTTTAAAGTTAATAAAAAAATTAATAATAAAGGGGAAAATTTAACAGGAGAGTAGATAGATGGGAATTTATACAAAGGGAAATAAATAAAGAAGCCAATTAAAACAGTTATCAATTAATAAATGCATACATTTATTTTTAATTTTATTTTTGGTAAATTTAATTACATATTTATCTTGTCATTTATTTATTTCATTATTATGGACAAGATGACAGCACCTTTGTAATGTCAATATTCTCACACATATACAGTTTGTGGACTTTGTTTTACCTTCCCTACCGTGCACATTGGTGCTCCGGCCGGCAGCCAAGGCTCATGCCCGATTCACCTTCCTTCCTTCAGGGAGAGACCTCTGTCCTTTTAACCAGTGAGAAGAACAATGACCTGTCCAAAGTGATTGATCTCCCTGAAGTGGCAGCTGGATGACATATTTCCATTTCTTCCTCGTCCTCCAGCTGAATGTGCAGGGAGACTTGTGAAGGTCAGGCTGGCAGGCATCATTCACAAGTGACTGCCGGGAGTGTTCCTCACACACATCAGTAACATTTTTACCTTTTATTGACACACAGACAAGTGTGTATCCATGTGTAGCATTAGGTTGACTCAAAATAAGATTACCTCATCCCTGCAGTCATGGTATACCTTTTTATACCTTTGGTGTGTGTCCAGGGAGTTGGTGTTGAGGCCCGGTCACACACCAGCATTTAAAATGGTGAAATGAACCACGGTGATTGAATTCACTCATTGTTGGTGATGTAAATCCACATGACCAATAGCATTAATAGCAAGCCTTCTTGAAAATACTGACCAGCAGGTGAGTGCAACATGGAGGGAGCTCTCTGTGATGTACCATTAACTTTTATTTAACTTCCTATATAAACTGTTCCACATAACAGGAACGGCTTGGAGACAGTTAGAGACCGGACAGTCTTTTGAATAAACTATGTGACCTTATTGACCTGAGCTAGTGAGCTTGCTAACCATATCAGCTTGCTAACAGGAAGCAAGCTCTTTATAAAGAAAAAATAAACTAGCCATTGGGAGTAACTAGCGCTAGCGTATTCCCGGCTGGCTAGTGTGTTACCAGTCAGCTCACCAGCTATGACTAATTTGCCAACGTGTACCAGTGGCCAACCTCCGGGTCTGAAAAGTGAAGCCAATGTGGAAGTGTCTTAAACTTGCAGTCTTTCTAACAGCCAGCAGGGGGCGACTCCTCTGGTTGCAAAACAAAGTCTGATTGTATAGAAGTCTATGAGAAAATGAGCCTACTTCTCTCTTGATTTATTACCTCAGTAAACATTGTAAACATGAGTTTATGATCTCAATCACTAGTTTCAAGTCTTCTTCAATACAGCATGATGTTCATTTAGTAAAATTTGGTTCCATTAGAGTAAAATAGACCATAAAGCAGGGGATGCTTTAGGGCGTGGCTACCTCGTGATTGACATGTCGCTACCGCGGCGACGTCCGGTCTTGGCGTTGTCCGGGTTTTCGTCTTAGAACTTTAACCCTTTAACAGTGTGTTTTCAGTTTATGAAAGTTAATTGTAACATTTTGGTCACCTAAAAATGTCTTATTTAGCATTTGGTTGTACTTAGCTCAACTCTCTCGTGTCACTTCTGGTTCCTCAAGGCTGTAGAATAGATTACTCTTGGTTCTATTGGTATTTTATATTTTCAACATGCTGTATGTTTGTCTGAAATGTACTATATCTGGCAGTTGGTGCATCTCATCCAGTTTGGCAAATATATTTAAATATATTAGGGCTGTCAAAGTTAATAATAACACGTTAACACACATTAGTTTTTACCGCCACTAATTTCTTTAACGCATTAACGCAATCGATCTTTCGGAGGTTGCAGCGGGCTCAGTATTAAAGTGAAAATACTGTCATATGAAACTAGAAAACCAAAGGAATCCATTGGTACCAACCATGTCATAGTGGCTTGTCAGGAAGGAGGCAAAATAACACTCCAAACTTGCGGCTGAATTTTTGTGAGGAGTCATGGCCAAAGGGTCAAACGGGTCCCTTGACCTCTGACCTCCAGATATGTGAATGTAAATGGGTTCTATTGGTACCCACGAGTCTCCTCTTTACAGACATGCCCACTTTATGATAATCACATGCAGTTTGGGGGCAAGTCATAGTCAAGTCAGCACACTGACACACTGACAGCTGTTGTTGCCTGTTGGAATGCAGTTTGCATGTTATGATTTGAGCATATTTTATTTGAGGGTTTCTGGACAATACTTGTCATTGTTTTGTTACTGTATATATATACTGGAAAAACAAAGTTTGGAAACTTGTGTTTGGTTGATTATTTCTCTGTTGTTACAATGCTAATGGTCATTGTATTTTACATCGTTGGAAAGCCTGTTTATTTACCTTCGCAATGATGTCCAACTTGTAAGGATCATGCATTTGTGGGATGAGCAGCACAGCTTATTATGTGGGTAGCGCCCAAGAAAAATTTGCCAAAATGCTCTGCCAATGGTAAACAGTGTATTCTCATAAGGCTACCAGGAAGCCTGCAATGACTGCCCTTCACCGTCAGGCCCATTTGCGCTGGTGTCGGCAACACAGACAATGGAACCTGAACATGTGAGGGAATGTCATGTTCAGTGATGAGTCCACGTTCTGTCTGCGAAAGTTGGATGGCAGGGTCAAAATATGGAGACGACGCTGATTGTTGCACCGATGGAGTAACAGCTTTTGGTGGGGCAGTGTCATGGTGTGGGGCGGCATCTTCCTCACTGGCAAAACAAGGCATGTCATCATTGAAGGCCATCTCAATGCAGTGAGATATCGGGATGAGATTCTGCAGCCAGTGGCGATCCCATATCTCCACAATCTGGCACCTAACTTCATCCTCCAAGAAACAACGCTCACCCCCACAGAGCCAGGGTTATCACAGACTACCTCCACAATGTGGGAGTAGAGAGAATGGAACGGCCTGCCAAGAGTCCACACCTCAACCCAATTCAACACTTGTGGGATCAGCTTGGGCGTGCTGTACGTGTTAGAGTGACCAACACAACCACGCTGGCTGACCTGCAATGAATTCTGGTTGAGGAATGGAACGCCATCCCACAGCAACGTGTGACCAGGTTGGTGACCAGCATGAGGAGGAGGTGCCAGGCTGTAGTGGCTGCGTATGGATCTTCCACCGCTACTGAGGCTCCTGACGGAGTATTAAATGAATAAAGTGTAAAATAGCCAATTGTCTTGTTTGTTCCTTGTTACTGATAGAGAGTTCAATCATCCAATCCACCAAACAACTCAAAACAAGAGTCAATACCAACAGGAGAATACACTGTTTACCATTGGCAGAGCATTTTGGCAAATTTTTCTTGGGCGCTACCCACATAATCAGCTGTGCTGCTCATCCCACAAATGCATGATCCTTACAAGTTGGACATCATTGTGAAGGTAAATAAACAGGCTTTCCAACCATGTAAAATACAATGACCATTAGCATTGTAACAACAAAGAAATAATCCACCAAACACAAGTTTCCGAACTTTGTTTTTCCAGTTTATATATTTGTATAAAGAAAGCATATTTGCCCATTCCCATGTTGATACGAATATTAAATACTTCACAAAATCTCCCTTTAAGTTACATTTTGAAAAGATAAAAAATGGTGTGATTCATTTGCGATTAATTGCGAATTAATCATGAACAATCATGTGATTAATCCCGATTAAATATTTTAATGAATTGACAGCCCTATATATATATATATATATATATATATATATATACGGGGGGGAGAAAAAATCAATTCACCTATGTATTGCAATTTCTTTTTTTTTTTTACGATTTAAAAATCATATTTTAATGCCAGAATCGATGTAAGTGCTTCATTTGAGTCTATGCGGCGGTAAAAGGAAGTTACCGCCTTTATTTTTGTAGTCCGAGTAACGTGAGACGTCTGTTTCAACAACCAAAACAGAGCCGCAGTGAGCCATAATCATGGATGTATTACTAGAACAAGAAAGCGGGAAACAGCGGAGGCACCCTCACATTTTAACTCCAGAGTGGTAAACACTTCACATCCAGTAAAGTATGGAAACACTTTGGGTTTCACACATTACCAGGAAAAGCAGAGCTATAGACATCATGGCTAAAGCTGTATGCTAACTCTGTCATGGAGAGAGAGAGAGAGATTTGACTTGAGACACTGCGCCGATGAGGACAAGCAATTAGAGACAACAAGCATTCACGTGACTTATACTGTGCTGTAACACACACGCAGTAGTCTTGTGTTTAGTCGTTACATATGACGTCAACGCGTGGAATGACATGAAGTGATTATGAAGTAATTACACATGGAGTGCATACTGTAAATGAAGACATAGTGATCATTGTCTTTCCTCTCAGAGTAATACAGAGCACACATTTGAAAAAGCACTCCTCATTCACTAATTGAGACTTCCTTATTAAATGATGTCCATGTCAAAATACATGAAAAACAGAAAGTATATGCTCTAGGGCTTCCCTTGCTATGCTGCGTATTTGTCAGGTGTGTAGAAAACACCCGTACGCCAACATTTGGTTTATTCTCTATGTAAAATTCTGTGTTCATAAATTGTTTATCGTATACATAACAAGTGTTGAAATGAAAGCCTTTGTCTCTCCAGGTAAATCATTTAGCACATAAACAATTCAGAAAATGTCAGGCTTTGGAATAAAAAAAAATAAAAATTAAAAAAAAAAAAAATAACTTTTGATTTTCTTTTGCCAAAAATGTTCTCATCTGCTGCCTCCGGACCTATGAACCTCTTTTAGAGGAAACTGGCATTGATGCATGATCCTTCCTTGGTGGAAATGATTGATACCACACATTGGAAAGACTAAATTGCCACAATTTGTTTAGATCCTTGGCAGAGAATATTTCGCATTAATGAAACATTATCAATCATTAGCATGAATCCCTGTGTGTGTGTGAGAGCGTGTATGCAAATTAGCCTCCCATTTTAGCCAGAGATGTGCTTCTCATAAAAACGCAAACACATACGTCTTGTCATCCGCAAACCCGCCCAAGT
The DNA here is from genome assembly GCF_015220745.1 of Sebastes umbrosus. Classification (NCBI taxonomy): domain Eukaryota; kingdom Metazoa; phylum Chordata; class Actinopteri; order Perciformes; family Sebastidae; genus Sebastes; species Sebastes umbrosus. The sequence continues at coordinate 36,860,205 of NC_051271.1, forward strand.
CTGCGAATTTGAATAAGCGAAATAAAACACGTTGGTGTGCTTGAGGCTCAGTGCTTATCATGTGTCTGGGGGAAGAGCTGACAGCATGATTGGAAAAAAACAACAAAAAAACACTACCACTTTTTTCCCTGGGAGTACAGTTTGTCATCATTTACTGTAATTTTCGCAGTACTCATCCACAATGATTACACCGCCGAGCGATGAGGCTTCTGCGTGAATATGACGATATGATGTAAAAGATCAACAGATAAGTGACATTATCTTTATTGTTTTTACTTATGCAATAGTTCCCATGCATTCAAACTCTCTCCTTCTGCCCCCTTAAAGCTGCAGTGGATAAAGAAATGGAGCACATATGATTCAAAAAAAGTTATTTTTATAAAATGGTCACCATATCCTGACAGTAGTACATGAGACAGGTCATATGAAAAAATAGCATGTGCCTCCGGTGTCCTCCTGTGCTCCTAACGGCATCTGCAGGATTTCACAGACCGGAGGAAAACAAGCAGTCAGAGCTGATCTGGAGTCTGCCGTCCAGCTGCCGTCTATGAGAGCCGGCTGTCAGTGACACGCAAACTCCAACCAAACGGTCAAACTAGGCCACGCTGATCAAATATAAATCAATATTCTGTTTTCAAAAACATCTTGTAGTGTACTGTTTAGCTGTAAAATGAGAAATTTGCGACCCAGCAGCCATGTTGAAATCTGGTAAAGAAATACCAAGCACCGCCCACCAGCCGGAGCACAGCCAATAGGAACGCTCTTTATCTCTGAAATGACCTGTGATTGGCCAAAGTCTCCCGTCACAGGCTAGATTTTTTTAAAGCCTGAAAACAGAGCCATGAGGAGGTGCAGAAGTCTAGTTTTCTCTCAGAACACTTGAATTACAATATGCTGAAAGGTTATTATGGAATTTTTTTTGCCCAATGATGCCAAAAACTTGTTGCCTACTGGAGCTTTAAAGGGGACATATCATGAAAAATCTGGAGTGTCTACCAACCCACAATCTGTGAAATACGACAACCCAGTCAGTTTTTTGTGGGCTGTCTAAATCAGAAAACATGTGATTCAACAAGCCAATCACATGTGGCTCCCCTTCCTATGTCACATGCAGGCTCATTTGAATATACCGTCCACAGCCTGAGAGCTACGTTTTACAAAGGTGCACTCTATTTTTCTCACAAGCAAATCAGAGCAGACAGGGCTTTTTCAGAAAGGGGTCTTAAAGAGACAGGTGCTAAAACGGAGCGTTTCAGACAGAGGGTGAATAGATAGATAGATAGATAGATGGATAGATAGATGTACTTTATTGTTCCCAAATTGGGAAATTATTGGGTTATTGGGTTATCCAGGCAATGCACGTCATGTCAACACTAGGGAAATATATCCAATAATATTGAAGTACACTATAAATATACCTGACTACTAGCATAAACAAATCTAAATTATGAACATAGAATAATCCACTCTATACATTAGCAAAGTATGCACATGACAATGTTTTGTACTTTAATAAAAAAATCATAATTAAGGTAGTAAATGTGCAAATGTAGATGTGCGAAACTCAACATGTGCAAGAATATTACAGAACTAAAACAGAATGGAGTGTAGTTGAGACAGAAACTATTAAAACTAAACTAAACAAAAACTAATAAAGCTGAATACAGGTATACAGTGCCTTCAGAAAGTATTCAGACCCCTTCACCTTTTTCACATTTTGTTATGTTGCAGCCTTATGCTAAAATCGATAAAATTACTTTTTTTCCTCATCAATCTACACTCAATACACCACAATGACAAAGCAGAAACAGAATTTTAGAAATTTTTGCTAATTTATAAAAAAAGAAAAACTGAAATATCACATTGACATAAGTATTCAGACCCTTTGCTATGACCCTTGAAATTTAGCTCAGGTGCCTCCCATTTCCCTCGATCATCTTTGAGATGTTTCTCCACCTTGACTGGAGTCCACCGGTGGTAAATTCAATTGATTGGACACGATTTGGAAAGGAACAGTCCTGTCCATATAAGGTCTCACAGCTGATAATGCATATCAGAGCAAAAACCAAACCATGAAGTGGAAGGAAATGCCCGAAGAGCTCAGAGACAGGATTGTGTCGAGGCACAGATCTGGGGAAGGCTACACAAAATTCTGCAGCATTGAAGGTCCCCAAGAGCACAGTGGCCTCCATAATTCTTAAAAGGAAGAAGTTTGGAACAACCAGGACTCTCACTAGAGCTGGCCGCCCGGCCAAACTGAGCAGTGGGGGGAGAAGGGCCTAGGTAAGAGAGGTGACCAAGAACCCAATGGTCACTCTGGCTGAGCTCCAGAGATCCTGTGTGGAGATGGGAGAAACTTCCAGTAGGACAAACTTCACTGCAACACTTCACCCATCTGGGCTTTATGGCAGAGTGGCCAGACGGATATGAAAACCTGCTTGGAGTTTGCAAAAAGGCACCTAAAGGACACTCAGGCTGTGAGAAACAAGATTCTCTGGTCTGATGAAACCAAGATTGAACTGTTTGGCCTCAATTCTAAGCGTTGTGTCTGGAGGAATCCAGGCACTGCTCATCACCTGCCCAATACCACCCCAACGGTGAAGCATGGTGGTGGCAGCATCATGCTTTGGGGGTGTTTTTCAGCGGCATGGACTGGGTGGACTGGTCAGGGTTGAGGGAAAGATGAACGGAGCAAAGTACAGAGATATTCTTAATGAAAAAGCTGGTCCAGAGCGCTCAGGACCTCAGACTGGGCTGAAGGTTCACCTTCCAACAGGAACAATGACCCTAAGCACACAGCCAAGACAACTCGGGAGTGGCTTAGGGCCAACTTTGTGAATGTCCTTGAGTGGCCCAGCCAGAGCCCTGACTTCAACCCAATCGAACATCTCTGGAGAGACCTGAAGATGAGTCTCCACCGACGATTCCCATCCAACCTGACAGAGCTTAAGAGGATCTGCAGAGAAGAATGGCAGAAACTCCCCCAATCCAGGTGTGCAAAGCTTTGTCGCGTCATACCCAAGAAGACTCGATGCTCTAATCGCTGCCAAAGTTGCTTCAACTCAATACTGAGTAAAGGGTCTGAATACTTAAGAAAATTTGATATTTCAGTTTTTCCTTTTTAATAAATTTGCAAAAAATTTGTAAAATTCTGTTCCAACATTGTCATTGTGGTGTATTGCATGTAGATTGATGAGGGAAAAAAGTAATTTTATTGATTTTATCATAAGGCTGCAACATAACAAAATGTGAAAAAAGTGAAGGGGTCTGAATACTTTCTGAAGGCACTGTATTCAGACAGACAGTATGAGACAAATAATGTGTTTGTTTTTGAACATTAAAGCATGTAAACATGTTCTAGTAGTAACCCAAATATATATGTATGAACCTGGGAATGAGCATGTACAGTATGTCCCCTTTAAAAACAGATAACAGTCTAAAAGCATCATAAATGAACCCGAGGCAACATACAGTATCAAAAACAAAAGGTAAAAAAAAAAATTGGAAAAACACAGCATCCCTTGTCTTTCACCCCGCCAAAGCCATTTTTTGTTTTTGTTCTCTCTGATAAATATAGAGAACCAGGAAACTTACGAACATATTTAGTTGCTCTGTAAGGATGAGAAGGAAAAGGAGAAATGGGAAAACCATGAAGAGGATGAGAATGAAGAACAAGGCATCGCTGGTCCCGTTCTGTGCCAAGCCTTTTTTTTTTCTTCATTCCCAGGGAACACAGACATCATTTTGTTTCTCCTACCTGTGATATTTGGCTCTGTTTGCTCTGATTTGAGCAGTTGTAATTATTACAACACCCACAGAGTTTTGGGGGAGCACAAGGGGAAACTGAGATTTACTCTCTCTCCTCTAAAATCTTTTTCTGGGCCAACCGATCTGACTGAAACATGAATGGCAGATGTGAGGAAAAAAAATAATACCCACTTGATTTTAAATACTGTATATGACATATTCTCCCAGATGGTGTGCCTTGTCACAAAAATGTAAGACATGGAAAAGTAGAAGAAAAAAAAAATGTTCAGCTGCATGAAACACCTGCAAAGATCCGTACGAAATGTGTTTTTAATGATAATCTGCAGACTTCTCGAACTAAACGGTGATGTCTACATTCAATATCCAACTCGCTGTCTTCCCAGAGATCCGCATTCTCCTCCCATCACGCTTGAGCCAACGAGGAGAACGCCGCTGTCTGCGACTTGGCAGTCTCGCTGGTCCTGACGCTTCTCACATGCAAATTAAATAGACAGTATGACATTTAAGTAAGTGCCGTGCCTTCGCCTCGACTTTACTCTCCCAAGTCTCTCACTTGCCATCTTATCTTGGAAACTGATGCAAGCAGTGCTCACCATGAGGGCTTTGACAGTGGATCCCTCAGAGGAACACTATGTGTCGTTCACTTAAGCGGACACTCTGGAGTGGCGAAATAGCCCGCGGTCTGGCCCAGTGTGGAAGAGAGGTCGTCATGTCTGTTCCAAGTATTTGTAAAGGCGCTTCTTGTGGCAAATCACAAGGACTCATGCTGTCCTATTGAGTTTCTTGAGAGCTTTTAGAAGGATCCTGCTGAGCTGAAAGCCATCTACAATGTGTGGTGAGGTCACAGGGGGATGGAACGAAATTGGGGAGAACGGACGGAATGTATTGTTTCCGCGTCAAATGAGTGGCTTGTTAACTTTTTGGATCGTTGGCTGTATCCGAAACCGCATTCCTACACTAGTAGTACGTACTGATTTGGCCAAAATGTAGCATGTAATATGCGAACAAGAGCAAAATCTCCAGTATGCCTAAAGTACTCGGATGTCTTTGGAAAAAAAATCCTCCAGTATGCATCGGACAAGTCTACCTCGCCTACTTTATCCCACAATGCAAAGCGCTGGAACGGCACAGGCTACGATTACAACAGCAACAGCAGCCAAAAACAGCTTGTTTTTTTACATTTTTCGTACCTATTTCATCACTTGTAAACATTTTTGAGGCGAGAAATCAACTGTGTAGCGTTTGAATATTGACAGTTTTACGATATTAGATGGCGAATCGAACATTTGCTCCACCGTTGTCGGAGTTTAGAAACTCCACAACCTGCCGTGACAGATAGCTAGCGCCTGCCGCGGTCGCTGCCCTCGTGGTCACGCTCACAGACCGCTATGAGCTGGCTGGAGCTCTCTCTAGCTTTTATTTCCTTGTAGACAGATAGTTTGTTTAAATGTCACAACACAAATGAGAGATTCCTGCTGAGACAACATGACCATTTTTAACATTACTCTAATATCTGGGAGGGAGATCAGTCCACTGTTTTGTTTCTGTAACTGAAAAAGCAGTTTGAGTACATTTTGTCGAGCACTGTTTTCTATTTCCTGTCTGATGATCCTGTTTGTCTCACTTCACTATGAGCTGTTAGAATAAATAGTAGTGCTTTAAGAGCTGGGTTTAAAGGCTAAAGCCTGGCCTAGCATACTGCAAAATACATCACTTTAACTGTTTCATACTGCATACTACTAAGGAATGCAGTATGTACTGTATACTGCATACTTTATTCGTCAGTAGTCTGTAGTAGGTGGTTTCGAATACAGTCTATGTTTCGCTTGAGCTCTTTCAAGACAGTAAAGGAGGGATCAGAAATTCCCTTTTCAGTCCGTGCATCATTTCTTTAGGCACCCTTCTTCCATATTTTATAGAATTAGAGCGCTGCTCTTTTTTTCGAGGCAATTTCAGCAGCAGCATATGAAAAATGTACAGGCCAGCTGTGTAATACTGCCTCGTGTTGTGTCGAATATGGAGCTACCCGCAGTCCTATCAGCCCCCAGAGAGGCCTCTCTCATTGGAGCGCTACTGACAGCTTCCAACATACCAGGGCCTCCATCCACTTCAAGGTATTTAAGATAAGGCCCGGGTGGAGACGGAGAGAGAGGGGGGGAGGGTGAGGGACGGAACACTTTCTTTTGTTATCAACCAATGCCCGGGGCTGTTTCGGGATTTCCCACGAGGCCCGTAGTGCAAACAGACCTTATGGGAAACTGGGTGAATGAACCACCTGCACAACCAGTTGTGCTCGGTGTCACGGGACTTTTAAACAAAAACCTGTCTCGACATTTGCTAGCCAATCAGCTCTTATAAGAGAGCGTGATTCAATCAAGACATGCAGAGCATCCTCCGCCTTTTACAGCTCAGTGGTGTTACATTCAGAATGCAAGATTTTCCATTTGCGCTTCTCTCCCCTTTTAGACCTCATCATTGCTTTACAATCAAATCATCCCAACAAACTTAATCCCTAGTTACGTTCAAGTTTATGTACTGATGAATTGAATTGCGCCACATTGTTTCCAAATTGGATCAGAGATTTCAGTCTTTCGCTGTGTTTCCCATAAGTCCTTGGCATATTGGAAAAGAGCCTTAAGACGCAGGCTACGGTTAGCACCTTTGTCAGCAGTAAAGGATTCCTTCTAATCTATTTGATCACATTAAAATGCTCCATAGCATGCGGTCGTGCTACAGCTGGCTCTCTGCAGCTGCCAATCTTCCAAAATGTATTTACTGCGTATGTATGCCTGATTTATGGTGAAGGTGCAAATCCCGCTGGAATAGAAAGAAGACATAGGATGATTAGAGGGTGTTAAAACATACAAACAGAAGGACATTGAGAAGTAAAGTTGGGGAATACTTGCCAACCCTCCTGATTTTCATGGGAGACTCACGTTTTCATCCACCTCTCCCGGTTTCCTCCCGGGGTAACAATTCTCCCATATTTCTCCTGATTTATTGCAATATTTCACACCTTTTGTTTTCTCCTTTTCATTATCTCAACATGTTTCTGGAACTGTACAGAGTGTATAAGCCCTACTGTTTCCACCCGGATGGCGACAGAGCTACACCTATGTCTTTTCCCCGGCGGAGGAGAGCTGCTCGCGACAACGCGGTGCGGTTTGAGCTGTGCTCGCCGCACATCACAGCATCACAGGCAAAGCCCGTGTGGCGTGGCACTGGCCAATGGAAATAAGAGAGCAGTGGTGCCGTTGTCGCATTTTGTCTGAAAGGACCTTCATTGAGTGAGAGACAGAGAGAGAAATGGAGAGTACTAAGAGAAAACAAGACTCCAGCAGGGGCAAAAATGAATGAATGAACACTGATGAATATTAGTCTAGTTTATACCAGAGATTCACAAGTTTACGCCAGAGGGGCGAATTATTCAGTTCTCTTTCCTGAGAATTAAAAGTAGGCCTATTTAACAAAAAGATGCTGTTGCAATGTACTTATTTTTTATTTTTATTTTCATACTTTAAAAGTCACCAGAATGAAGGGAACAAAGAAAGAAGAAAACCCCAGACTCCCCTGCTTTGGTTATAAAATACTCCCTATTTTTGAGAGCTCAAGGTTGGCAAGTATGAGTGTGGTGGGACCATAGGGCAGACTCAGGGACGACAGGGGGCAGGACAGCAGGGTCCACCCCGGAGGTATAATCATTAATGGATTTTATTATTATTGTTGAGAGTTTTGTTGGCATCATTTTGTAGGAGTTGTCGCCGTGGGCCACCCCCAGACCATCGGAGGGGATCGGTGCACTGCTTTCCATCTGGGATTGCCCCCAGACATTGTATTGCACCAATAAAAAAAATTAAGAAATAAAAAAGAAGAAGCTTACAATGGTGACAAATCTTCATTTCTTCCACCTGGGAGGTAGACTGAACAAAGATGTTCAAACAAGGTAGTTCTACTGCTTCAGATCTGCAACAAAAACTACCCACTGCACCAATTTTTCAGACAGACTTGTGCTGTAATCGCATAAAGATTGCTCTTTAACCATCAGGTTATATATGATAATAGAATCTTTTGAGTTCCCACACTGCTTCAAAAACAGTCATTTATTCTTCCACTCACTTTGAAAGTTATCAGTCGATTGAATGGGCGTTTTCAGCGGAAAAAAAGTCAGGTGATACAGAGCGGCAAACAAACACAGGACTTTCACCCTGGAGACCGCTGTTCGTGTCCCAGGTGAAACCAAAAGTCAGCTTCGACTTAGGACCTTTTCAGACCTGGTATTAACATGTGTCCTGAGTGATCCAAACACAAAGTGGACAGCTTAAGCACGTCTGTTCTTGACTGGCATTACAATGCGTCTCCACATGCGTGTTGAGTGACCACTTGTGATCCGATCTCACTTCCGCGCTCTATATGCAAATAAACATGTAGTAAACACATAGCTAATACAGCAGACCTTGTAACGCAATATTACAGGAATGTCAGTAGTAATATCCTAGATATTCGTGGATTCAGGTACATTTTATCAACATCAAAATAACAAGCTATTGGGCGGTCCCCCGGGGACCTCTGCGCCGCCGGAACCGCTGACTTTACCAGGTAACGGCGGTGTATAGAGCTTCGGGGAGCCGGGGAAGGAGAGACAGTGCAAAGCAGCGGAATAAAAACACCAACATGTCTCCGACAGTATGATAATAATGCACTTTGCGTGCCTAGTCTGATAGTCTGTAGTCTGTATAAACAATATATATTTCAATAAAGTACAGTTGTACCGACAGAATATAGCAGAGCACAGAAGCCGTTTCCACGCTGAGAGGCAGACAAGCGCTCGTCTGCCTGTCCTATTCACATGAGGAGCGCGGTGAGACCCGCGGATCCCAGCGGATCCCAGCTGGACGTCCAGTTGAGTAGGCAGTCCTTAATGTGGCCCATTCGCGTACACACTGCTAAAAGAAATGTGGTCATATGTGGCCCAGACCACCTCTGAATGTGGTCTGAAAGATCCGATCTCAATGCGTCCTGAGTGCGTTCACACCTGTACATAGAGCTGTCCACTTGTGATGCGATCACTGAGGACGCGTGTTAATACCAGGTCTGAACAGGACCTTATTTCACCATCTGCTGATAACATTTGATATGGGTACACTGAAATATTTAAACATGTCATACAAGCAAAATGGGAACCCACTCTTAAAAACATAGTTCCATATCGCTACTAGTGGTAAAATAAAAATCCACAGGGTACCTTTATATCTAGTTTTACCACTGTGTCATAAACAGTTATTGATTCTTCACATCCTCATCCAAGATTTTGAATTACACCGACAAATTGCTATCACTCTTGAATGCATTGTGTTTGCAACCAACTTCATATGATAGAGGCACATATATAAACTGCCCTTTTGTCCATATAGGTGGCAGGAGAGGATATAGGTCCGTGGCTGCCATCAGTCAATCAGCATGATTGTCTATCACTCTATATGTATTTTGATACAGATCCAAATCTACAATCCAGATTAAAGCTTTTTTAAACATTATTAGAATGTAGAGGACTGTGCAGCCTTGGTTGGAGGTATACGCTATCCCCCGAGTGCTTTCTCATTTTAATAAATGTTGTATATATAGATATGTGGCCCTAGCGCTGCCCTGGTAGAGAGAAGAAAAAACGAGCATATAGGAAGTATCTTTAAGAGAGAATTCTAATAAAAAAAAAAGTCCTTCAGGTAAGTTGCAGAGACAGCAGCTTGGTGCCAGTGTTGAGAGAATGACTTTGGTGTCTGGCAGAAGTCCCCAGTCCCCCAGTGGGACGCAGGAAACAATTTACATAACTAACATCTTGATTTGCTGTAAAGTGAAATTAGGGGGCCTGCGCTATGTTCAATTAACTCCACGGATCTTCTTGTAATTAAAACTCAGCGGTCCCCCACTGTTCAATAACTCTGAGCCAGGAGAGAGAGAGAGAGAGAAAGAGAGAGAAAGAGAGAGACAGCAGAGGAAAAAAAAGAGAGAAGATAAACTGCTGCTTCATCATGTTTTCATCAGACATGACCTTGGCAATCATAATGGCAGGGCTGAAGATATCGCTGGAGAAGAGCCACACTATCCATAAGTTGAAAGTTAATGTGAGGAGCATCAGCTATGGTGGCCCCTTTATAGCGCCCTTGCCAGCTGTTGTATGGAGATCAGTGGCTGCGTTGCCGGCCCCCTAATGAGATGTTTCTCCCTTAAACTGATTACATGGGGGAAGGATTATGTCGGGCTGTATATCGCTGAGCACTTTTGCTTTTATGTTAACTATTTACAGTGCCGTCACAAGTCCCCCCTTGCTCTTTGTTAATTGCTGCAAACTCCAGCATTTAAAGCAGGACTTTATTTCTTATCCCTCTGGAAGACTTAAACACAAGAACAAGTGAACTTATATTGCTCAATAATCACCTCTTTGATTCCTTGTTTTTGATTGTTGGTGAGTCACGATGAGGCGGGAGCGGTGCTGCAGTGCAGTCTCAGGTCGATGCGGTGATTCAGTCCAGACAGTTGAAACACTCGTGTCATTATGATATGCTGCTATTCTAAAACTCTACTTTAGCTCCCGTGCCTTTTCTTTTATGTAAGCCATTAATCTTTATTATACGTTTATCTGGAAATTGCAAAACGACAGGAAGGCAGCGTCTCCTTTTGCCTATACAATGCATGTAAAGTGGCTGTTTTATGGGGATCAGTTAGAGAATTTTAACTAAGCCATAATCCCTAAATTGATAACATTGCCTCCAAATGTACTGTGATGTTTAATTCATGAGCAATAATATGCAGGTAATAAATAGGATTCTAAGTGGAAAAGGCCCCAAAACTTCTGCAACATAATGCCTTCTGACTTTAAGATTGTTTCACTTGTTTTCTGAAATTGTGTGTTTGTTGTCTTTTTAAAGATAAAAAGAGTGGAATTGTATGACATCTGTTAAATATAATGCATTACATTACTTGGAAACAGTTTTGTCCAAATCCAAAAATTATTGCATATCGTGAATTTAAAGCTGCTACTATGAGGAACTTTTATTTTAGGCGTTGATTTTGTGGACAAAGGCGGTAGTGTTTCCGAGCACCAGAGTCCCTTTAGAAAAACTCTCATTTCACGACAGTCTGGCCCATGCAGTCCTGGTTCTGGTTCTCCCGTGCCTCCCTTCCCTCCAGCGGGCCCCAGCAATACGGCCAATGTGCCTCAAACAGTGTGGCGGTGCAGCGAGGCAAAGCTCTGCCAGAGGAGGAGCCTCAGCTGCCGGGCGCGGAACTTTCCACCTCCGGCCGGAGCTCCGACTGCAGGTCGTAGGCGGCAGCGAAACCAGATCTGGGTCTGTCCACGGTGGGCTGGTCGCTGTCAGAGGCCCTGCTGGAGTCTGAGCTGAAGGAGTTTCTGGTGACCCTGCATGATTTCATCTGGTTTTGTGTGGAATCCGACCCAGTGACACCGACGACAGGCATTAAGAATAACTATGTAGAAATAGCTAATGGTCTTGTTTACTTGTGTAGGTCATATAGAGGCATCAGTATTACATTGAGACTGTTCATAACCAGTTAAATTATTATTCAATTATTCTAATTAAAAAAAATATGTAGGATGATCTTGGCTGATTAGCACAGAGCTAAATGGCCGGGCCAGACTTGGCACGGTCAGCAGCGCGTGGCTGCTTCCTCGCTGAAACTGCTGCGTCTCTCACACGTGCGGCGTCCACACAGGCAGTGTTTCTGCTTCTGCCAGGCTGTTGTTTGCCAGCCCTTTCTTTCTACATAGAGTTTACCTTTCATAATGGTCATTTAATTTCATTATAAATGTAATTTATAATTATTTTAAACAGAAAGAAAAGCGTGTGCTCATTTGTAAATAATAATAATAATAATAATCCACAATTAAAACACCGTTTTTGTATTCATTCATGGAGCCCTGCAAGTCACTCTGACCTGTAAATATTTCAGTATAAAAGCCTTTTGCTAACAAATGAAGGAGTTCTTTCCACAGAAAAAAAAACGCTAGAGAGATTTTATTTTAAAACGGAACAGGACGTGTTTATTTAAAAAGAAATCTTTATTTTTTTCATGTCTGTGACATATTCTACAGACATTGAAACTGTAGTAATGTTGCTGATATGATGTCAATATACAGTCAAAAGATCATTTTCACTGTCTGTTGTTGCTGTGAAACCGAAAAAAAGGTGGTGAGACCTGGAATCTCTGGAAGAGCACTGCTCACGTGGGCGGTCTGGCCCTGCCGAAAAGACCAGCTCGGCCATGTTAATTTTGTGTTCCTCTTGCCCAAGCTATCACCTAACATTCACAGCTTACTATAAAATTGTTTGCATATATTATATTAAAATTCCGTCTCTGGAATGCACTCCCTCTGTGGGATCACAAGAGTACGCATTAAAGCAAACACTCAACTGCCTGGTGTGAGCTGTTTGTGCACGTTGGGAAATAATGAACATAGAACTCCTGCTAATTTCACAGAACTGATTGTATGAATGATCTCTGTATATAAATAGGTTTAGGCTGCTAATGTGTAACAACCCCTTAAAATACAAGACAGTATCCTTTAAGGGATTGGAAGCATCAGCTACTGTGATAGCAGCGTCTGTCCACTTCGGTAGAGCCCTGCTGTGAAGCATTGCTCGGGATATCATAGATTTGCTGACAGTAATGGGGGCGGCGGGTGGTGGTGGGGAACAAAAGGCAAGATACCGCCTAATGGCCACACTGAGGCATCCCTCTTTGAAAGAGTTTTTTTTTTTTTTAATCAGAAGAAAAGGTTAATCCTCAATCAATGAAAATGTAAAGCAGTAGCTTTCTGTTCTATTTGTGCTGATAGCAGCTTAAAGGATCTCTATTGAGGAGCACCGACCGCATTTGCAAGTGCCTGCACGACTCCTAGTCATGTCTCGCCCGGCGCACACAGGGGAAAAGGCTTCCTTTTTTTGGACTCCCCTGAAAAAGGGTTGGGGAGGTAATGCTCTACATTTCCCCCCCTAACATCTAGCTTGTGAAGGCTATTAGAGATTGTTTGCCTGATACTGTTAATGGAAACACCCAGCGTGGTTAGAAACATGTGTTTTGTTCTACATCAGGTTCCCGGAGCATGTTTTTTCTGTGGCCTTATTGTTGAGGAGTTAGCGATACACATTAGCATCAAATACATAAAGAATGTAATTTCAAAGGATGCTGCTCTTGTATCCTCTCTTTTCTTTTTTTTTCCCCTTTAATTTTTTTAAGATCAGGGGTGTGTGCATGTTGTTTGTAGCCATATTTTCTTTTGCTGACACCAACAATTCTGCAAAGTCATGAAATGCACTGCAGCTTGTTATGGTAATATTTCAGCTAGCGTGTCAGACCCTGATAAGGAAAAGTCGGGACATTATTCACCCTTGAATCTTTACGGCTCTCACTAAGCAGCTCTCTTTAAAAAGGTCCATAAGAAAGGCTGCATCAAAGGGGAATCAGGTATAATAGGCAACATTAAAGTTGCAATTTATGCATGCTGCGATTCTGCATTGATGATAAACAGCAGCTTAAACTTGTATATGTTTGTGAGATGTAACCCTTAAATGTATGTGTCAAATATTATTTAACCCTATTTTTTGCTGCTTTTTATTTCTCAATTCAATTCTCTACCACTTCCCCTGGCTCAGAGGGAGTAGAAGCAGGAACAACATAAAAGTGTCCTAATATATTTTTTAGAACAACTGAATCTTGATTTGCAGATGCTATAAGCAGCCCCCAAACTTACACTGGCAGAGCATCTTATTGATGCTGGATCCACGGATTCATTTCAGGCTATATTATGTGAACGCTCGTCAATTGGTCCACTATAAATCATATCTACAGTGCCTCCTAGAATCGCTCAAAGCTAAAAACAGTTTCCCTCCACCTTGACACTGTTGTAATCACATTCGCCACCTGTTTGTGTAGCTGTTGGGACATTTTTCACCACAGAGACACCTAATTAGGAGTCATCTGATGCTAGTTTTGTGATAACATTATGGAATTGTTGGAAAGGCTTCCAGCGTTTGCATTAGCTGGTGATAGCCTACCATGTGTGCTTGTTTATCGTTTCCCCATGAAATAATTCACTTCTGTTAGATAAAATTGTTTGTGTAGCTAGTAGCCTCCACTGGACCCTTTCAAAGCCATGCTGGCAGCATAGCTTTATATGGTACTGTTGATCAGTTGGTCCACCATCTTAGTCCAGACTGAGATATCTCAAGGACTTCCATTTTTTGTTCACCACCACCATCATCACATTTATTATTTGTCCAGTACTTTGGTTCACGACCGAATACCTTTCCCTTAGCCTCAGGTGTACTTTTTGTTTTATGCTAATTAGTAAATGATTAGAGGCTGTGATAATCATGACTTATCACAATTCACTACTTTCTCTCCCTTTAATCACATGGCTATCCCCCTCATGACGCACTGACAGTTTGGGAGTCCTGTAGAGAGTTTTCCTCAGAGGAAATTGTTTAGTTTTGAACCCCGAACAATCTCTATCACATCATGTTGCTCGACACAGCCACACATCTCCCTGTAGACTATTATAATTAAAATTGTGGAGCTCAGAGGAAATTTTGGCCAGGATGGAGACACTGGGTGAATGACTGACAGGAGTGGACAGTCCTGAGGGAGGTATAAGCAGAGCAAAATGACTGTTGATGTGCACATAAGCATGGAAGGTTCTGTGATTCAAAACTGCATTAAATGTAACCGGGACAATTTGTTAGTGACTGTTGAAAACTGGGACATTTGTGTGTTTTGCTGATAGTTGTTGGGACTCGGGACACGTCAGCTTGAAACCGGGACAGTCCCGGACAAACCGGTACCCGGATGGTGGGCACTATGCTCCCGCGACGCCGTGGGTCGGGACGGTGTTTTCAGTGGTAACCGCCATATGAGCGCAGTGCAGAGTGGCAGCCATGAGCTAGCCAGTGGGGCACAACAGAGGGACATGCATTGTACTAAGTTAGAGTTTCCCAAACTGTTTTTCTGGGGACCTTATCTATAAATCGTGAATGATACCCCCTGGTGTCTTGTCAGAGGAAGGAGGGCTCAAATGCAGACAGTCAAGGCAGACAGGAACAGTTCAATAAGAAGCTTACAGGCAAACAGGTGACAGAAGTCCAAACAGGCAGGTCCAGCAGGCAGGTAACAGGTTGACAGGACAGGCAACAAAAACGCCATACAGCAATGATGAACCAACAACAGGAGCAAAGGAAGTGAACCGGTATATGTAGTGAGAGACTGATTAGACAATGAGATGCAGGTGAGGAGGTGGGTGGGGATGGCCAGGTAATTGCAGAGCAGATGAGGGATGTGGAAGCAGGTGTGTCGATGGGTGTGGCACTCAGGTAATAGGGCAAAGAGGGAAGGAAAATGGTAATAAATAGTTTCTGAGGAAGTGGGACTGTGGCTTAAGAGGACGGACAAAGGAACAAACCAAGATAGGTTTATTACATTTATTAAAAATATTATTTTTGAAGGATTGAAATAGATTCAAAATGGTAAACAATTACACACTTAACAGAGTCGGGAACAGAGGATTTTGTAATTACTTATGTAGTTAAAGGCAGGGTTGACGATGTAATCCAGGTTACACTATTTGTTATATTGGTTGAAATGGTCTTTACAGTGATCCATTACTGATGAGCTCTGAAAAAGGATCGGAAAAGAGCCGTTATCTGTAGCTGCTGTAATCCTGTAAAAACGTCTACCAATCACTGCCTCGCTGTCCGCTTGGAAAGAACCAATCAGATGCCTCCCTGCCCATACTCTTCCCTTGGCGTGCACCAGCCTGGACTCAAAGCGCGTCGCCGCACGTTTCCTGGAGAATGGAAGAGAAAACTCAGCCCTGCAGTAGCACTGCCGCAGTTACTTGTCATGAGGTAGCGTTGTTGAATTGAGGTCCTGTGAAGTAGTTACGATGCTGCGGTGCTCGTGCATATGTGTAGGGGGGGCATCTTTAAGTTTTGACTTCCAAATGTTTTGGCCAGGATGTTAGTGGTAACTGTTTTGCTCATGAAACCAAAAAATTAAATGCTTGATGGGTCAGCTTCCCAGATGTACAATCTATGCTTAGAGGGTGTCACAGAAGAGTGCATGCCAACAGTTAAAAGAAAGAAGCAGACTCTAAATTGTTTTGGAAAAGCAGCCTCATGGAATGCTTTGTCAGTACCAGAGCTTGGTGAAAATTGAAGCAGAGTGAATGTGTCTGAACTTCGACAGATGAGATATCAAATTGGGTCGGGCGGGAGTGTGATAATCAGGGAACTGGAGAGGGAAAATTGCATCAGAATGGAATCATAAGCCTGGCCAGAAGTGAGGATTTGCTGATCCCTGACCTTCCGTTTCAGAGCTAAAGATTTTAGGTAATGAGATCTATGCAGTGAAACAAGCGGGCGTCTGCCGCTACGCAAAGCACGGCCAATGGATTCAACACATATTTAGAAATGTGCTGTGGCAGCAGTGAAAGACGCTAAGGGTTAAGGAGGAATAATGACATTTTGCCGCAATAAATAGACCTTGCATGAAAGTATAATGTGCTGAAGGGCTTTCATGGTGTCTGATGTTGAATATGTTATCCACTGGCCTTCTGTTACAGGAAACAGCTGCCTGGAAAAAAAAAAGACATAAATGAGATTTTCTTTCACGAATTAGCATGAAGCTGCAGGTGCACTAACTGCTGGATATTACTTTCAACTCTCTCAGTATGTCTCACCTTGTTTTTCACATCAACGGGGTATAAATCAGCTAACTGAAGGTTTCCTGTGAAGGTAAAAGCTCCTCATTCCTTCATTTTCTTAGTATTTCTCCTGTCATGGACATTGAGAGCAGCTTAGCAATAATAGAGACACCATGTAATGGGACCACCAGTCCTTTCCCTTGTTCTCTAAATGATCCTTACATGATATACATGATGTATATCATGATTTTGTTTGAAATGATCCTGAATTAAAATGAGTATTTTTCAGCCAGACAGCGTCGAGAATCCCCTCATGAATCCTGCCTTCGTCACTGGGATGATTAGTTTGTGTTTGGAGAAAGTTGCAAGAGGGTTAAACAGCTTGAGATGTGGAATTTAGCATAGAGAAACATTTTCAATGACATCATTTAATTTTGATAATTAGTCTAAATAATTCACCTAATTGGACTAATTTGGTTGATTGCTGTCACAGATTGTTTGTGGCTGGGCGGCACAGGTTTTTTTAGTCCTGTTTTGAATTTTTAAAAGGTTATTATAAACAATCTAATGCACTTCAAAACACAATTAAACCAGTAAAAATGATTTATCTGGACAGGGAACGTGTAGGTTACTGTGTTATATCCAACAAGTTCAACAGCTAATAATAATAATAATCTATTATTTTTTTAATCATAGTTATTTACATATCTTTGTTTTAATTGCATGCTTTTAAAATATGTTGTGAATAAATGACGAAAAAATATATTTTTTTAGTAATTATGCCGACCTCACATGCTCTTAATTCAGTAATTTTATCGACAGAGACAAGAAAGTCTTGGTTATTTTGCATACCTGGAAATGTCAAAATAATGAAAACATATCCGTCTTGTTTGGTAGTTTTATTTATGTGCTGTTTAATTGTAATGTACAGAATATTATTTGGACTTAATGCTTTTGGTTGACCATTTAAATTTGTAATTTATACATCTCAGGTGTAAGGAAGCCGAGAATGGCCGTGTTTGCAATTATTTTTTTAACGCCTCAAGAACACAAGTTAATGAACTCGTTATTCCGAGAAAACAAAAGGATGTTTCTTCTTATTACTTAATATGAATGGGTCAAATCAGCCGACGATGAATGCCTTAATTCGTTCCGCACACCTGGCTATGTTTAAGTCAATAAATGAATCTTATCTGGACCTTATTGTACTGTACAGGTAAAACCATACCGGTAAAGCCACAACCACATCCAGCGTACATGGAACAACATTAGCATTAAAGCTGCAGTCGGTAGAAATGGAGCAAATATGATTAAAAAAGTGTTTTTTTTATAAACCGGTCTCGACTGCATGAGACAGGTGATCCGAAAAAAAAAGCATGTGCCTCTGTGTCCTCCGGTGCTCCTAATGGCATATGCAAGATTTCACAGACCGGAGGAAAACAACTAGTCAGAGCTGATCTGGAGTCTGCCGTCCAGCTGCCGTTTATGAGAGCCAGCTGTCAATCACCCGCGAACTCCGATCAAACGGTCAAACTAGGCAGCGCTGATCAAATATGAATCAATATTCTGTTACTGTAATGCCTATTTCTCTCCTCAAATGTTTCCAGAATCATCTTGTAGTGTACCGTTTTGCTGTAAAATGAGAAAGTTTGTGACCCGGCAGCCATGTTGAGATCTGCTGAGGAAATACCAAGCACCGCCCACCAGCCAGAGCACAGCCAATAGGAACGCTCTCTCTCTTTCTGAAATGACCAGTGATTGGTCAAAGTCTCCCGTCAAAGGCTAGATTTTTCTAAAGCCTGAAAAAAACAGAGCCATGAGGAGGTGCAGAAGTCTAGTTTTCTCTCAGAACACTTGAATTACAATATGCTGAAAGGTTATTACGGACATTTTTGCCCAATGATGCCAAAAAAACTGTTGCCTACTGAAGCTTTAATTTAATTGCGTTGTTGGTCACTTGACAAATGTTTGTCCAACATTCACTCTCCTTTTAGCTCTGTTTTGGTCTCCGCCGAATCCCGAGGGTAATACTTGGCACTTTAGCTGCTAAACTATTCACTAACTTTGTCTGTCTGTCGTTTCCTGCTGGGTAGGTAGCATACAGTGGGTTTATCGGAGCATTTTGACTGAAAACAGATGCCTGCTGCTGTTGAGGTTGATGAAAGTGAAATTTGTGATCAAGAAAAACCAAAACAATGAGCTAAAAGAAGCCAAAAATATTGAGTTGAGGGGAACTGCAGAGTTGAGTAATAATATTCTGTGGCTTTGTCCACAGGGTTGAGTAATCCCTATCATGTTACACACAGTGATTTTAATCATTTTTTATATTAAACTATTGATTAGTGCAGCTTTTAATACAGATTTCAGTTAAAGTAATGTGTAACAGAGCATCCCCTCTGTGGGAGTAAAGAATTGAATAACACAAAATAATGTCCTAATAAACCTAAGCCACTGTAAAAGAGCAAGCTTGAGGAGACACAATGGATATAAACAGTTATTTATCATAGTATTTTTTTATATAACATTTATTCATTTTTATGGTTGTTTCCATTTTATATTTATGTTCGGACTTTGCTTGTATTTTTATTTCCTCCTCTTAATATTTTTAACACCAAGGCAAATTTCTTGTAAGTGAATAGCGTACTTGGGAATGCACCTGATTGTGGTTATTGCAGTATAATTCTGATTGTGATTGAGGCATCTCATTTGTCCCCATCACATGTAGCCACCATTAGAGACTAGTGCTAGAGGTCCTTAGAACAATCATACCGTGCCATGTTGAAGGGCTGTGCTCTTCTTGCTCCAGTTAGCTCCAGTTGCCTCCAGCTCGCCACAGAAGTCTGCCTAATTCCAAGCATCAGTGTAAAAAATGGGCCTGTCCTGCCATTGAATCGCTGCTTAAAGAGACGGGGATGATTGGACGCAATGGTGGAAGACAGTGGAGGGAAACCTGCTACAGAAACCAGTAGGAGAGGTTGCTACTACCTTAAATGAAATTGGATGGTGCAGCATACTGTGAAGATTGACCTCTAGATTGCAGAGCAGAGAATATACGCGGCAGATTGTGAACATGAAGAAAGAAACAAAAAAAACGACAGACTTCCTCCCCATCTTTCACCACCTACACTCCGCAACCCCCAGAGCTACTGCTCACTATCAGGGAGGCACTGACATGTTCAACCCTTAGACCAGATGAGTCCAGTCTACTGCATGAACCCACCAGACCTTAAACCTCCCTTACCACAAACACAGACCTCCGAAGAAAATAAAGTATAAAGACAGAGAAGAGAATAACATGTAATACAACTCTTTAACCGAGGCACACAACATTTTTCTCACCCTCGATATGCAAAGTCCATCCCATCATAGCCAGATTAAGTGTTACTTTAAGAACAGCTTTTACTGTACCATCTGCTGCTCATCCATCTTCTGTACCGTTGAGCGGTGGACTGTGGATGTTTAAGTGTGAACTCAAAGTGTTATCCACACTAATCCAGTAGCAAAACACTTTCTGCCTTCATCGGTTTTCAAAATGATGAATATACTGTAGTTTGCATTGGGAACTATTGGTATAAAAAAATTCCCTGATCAAGTACAATGATAATCTATTCATCAATTCTGCCTAATCTAATGTCTATTATAACATTACCATTAACCCTATTCCACATTTGACCATTTTTGTCTTTCCTTTCTGCTTTTCATGATCAGTCTCCAATCAGCTTTTAGATATTTCTTTGAATTTCTTCGTGGATTTGGGGCGCCCTGTTAGCTCACCTGGTAGAGCGGGCGCCCGATGTACTAAGTCTGAGGCCTCATTCACACTGGGAACGTCAGGAGCTGTTGTTTTTTATTAGGCGTTCGTGTTAACAGGTTAGAGCAGCCACACTGCCCGCGTGAGACGCGGATCTCACGCGCGGTTTGGCTGGATCTCTTGTAGAGATTCGAGGTCTTGCCTATTTTTGACACGGTTCACAGCAACAACAGACAGTGAAAGTGATCTATTGACAGTATATTGACATCATATCAGCAACATTACTACAGTTTCAATGTCTAGATATCTGTAGAATAGGTCACAGACAGTGAAAGTGATCTATTGACTGTATATTGACATCACATCAGCAACATTACTACAGTTTTGATGTCTATCTGTAGAATATGTCACGAAGATGAAAAAAAGTAAAGATTTATTTTTAAATCAATACTTCCTGCTTTCATTTAAAAATAAAAGCCCTTAAGCGTTTTTTTTCTGTGGACAAAATTCCTTCATTTGTTAACACAAGGCTTTTATTCTGAAATATGTGCCGGACAGTGTTGTAGAAAATGCAGTGACTTGCAGAGCTCCATGAATGAATATAGTACGGGGTTTTAATTGTGGATTATTACTATTATTTACAAATTACCACACAGTTCTTAACCTTTTTCTGTCTAAAGTAAATATAAATGATATTTATGATGAAATGAAACAGCCACCTACTACATACTACTGACGAATAAAGAAAGCAGTATACAGTACGTACTGAGTTCCTCAGTAGTATGCAGTATGAAACAGTTAAAGCGATATATTTTGCAGTATGCTAGGCCAGGCTTTAGCCTTTAAATCAGCTCTTATAGCACTAGACAAAAAAAAAAAAAAATGAACTCATACCACTATTGCTATATTATCGAAAAATACAACTTTGATTTTTTTTTCGATAGTGACCAATGTTTGTGTACTTTATTAGATATTGCAGGTTTAGCTCAGCCACCGGTAGACGGTAAATTTAAAACATTTCTTTTTCAGTTATAGCAACAAAATAGTGGACTGATCTCCCTCCAGATATTAGAGTAATGTTAAAAAGGTCATGTTGTCTCAGAAAGTATCTTTCTGCACCGTCAGCAGCTGCTCTTTACCTCACCTCTTCGCTGCTCTGTAGCCGCTCTGTGAGCGTGACTCTCTCCCCCTTTTGAGAGGAATGGTAAACTTTGAGGTGAAGCAATTGCAAGAAATGCGCACGGCCTTTTCTGACATTTCCTTGTAGGACATTATCTATATTTGCTGTGGGACGCTGTCTGTGTACCTCGTCAGGTTGGGGACAATTTTGGACTTTCTTATGGAATTGAGGACATTCATGCAAACAGTCTTACTGACACTATGAAGCCATCAGAAAAAGGAATTCTGAATTTTGACTACTCTCTTACACAAGACCTCGTTCGCCGTGTCGTCTTTTCCATGAGTAACAATTACCTCCTCCAGTGGTGGGTCACTTTTTAATTATAGAAGGTAAATATGCAGACAGTGAAATTGATCAGGCAGATTACACGTAAGTGCTGATAAGGCACATTTGGTGAAGAGAAAGAAAATAATTCTAACGTTGAGCCAGGCCCTTGCTCCTTTGGGCGCTCATACGTCCTTTGTGCTAATCACAATATCTCCTGGATACACAACAGTAATTACATTTCACTGAATACATGGAAACAGAAGTACAATAAAGCCCCTCCATTTATATTTCTCCAACCACGGAGAGAACATCTGAAAATGTCATTTACTCAGCGGAAACGTACAGATTTACCGGGGGATTGTCAAAGCCCACAAATCAATCTGCTCATAACTATTTGACAAATTAGGCAATGACCTTTTCACAGATTCACTTTCCGATTCGATCGTAGTCCGGATAAGTTTCTTTTCATCAAGTCTGTATGGAAACTGACAGCTCTGCGCCTACGAATCCGATGCATTAGTCAGACAAAGGCAAATTATCTTGTTCGGAGCTTCCAGTCATTTTTACAGACGAGTCCATAACAGATTTGGTCTAAACTCATCTATTAATCCCTGCGCTTTGTTAGTAAAAAAATAGTTGGTACAAGGTCAGGTTCCAAGTTTTATTATGGATCTTAGACTTGGTCAATAAATACTTATTGATAAAACTTTGAGCTGCTGATACACGTGTCAGCTGGTAATTGCTATCTCCATAATGTGTGTGTAGCTTCCCTGAGGACTCCTTCCCTCTGCTGGTTTTAGCTGACCACAGAGAATCCCACTGGTTCACTGGTGAGCAAAGGTGAGCTGAGCCTTTGTTTTGTGGCCATAGGAAGCCACAGTAAGCAATAAATACACTTGCAGATAACAGAGTGGAAAGTTATGGTTTACCAATAACTCTGCGGTTTATTGCTTTCCATGGCAGAGCTGTATTTAGAGTTTGCTCCTGCGCCCTACGTTCAGCAATAGACTCCGCATCCCCCCCTCCTAGTCAGCCCCTTATTAATTTATGCATTAACTTGGAACAGGTCCAGTTGGAAATTTCCAATGGCATCCACTCGGCGGTGCAAGCTCAAATGATACCACAGTAAGTAATTGGATGGTGTTAGGAATACCATTAAAAACTATAAAGCAGCTGGCAAAAGCGGGTCAACAATCAATCACTCTCGCTTCTCAACCGCAAGGCCTCCGCCCATACAACATCAACATTTCATTTCTTTTGAGTTATTTATTTTATTAGGAATTTGTGTTTGTTTCCAGCCCATTGTTAACTAATTAAATTACTTATAGTGTATAGTTGACCCCATATAACAACGCAACGCTGCCTGGAGGTCAGCATTGAGTTTGGGTGCATAATTACAAGCTTAACCTTTTAATGGAATGCATTTCATGTAAGGGATCATGTACAGCTAGCGGGTCATTGTTGTGAAAGAATCCCCGCCCCGACGCAAGGCGGAGGGGTCTCTCACCGCCGTGAAGGGGATTCTTTCACAACAAAGACCCGCTAGCTGTACATTATCCTGCTTATTACACAGCTACTTACTGAAGAAATCAATATTTTGACACAAAAACGGTCCGCCAGAGTCCGACATCAGAGTTGCATCCATAGCAACGGTTTGATATATAGAAATTACAGACCGCAGAATGTCGTGATTGACCAATCAGAATCAAGTATTCGACACAGCCATGTAATAAAACCGCGCTATAGGGTGCTGTGTTCGGCGCTACCAAACACCGATGACCGTGACAAAGCCTCTGTATTCAACGCCCTGGGAATGAGAACGGACTGCCGTATCACGTCCATATGTTCATGTGTCATTTCTGGTCAGTCCCTTGTGCACGGGGAATGCTATTTGGATAGACCGTTTGTCACATCGGACCAAACAACGGCGGCAAGATGCTGCCGCGGTGGTGTGTGATTTTAGACATCGCGGGAGCAAAAGGGGCGTGATGTTAAACACAACAGCTCAGCTCTGCTGCGTGTGTCTGTGTAGACCTGCCGTGCCGGCTGTCCCTTTCACAGAGACATCAGCTCGGCTCTGTTACTACCTCCGCTGCCGGCTCAGAGTTGGAACTCCATGTCCCCCCTCATTCCGTCTCTGTACCTTCCATACAGAACAGCGAGGCGAATTAACGTTACAACATTCCAGACTCGAACAGGCAGTGTGAAAGGGGGGTGTGGCAGCTGGATTTCTAACCCCCAAAACTTATACCAGCCCGTTGTCATTCCCGGGATGTCAAATACCGATGCTTTTTCATGGCACCCTTTACCACCAGTATGCAACGCACTGGGCTTTCTATTAACTGCAGTGGAAACCCATCTGTAGCACCAGTAAACGCATCGGGAAAGTGCGCCTGGAGTCACTGTGGTGATGTAGTTTAGTGGATGGGTCCAATAAAACAATGTTCCTGTCCTGTGTTCACAACACATCATTTTTACTGTACAAACGTAGTAGTTTGAAGCCGAACCATGATGTATTTTAAGTAAGTTGACTAAGTAGTTTTGTTGCATAATCCTAAGTGTTAATATCTCATAACTAAGTGTTTTTATTTAATTCACAATATTAAGTTAATTAATGTGTTTACTACTGTTTTAGCGAAAAGTGACTCCGAGAGGTCTGACAAGGAATCACTATGTGACGAAAATGATACTTAGAACATTTTTGTCTATAAAAAAGTATTCAGTTTTCATCCATTTAAGATGCAACATATTGTACGTATTAGGCGCAAGTTTCATGGAAAGACAGACACAGATCAGACAGTCCATTGAACTTAGTTAGTTAAAAATAATAAAAGAGCGAGAGAGAGATGAAAAGTCCAGTATGAGGATGTTAAAATATATTTCATAATTAATTATATGCCAGTATTAAATCAGTATGATGCTTTTGAAGGCACAAATATTGCATTTGCCCGATTTAATGTGACATCCGGTGCACGCCCACTTCTGGTCTTCTATCCGAATCCAGATATACAGAGACAGATCATTTTATTGGTTGAACAGATACAGATAATGACGTCTCTGTTCATCTCTAGCTTGAGGGCATTAGTCACGTCATCATCAGTCGCATCTTTGTCACATCTTTGTCACGTCACATCTTCTTCTTCGACATCACGTTAATACAACAAAAATGTCTTACCCGTGATCGAAAGTCATCTTCCACTTTATATGAAATGCATGCACATGTACTGGCTTCTGTCTTCCACATGACGGCCAGTACGTGTGCATGCATCATTTCTTGTCATCCCCCTGCGCATGGTAATACAATTTGAAGAGATTCAGATCCAAATGTAGAAAGGCAACTACAGAATACAAATACTGTACATTCAATTGCTATTTGCCGGAAACTGCCAGCCATAAATAGTATCAAAAATAAGATTTGATATAATTAATATCTAAAGGATTACAACTTTAAAGACCCCCTCGGGTGGTGAAGACCGATATGATATCCTCCATATAATCAGAGCAGTGAGAGAAGCCCATCCGTTGCATTGACCTGAGGTTCACACTGAAGGCCCCTTGTCATTAACGCCACGCTGACAGTCCACAGCAGATAGACATCGATCATGTTTACTTGTGCCGTCTCCATTAACATGCAGGTAATGACACCCATTCAGATCAATGGTTTCCAACTCCGCCGTCTGCAAATGGATTCTGTGGTTAGAAGCCACTGAGCTTCTTACAGATACTTAAAGAGAGAAACAACTCCATTCCTCTGATTCGCCTGCTTTCCTTTCACTTTCGGTCCTGCCAAACTCGCTCATTTGTCCTTGGATTTATTCCTCTAATAGGGGAGCCAGCATGCCTTCTGCCTCAGCTTGTACATGCACACCGTAGCCAAGGCCGCGGCTGGCTCGACAGCCTGGCCTTGAATGACTTCCTGTGTGGGCTGGGTTGAATTCTTGGTCAGGACTGGTGTCATGAGGAGATGGATCAAACGCCAACGGCAACTCAATTACCGGTAACTCATGTGAAGTCCGACAGTTTGGTTGTGACCTTCCCGACTAAAAGGTGCATTTCTTGGTGTATTAAAACCAACACATACATTGGGTGATCTGACTGCCAATACAGCTACATACATGTGGAAAAAAGGCTGCTTCCCAGGCTTTAACACAACACTCCAACGCCTGATCATCTCATTTCCATGGCGGTGAGACAAGGTCACGACCAGTGTTATCACAGCTTTCATTCCCTTACAACACCTTGACTTGAAGGGACTCAATGTCATAATCAGAAACCGAGCATTGGTCAAAACAGTGAGGCGACACACATGAGACTGAATGTGATTGACAGCTAAAACCACAATATCACTGTATATTTCACATGCTTAGCAGTAAAGTTAGCTGACCTGTCCAGTAGGAATTTTGCCAGCTTGGGGTCCGTTTTGATACATATAGCTCCCTCCATGAATCGAAGGCCAGGCCAATTCTAGTTTTCGCTTGACGTCGGTCACATTCCTGTTTTGCCAGACAGGCTTCACCAGATGTAACTTTGTGTTTTTAGTGCTTCCGTGGTGGTTGTGTTAAAGTATGAGTTTTGGTGGAGGCCGGTCGTTTGTTTGCGTTAGTGGACTCCAACCGTTAGCTATCCCTGTAGCTGCGCTGAACAGAGTAGGTACCATGGTTGTATTAAAAGGAATGGATACAGTGTTGGAGGCGGGGCCCCGGTCATTCCTATGAGAGTTGCTCATTGGCGCATGAGGCCTAAATGGCTCGACTTTCATCTGGAAAAGTACCCGGATCTTGGCGGAGTAGCGTCCGAGATGATTGACGGAGTAGCGTCCGCTCTGTCACATGACTTGGTCACGGCGTCCCAACATCACGCCGTCATCACGGCTTGCGCTCCAGCCTCAGTCTGGGTCTCACTCACATGAACGGAGGAAGGGAAATAACTCTGGACTTTTAAAACTTAATGATTTAAATAAGGACTATTAGAGTGTTCATACTGGGAAATGGATCCAGCAAAAAAAAAGTGTCCGCTGAGTTACAGACGTCTCTTTCCCATTGTAAGTCTATGGGAAAAAAAGTCTTGTTGGGCCCAATGCATCATGTGACTGACACAGAAGTTGCAGTACCGCCGTTTGGCCACCTATGAAAGTCCGGATCGACGATCGGCGCACTTCCTGGGAGCTTGGTAGGCACATGCGAGCGCGCATGACGTCACATCTGCTGGGACACCGGCCCGAGTCCTCCACATTAAAAGAAGTCTTGAAGGCTGATAGAGGAAACGCAGAAAATAACGGAAGGTCTTGTTTTTTTAGGTTAGGTTACAACCTGTTCCCCCATTTGCAATAAAAAACGATTCATACATGTAAACAAGTTACATACAGTCCCTTTAACAGATGTGTCAACTTCCCCTCCTTGAATAGCCCATTCGTTTTTTGTGTTATCATCTAATTCTCGATGTTGACTTTGAAAATTCTGTCAGTCTTAATATCCCACACAAGTGAATTGCATCTATAATGCCGGCATGAGCGAGAGCGGTTTACACAGTCCTTTGATGATACAGAAGGAGAAGTAGGCAAAGAAACAGAAGAGGGTCAATGTCAGTTCTGCATTGTTGTCCATGTTGATTAGCAGAGGCAAGGTGAGCCGCTCTGAGGAAGTGCTTCTGTTTTCATCACAGCCTCGTCTAATCACCTTTAATCAAATGCAAACGGCGAGAATAGGGAATCTTTAATTCAGAATAATGGGAACAAAGGGAGAGATGGGAGGAAACATAAGAGCTTGTTAGTTACCACCATCAGTTTGCTCTTCAGGCAGATCCTAAGGGGTTTCTTTTAATCTAGCTTCGCCTTGGGCAACAGCTACCCAGCCCTAAAGCGTCCGAACTGGATAAAATTAGACAAAATCAATGAAGCTTAATTCTGTTTGAGAAAGTTGACACATTCTATTTTGCCTCCGTTACCACAGTATTTAGGCTGGATGATGTTATTGCAAATTCCTTTATGGGCCTATTAAACAATTAGCCAACCAAAGGTACTCCTGACAATGCCAATTTGAATAATTAATCTACACTGGCAGCAAGATTCCTCTGGCTCAATTCATCACAGTCCTTTCTACCGTAGCTGAAAATGATAACATGACAAAGATCTCCCTGATTTCCAGAATTTATTTTCCAGGTTCCAGCAGCTCCTCTCTCCTCGCCGTAATGTTAAAAACTCCTTATTCTACTTTAAATCACTGCTTGGGGAGGAATACATCTATCTCTGGGGCGAAGCAGTGCCTTCAGCACTTCTCACAAACTTCTCAGAAGTTGACTGTCTATACCATGCAGCACTTGGATCAGTGCTTTTTTTTAATTTACCACCGCGTATGAAAAACATCCTTAGGTAACGGCAAAACTGATACATGTGATTAAAATTCATATATTCAGTATGTTTGTTCCAATGATCAGAATAGGGAGACAATAATGTTTTCTCAAGCAGGATTTATGTTTACTAGGTGGGTAACCCAGTTTCTAAGTCAAACAAGGTTGTTGTTTTAGCTTTTTCATTCAGTGCAGGAGCGCATAATGCACTCGGAGTGATGTCGCGTCTTATCAGCAGGTGTCCATGAATTTCTTTTCAATAATTGTGTCAAGCGTTATCTCCCCCTTATGACAAAGCACTAAACAGTGATTTATCACCCAAATATACATTTACCCAGACACTCCTTTAAATCTCTGAAAGTTTCTCACAGGCAAGTACACACCTTATACACACAGAAGTACACAGTTTCTCTCACGTACATAATTAATGCAATAGTAAACTCTTGAACTCAAATGAAGAGGAGGGCTTGTAGCTCTATCGTGCTGTGTCACGTGACAAAAAAACTAATGATATGTAATCATTATGTACATTTAATCATTCCTCTGCATACTTTTAATGCTTATTACCAGTAAGCATCCCCCTTAATGTCTTCCTTAAGCCTTTCATGTCTTGAAATGCATTAGCAAGCTCCACACTTGAGAGATCGGCTCCTTAAATGCAATCATTTTCATACACTGAATCTCCAAAGTGGGTTAACAACCAATTAGGAGCAGCAAATAGCTAAAGATCAAGGGAAATGGTTGCCGGGAACCCTGAGACCGCATCTTCATCACAAAACAAAACCACACAAAAGGTGACAGGTCTGCGCGGATCAAACGAGCAGCACATGAAACTTGCAGGTAGTCTTCCTCAGTATTCTCTGAGCATCTCTGCAAACATCACACTTCCAAAAATAATCTGTTCCAATGGAATCGAAAATAGAAGATGTGTATGTTTTCCGTTATCTCAAGAGAAGAAAAAAAAAAAAAGAAATTAGATTTTAATCATTTGTCGGCATACATGCTCCACATTGCGGGTGCATGTTTTAATGCTTTTCTACAGCTTCCGTCGTTCTAATGAACACTGGAAGAAATCAGACTAAATGAGGACACAGCACACTGATCATTTGCTGGCTAATAAGCTTGCTGAACATCGGTATGTGAAGGCATATATACCCTCCCTGGGACACGCACCTCCGACAGGTCTTGATCAAATTTGATCCCGATGAAGACGTATTATTTATAGATATGCGACAAGCACCTGAACACCCTGTTTCCCGGGTATATTTCACTTTTATATTTGCGATAGGCACAAGTGGTGAATCTTCCAAAGGAAGATGTGACAGGCTAATCCACAGAGAGGAATGATCCCAGATGAGCCTGACAGTTTTAGGTATTCAGAAATGTCGGCAGGTAAAAACTTGTTTACTTCATTACGTGTGTGCATTGCAGTGTTTCTGCAGTCGTCATTACAGAATGAATTCATCGATTAAAAACAATCCGCAATATAGTTTCATTAAATGCATCTGTGTGGCAAGAAAGTCTATTTTTGTTCCTCTGATGCATGGCCTTGTGTGCTCGGATCACTCTCTTCCTGTAATGAAATTGTGCAAAAAAAAGATGCGTGCCCTGGAGAAATCTGGTCTCACGTGATTACAAAAATGAGATGTGAGAAAAACAAATAGTTCATAATGCCTTACAGAACATGAACCCGGCACATTTCCCTGTTTTGGGAGTTTCAGAATATGTGCTAATACTCTGCATTTCATATTTGTTTATTCTGCCTTCTTGTGCCCCAGGAAATGGTAATTGTTGTTTGTATATGCATGTTTGGGTATTTTGATTCATGATGATATTTTCTCTCCTCCATCCAAGGACAATTATCAAACAGTATAGGAGATAACAGTGTTTGCTAGCAGCAAAGGCATACTTTTGATTAAAAAGAAATAATGGGGAGATATTTTAAACACCTAAAGCTTTGCACAGACAGAGTTGTTACTGATCCCCACCCGGAGCGGAGGCTTCCCTTTGCATGACTAATATCAATGCATTTGGAAACATTCTGAACCAACCTACTGAGATGCATCCAAGTTTTTTTCATTAAACTATGCTCTTTATCCTTCAAAATCATGTGCAATGTAGAAGCTCATCAGTTGATCAAAACTGTGGAGGAAACCAAATTTGCTAAAAAAAAAAAAAAAGCCAATAAATCCCAAAACGACACATATGACCTTTCAATTTAACGCTGTGGAACGGTCATTTTTTCAAACATGTGTTTAACGTTGTGAAATGGAACTTGTGTTTAGGCAGCACAATTACTTGGTTAGGTTTAGGAAAATATCATGGTTTTGGTTAAGAAACACAACTCAATGTGTTGACCTATGGTTTCACACGGGACACAAACAGTCTCCTGTCCAAACAAGTCCTGTGTTTGTTTGTACAAAGTAGGTTTTTTATGCAGTACGTGATATGGTTGGGTACTATCGTAGTTAGGTACTAATGTAGTTGCGTTAGGTTACACACTAATGTTACGCATTAATTAATGTACGTAGTAGTACTGCGTTGTTACGCATTAACATAGTTACGTACGTAACTTCAAAATAAGTGTGTTGACTTTTGGTTTCACACATACTAACGTGGTTATGTATTAACAAAGTTGCTTTATTTACATACTAACGTAGTTACATACTAACATAGTTACGTACGTAACTTAAACTTTTGGTTTCACGCATACTAATGTAGTTACGTACTAACATAGTTTTGTGCTAACATATGTGCTTTAGTTACATACTTACGCAGTTACATACTAACGTAGTTATGTACTAACATGTTACATACGTAACTTAAAATAACACTGTTGACTTTTGGTTTCACACATTTTAACTTAGTTACGTACTAACATAGTTACGTACGTAACTTAAAATAACAATTTATTGACTTTTGGTTTCACACATACTAACGTAGTAAAGTATTAACGTGGTTACGTACTAACATAGTTGCTTTAGTTACATACTAACTTAGTTACGTACTAATACAGTTACATATGTAGCTTAAAATAACAACGTGTTGACTTTTGGCTTCACACATACTAATGTTACGTACTAACGTAGTTAGGTACTAACATAGTTGCTTTAGTTACATGCTAATGTAGTTACGTACTAACATAGTTACATACATAACTTAAAATAACAACGTGTTGACTTTTGGCTTCACATATACTAAAGTAGTTACGTACCAGCATAGTTGCTTTAGTTACATACTAACGTAGTTACTTACTAACTTAGTTATGTGCTAAAGTAGTTACGTACTAACATAGTTGCTTTAGTTACATACTAACGTAGTTACTTACTAACTTAGTTATGTGCTAAAGTAGTTGCTTTAGTTACATACTAACATAGTTACATGCTAACATACTTTCATACATAACTTAAAATAACTCAACATGTTGATTTTTGGTTTCACATGGGACACCAACAGCGGTCTCCTGGGTGAAAGTCCTCTGTTTGTTTGACCCAACACAATCTCATCCCATCTCGTATCATACCACCGCTTTGTCACGCTCCTTGGCGTCACTTTATTTTTGGTATCAAAACGAGTATAGTTACCGTTGGCTTCACTTTCGGATTAGGAGACAAAACCACTATAGTTAGGTTTAGTTCTGAATATTCCTAAGAATTAAAAGTTCATTGCTCTTTTAAAGGGTTTGTTTGCATTATTATGCTATTATTAGGTCAGTGGCATAACATGGTCTTAAAATGACAATAATATTGTTTATTGCAAGTATTTCTGGGACAATATATCTTCCAACGAAATGTGTTATCACGACAGGCCTTCGCCTTACAACAAACATAATATGAGTCATAATAAGATGCTTGCACAGACAACCTATGCGGCCGCTTGACATTTTCACCATACCAACAACAATGAGATGAAACAACTGTATGCATGCAACACTAGCTGCTCTGACATCTTTGCAGTAGTTTGAATCTGGAGAAAGTTACAGATTGGAGCTTTAAGTTTTTATTAAGCAACTTGCCACAAACATAACAATGTTGTTGCTGTTGGTTTCTCTTGTTATCTAGACTGTAGCAGGCAGGGATGACTGGTGATCCTGAAACTACTGTTCCAAGTTAGATGTCTTTGACACTTTGGCAGCCCCTGTTTCATCGGTGGATAGCATTCTGGTTATTGTTTGGGGCATATACATCTACGATGCCATCTTCTGTCTTTTGGTCAATGCAGCCTGCATACAAACACACTAACAATGGGGCTACTGTGGCTAAGGTGTAGAGCGGCCCTTACAAAAAAATAAGTTTATTCAAGTGTGCAATTAGTAGGCTATACTTTTTTAAACTTAGAATAAGGGAGTATGCTTTCAGTTTACTTTTTATTTACTTATCAGAGATACACTTGACAAAATTATACTTAATTATACTTGGCTTATACCGACAAGTATACAGAAAAGTCTAAGTGACATTGGCAAGTACAGAGAAAAGTCCAAGGATACTTGGCTTATACTGAAAAGTTTACAGAAAAGTATATTTGGCTAAGTACTATAAGTTCACTAAGTATAATAAAAGTAAACTATTAAACTAGTAGTTTAAAGTGTACTCTAATAAACTAACAGTATACCTATATCACTTGTAGTATAGTTCATATTATAGTTGCAGTCCAAAATACAGATTGGATGTAAACTAGTTGTGTACTCAAAGTTTACTACTCCTACATTTACATATACTTTAAACTAGGGATGCACCGATACCACTTTTTTCAGACCGCGTAAAAGTACAAGTTCTTACATTTAGGTACTCGCCGATACTGAGTACCGATACGAGTACTTCTCTGTGCCAAAAGACCCTTGTTAACAGCCAACTGGAGGATGTGAGCGACACACAGCAGGCTGGGGAGTCCCGCATATGAGGCAGTGCGCCGTGACCGGCTCTATGTCGGCTTGGAAAGGCTCGGGGCGAAGGTGGCTCGCGGCCGCAGCTTTAGAGCGCTCCCCGCCCAAACCTCGCCGCACTGAGACGGGGCAAGACTGCATGGGGCTTGTAACTGTAGCATTTTAAAGCATCTGTTAATCACAGCATCTCCATAACTCTCTAACTGTAACACGCGGCCACCATCTCATTCTCATGCCTTCATGCTCCTCTGCACATCTCCAAACTGTCAGAAATGGGTGTGTGTCTTTTCATCGTCCGTCTTTGCCGCTTCATCGTAGTATTTACAGTAGCAGAAAGCCCACAGGCCTAATTGGCATGGTCAGTGATGGAGCATATGCACTTTCCAGTGGGAGCCCATCTGACAGAGCCACTCGCTGATGACTGCCTACGTAGTCTCCATATGTGACAGAAGGGCCTGCACGCACACTGCCCTTCAACTAATGAAGCCAAGTCACCCGGTTTATACCTCAGCCTTTTTAGAGGACTTTATCCAGAATCCGGAGCCAGAGCGCTATACTGCTCACAGACAAACATACACACACACAAATACAAGCCGCGGGGGGGGGGGGAAGCTCAGAGTTGTAAAAGCATAACTGCTCTCTCACCTTCACCTACATCCAGACGGATACACTGACCCACACAGACACACACACAGGCACGCAAACACACAGCAGAGTGGCTCAGAGATGCTAAAAACATAATTGCACCATTACCCTCACCTTCACCCCACCCCTCTCACACACACACACACACACACACACACACACACACACACACGTAGACTCGCAGGAGAAAATGGTGTTGAGATGTGAAGGGAGAAAGAAATGAGGAAGGGGGGGGGGTAAAAAAGAAAGTGAGGGAATACAGAGAAAGAGAGAAGCTGCGTGGTGCGAGTGTGAATTCAGCCTCCAGCTGGGCAGCTAAATGGACTTGGTCGGTCATTAGCATGCAAAGGTCTAGTCCGGGCATTTAAGGTTATTCATTCCCCAGGCTACAACCCAGCTACTTCCTGAATCACACTTTAACGCCGTTTTACAACTCGTTGTTGTCCTGGTGGTTATTTTCCACAACACACCCCTTCAGCGACACTCCAAAACCCCGCCAGCAACGGGGTCGGCCGAGTGCACCGCACCGTTTCGAGTGTTTCGGGGGCTGCAGATGTTAGCGCACACTTAATAAGCTTGATCACAGGAGCCCCGACCTCGCAATGTAATTCCGCTACCTACGGTGCATCTGTTCTGCTTGTACTCACAGGAACCCCATGGTGGTGGAACTGTTTCACAAAGTCACACAAGTCATAGAGTGGCTTGGCCTCGATAACAGGCAGCAGAGGCAGCGGAGGCATCGGAAGGCAGCCAGGCCAAGGGGAAACAGTTGGATATTGGCCGTGCGCAGCATGGCACACGACTTCAAGGCAAATAAATAGAAATCGCATGGACTCCGGTTGTTTATTTCACTCCACGCTTTGGGAAATATCTGCGTGCATCACCTGCCTTGTACATACAGCCGTTTCCCCGATAGCCAAGTTGTAGATAAGGATGTACCAGCGCATCACAAGTGATCACATAATGTGAATAGATGTTTCTCCATTGGCAGCATCTCCTCTTTCGCCCACGCCGTATCACCGGACCATTGTGCCGTAGCTTATCCACAATGCATAGGGGTCATCAGATAACTGTCAAAGTCGCCACAAAATATCCCCCCGGGGGGATTTTCACAATGTGTTATCAACATGAAAAATAAGTCATGAGTAAGAGAAGTAAGAACACTACACAACTGTTAAAAAAAAGACTATATTGAACTGAAACTGCAGCATTCCTTGCGAAGGTTTTCTCCCCTTTTTCTGCTTCTTCCGAGTTTTATTCATTTCAAATACACCTCCAGTCACAAAGTAAATAGATTGTGAGTTTCCGTGCTGCTTTACTTCTTTTATGCTCGGAGCGAAATGTGATGTTTCTGCGTCTATTTTTCCCTCAAGACTTTGGCTGACCCACTTTTCCCTCATCCCGTGCACCTTGAGGGTGTTAACGCAATGAGGAATATTTACAGTGGAGTGTTTAGAATCAATCTGATATGATTAAGTAATGAGTTTGGGACAATTAGAGGGGGATCACATTTAGCAATGTGATGTATGTATGGTAGTATGCATGGCAAAATATTGTTGGAGCAGAAGCTCGCGGGTTGGCGTGGGTGTGGATCCCTGGTGTTGAGTTTCGTTCTGGCAAAGATATTTCATAACACCTCATCTTACACGGTGATTGGTGTCACAGGATTAAAACTAATCAAGGAACCCATTAAAAGACACATTTCCATGATTTTAAAGATGCAGTGGAATTTCTCAAGGCGTCATGTGCACGCTAAACCACCTGTTGGTCAAAGAGTGTAAAACAGGCAGATATATTACAGGTGATCTCAACCATGTGATCTGTGTATTTTGCACCACTAAAGGCTCCCACAAAGGCTAATTCATTTATAACCAAGGGCCTTGGAAGGAGGTTATGTTTTCACCGGCATTGGTTTGTTTGTTTGTTTGTCTGTTTGCAGGATTACTCCAAAAGTTCGTGGTGGATTTGAATGACATTTTTTGAAGGGGTGTAAAGTAGCACAATAAACAATCCATTCGATTTTGGTGGCGATCCGTATCATGATCCAGATTCAGTAATTTCTTTAAGAATTCCGATTGGCCTGACCGCGTGAACCCGCCTCTTTCTTGTGGATGTGTGGCAAGAATCCGAGGTGCGGGAGCTGCTGGCCGTCCACGATGAGAAAGAAAAAAGCGATAGATGACAGGATGAGAGACAACGTAGTGTAATGTTATACAGACATACCAAGGCTGCTGAATGAGAGAGGCATTCGCCGATACGTTACGCGGAAACACACCGTGTCAATAACAAGCCGACCACCTCACGGCACCGCCAGCTATGAGCTGCAATCTGTTTTTAAAGTCAGACACCTAGTGTCTATTTTCTGGTAAGCAGCCTAAATCGTGATTGTATAACATGAACTGTATACTAAACTATAATTGTTGTGAGTAATGCATCAAATGTGTGTACCAGTAAATTAATCATTCGGTCAATAATTGTATCATATTAATGGCAGGAGGGGATGTAGTGTTCTAAAACTGGAAAGTGGCGTTGGTTTTACTGGGCAGGAGACGGTTAATGTGCTTGCGTAACTATGGGAAAATGATAGAGGAGAGACTTTAGTCATTGTGTTTTGGCTTTGCGCGTCATCAATGACGTCATTGGTCTAGCCTCGATGTGTGCT
Organism: Sebastes umbrosus; assembly: GCF_015220745.1. Lineage (NCBI taxonomy): Eukaryota > Metazoa > Chordata > Actinopteri > Perciformes > Sebastidae > Sebastes > Sebastes umbrosus. The sequence continues at coordinate 36,896,417 of NC_051271.1, forward strand.
TCACATAAAATATGGCTTACTTCGCTCCGAAGCCTCTGCACAGCACGTCAGGTGCAGTTTATGGGAGGGGTAAACTGGTCATTCCAAATCACACTGGATTGGATATGTTGCATGCATTGTAATGTTTGACAGGAACATTGAAACACAGAGATACAAGATAAGAATATATATATTTTGTTTTTTGTTTTTCTGGCGACTGGGTTGCATTCATGCAGACATAAAAATGCAATCCACGGTATTGTCTGACACTTACTAAGTGGGAGAACGTTTTTTGAAAGACCAAACTATTCTTCCACCACAATGGCAACACAGTATCACAAAATGTAATCTATTTGATTCGTGTACATTGACACAAATTCCCCTTTTTTTTGTGACGCTCAGCACGACTTTCAACAACGTATTTTTCGTGCTTTTTCCTACGAATCTCCAGCAACTAGGGATGCTAATTTTGAATATATATATATATTTTTTTTTAAAGTTATTTTTTTGGGGGCATTTTCCATTTTTATTAAGAGGACAGTGGATAGAGTCTTGAAAGGGGGGAGAGAGAGAGTGGATGCGGAAAGGGCCACAGGCCGGATTCGAACCCGGGCCGCCGCGGTCAGGACCAAGCCTTGATACATGGACGCCCGCTCTACCAACTGAGCTAACCCAGGCGCCCTGAATATATTTTTTTAACCGATTAACCAACCCTCGTTAACCGATAACCAACAAGATTATTGCGTCGTATGCGGCGCTGCGCCAGCTACAATGTATGTGTAAAACAGACAACTGAGTCTATTTCACAAACCACTGTTAGACTGGGCTGATAATTGATAGAAGTCTCTGTTTGACTGCTGTTCATTTTCCCTTCTTTCATTTTTGCCTTGATACTGTTTGACTCGCTCACCTGACATTTGATCAATAGGCCTGTGTCTTGATTACAATCCTTGTCTTGTTTTGCAGGTGATTTTGATGCTGACCAAACTATTTGACTTCAACCTCAACAGTGTAACTGAGAGTTCATTATGGAGGTAAGCTCATCACACTGCATGACATTTGTAGAAAAAGCCTAGAGCAGTTATGAGTTTGACACGGCAAATTGGTCAGAGGGGACTGTTGGACTTAGTTCTATATATTTCTGATGTTTTTTATTCCTCCCAGCACTGCTCTTAGGAATAGCTAATACCAATACTCACAAGGATCTCATAATGTGAATTAATGAAACATCCAAAGCTTGAAAAAGAGGCAACAGTCTGAAAAAGATCTCTCAAATGGCGAGCCTGGGTAGCCGACAGTCTTCAATCGCTTTTAATGTCTGTGGGCACCAGAAATCCCTCACATGAAAGCCACTAATCAACGCGACTGGAGCTTGCAAAGTTATCCAGTAAATTACCTTGACCAGCCTTGAACTCAGCGTAGCCTTGCTTGGAGCGTCAGCCTCGTTTCTGACTCGGTCCTGATGTAACTCTGGTAGATGGCTGTTAGGGAGGAACGCGGCTGCATTCATGTCTCAAAGAAAGAAAGTCAGAACCGAGAACATCTGCACAAGTAATTATCATTATGAAACGTATTTTGCATTATTATTGTTGCCTATGAGCTGTAATACCACAGGCATGAACAGCTCTCTCCAAGGAAACTCAGAAAGAGGAACAAGGACACATAAAGATTAACTACATGGAAATAAATTTGAAGAGCTAAAGAAAGAGAAGGACTGATCAGCCCTCGTGATGTTTAATCTCCCTGCGTGTTTTAAACTGGAACAATTCTCAAACTTGAAAAGTGAAAAGACATAAGACGTTTTTATCTCCGCAAATTGGTTGTAATAACTCGCCACAGTTTGTCGTCCGAATGAGACGGATAGCTACTTTGTCAGAGTTTTTTTTTTTCCAAAAGTTGATTTCATCGTCGTAACAGTTGGCACATTCTGATTTTTTCCAGTGAATGATAGAAACCAGTAAACCAGTTTGAATACTTGAGATTTGCAGCTCTGTGATATTTTTTTTTACTTTTCTTTATGTTAGATTTTTGTGCAAGATCATTGAAAATATGTCTGAAAGCAGAAAGTGGGGAAAAAAAAGAACATAAAAACCAAGATGTACAAAAGATGCAATATATGCAAAGAATTGTTCATTGTGCTGCATCCAAGGCTGTTCTGTTTTGCAAGTTTCATTCAAATTGTAGTTTTCAATTCTAGTAGAGATCCCAAACTTTGAAAACATATCAGATATGTCAGACATAATTATATATAAATGCACAAGACATCTAGATGATTTCCATTTGATGTAAGGCCTAAAAACAAAGCCTGCTGGATTTGAATGTTTCACATAAGCATCATGTAGCCTCAATGAAGTGTTGAAACAAGCTGATACTCATGCTGCACATGTGAGTCTTGTTGTGGAAATGTTTATTTTTTCTGTGTATACATTTAAAGAAGGATGAGGGTAATAGAAAGGTGAAATCAAGATTTATAGAGGTTAAATCTGCATTGGGTAGAAATGGAGCAAATATCTGAAAAAATCAGATTTTTATAAAACGCTCCGAACGGCATGTGCAAAATTTCCCAGACCAGAGGAAAACAACCAATAAGAGCCGAGCTGGAGTCTGCCGTCTATGAGAGGCAGCTGTCAATCACTCGCAGACTCCGACCACGCGGTCAAACTAGGCAGCGCTGATCAAATATGAATCAATATTCTGTTACTGTAATGCCTATTTCTCTCCTCAAATGTTTTCAGAATCATCTTGTAGTGTACTGTTTAGCTGTAAAATGAGAAAGTTTGTGACCCAGCAGCCATGTTGAGAACTGCTGAGGAAATACCAAGCACCGCCCACCAGCTAGAGCACAGACAATAGGAACGCTCTCTCTCTGAAATGACCTGTGATTGGTCAAAGTCTCCCGTCACGGGCTAGATTTTCTAAAGCCTGAAAACAGAGCGATGAGGAGGTGCAGAAGTCTAGTTTTCTCTCAGAACACTTGAATTACAATATGCTGAAAGGTTATTATATAATTTCTGCACAATGATGCCAAAAATATACTGCCTCCTGAAGCTTTAAGCACTATGTACAAAATGTATAAGTGTGTCAAAAGCGTATTGCCTTGCAGCTGAAAAATTAACCTTGGAAGCAGAAATTTAATGTTCAGACTTGCAAAGGAGTCTACTGGCTCAACCTTTAATGCAAAGAATGTAAGAAATAAGCTGACAAGTATACTAAACCTTAGTGTGCAGCTCTATGACAGATTTTACCTTCCATATTCCCGGGACTATTTTATCCATCTATACAGCAGTTGCAATAATAAAAAAAAAAGTTGGTGGAATGGAGACTCTACAAAGTAATGAGAAAAAGTGAACTGAATGCCACATGTTGCCTTGAACTTATTGTCAATTGTCCTTGAAAGAAATTATAGTTATTCATACTGAATGTTGTCACACTTGAACAACATATGATTTCCCAGTATCGAATGTATTATAGCTTCAGTAGGCACCAAGGTTTTGGCATCATTGGACATAAATTCCATAATAACCTTTCAGCATATTGTAATTCAAATGTTCGGCGAAAAACAGAAAAACTCGGAGAGAAATAGGCATTACAGTAAAAGGAATATTGATTCATATTTGATTAGCGCTGCCTAGTTTCACCGTTTGGTCGGAGTTTGCGTGTGATTGACAGCTGCAGGACGGCAGACTCCAGATTAGCTCTGACCGGTTGTTTTTCCTCCGGTCTGTGAAATCTTGCAGATGCCATTAGGAGCACCGGAGGACACCGGAGAAACATGATTTTATTTCAGATTACCTGTCTCATGCACTACCGTTAGGATATAGTGACTGTTTTATAAAAATAACATTATTTAATCATATTTGCTCCATTTCTACCCACTGCAGCTTTAAAATATAGATGACATACCTTCGTCTTGTTATTGATCTGTATTCAACATTATTGAGGATAAATGACACAATAACTGGGTAAAACTCTTTAATACCATTCAGAAAAACAACTTGATACCATTGTTTGATGAAATGTATACACCCTTTACATGGTGTCTATGCTTTATATGTAGAAGTGTTATTAAACCTACATTAATTGATTGGCCGTTTGGATCCACAACTAAAGGTGACAATGGGTGAACGTGTTAGCAAACAGAACAACATTGGCATTCATTCGTAGTTGTGTTTGTGTCCAAGTCTAGTTTTTGTCTCGACTAACTCCTGAGGAAAGTTTCTAGCCATTTAGCTGCTAAATGCTCCGATATATTCACCAGGTAGTTGCTAACTTTGATTGTCCATTAATGCTAGTTAACGGGTAGTGTACACTGGGTTTCTCAAAGCTTGTTTGATGAAAACAGTTGCCCGCTGCGTCTGGAGACGAGCGGTGAGAGGGAATCGAACGGTACATTTGTGGGCCATACAATCAAAACAATTGATGGAAACTGCAGAGTCGAGTGACAATTTGCTGTGAGTTCGTCTGTGCAAGTGACACACAAGTCATTTTATCCATTATAGTTAATAGCAGAATAGTGATTTTGGCAGCTTTAAATAAATGATGGAGTCATTTTACTTGCCTCTCTTTTTTAAAAACGTTTATTTAACCTTTATTTAACCAGGTTAGTCCCATTGAGATTAAGAACCTCTTTTCCAAGGGAGACCTGGCCAAGAGGGTCAGCAGCAAGCACACAAAGTTGCAGACAGTCACAAATAGAGATAAAATACAATTCACAAACACTAAAAGCACTAAAATTTGCATTAAAAAGGAACTATCTAAAGACAAATGGGGGGACAAAAAGGAACTTTTCTGGGAGTCAGCTGTACAACAAGGGAAGCTAAAAACATTGGCATGCCGTAGAGTCTGCTTGTAAAGCCTTCATTTTAGATTTAAACATATTTAATGATACCAGCTCTTTGATTTTTAGGTCATTTTGGAGCAAATTCCAGGCTGAGGGTGCAGAATATGCAAAAGCACTTTCCCCAATTTTTGTCCGAGCGTTTGGGACAGAGAGCACAAAAAGGTCCTGTGAATACTGTCCACAATTTTTCTGCGTAATAAAAACACTTAAGGATTGTGGTAGCAGACCCAGAATCACCTTATATATAAGGATGTACCAATGGGAGAGCCTATGAGTTACCAGTGAAGGCCAGTACAACTCACAGTGATGAGTCAGAGCTTTACAATTTGTAATGAACCTCAAGGATGCACAGTGAGCTACATCAAGCATATGAAGGCACTGAGCAGAGGTATGCATATACAAAACATCTCCATAATCTAAAACCGGTAAATTTAACTGGTGTATTTACTCGTGTATTTACTCCCTTTAAGTGTTATTCTTACTCAACACCTTGTTTATTATTAATGGCCTCCTTTTTAATAAAATGTATTCTTCAACAGAACTACTTTTGATTGTTTTGCATTGTCTACTTTACCATGTCCACCTGACACTTAAAACAAGTAAAACAAAAAATGTCTGCAGGGGGAAAAACAACAAAACACCATTATATCCATGTCTTAATACAAATATATTACAAATAAAAACATTAACCCTCAGGTCAAATGTAGTTCGAAAACAAGTTTTGAGACATGCTCACACCGTCACGTGCTACATAACAATTAAACTTCACTTTCAGTTTAAAAGACATCTGAATTACTCATGGGGTTCAGTCTGCAAGGATGTTAACCATCTGTCGCCGTGAGGAGTCAGTCAAACCTTTTGTCCGGTTGTATTCCTTGACAATACAGTCTCCACCGGGTTTCTAGGCCAGCGCAGATTCAACCAACTGTGAAACGACAAGAGTAGAAGACAAGACAATATTCACTAAAAATGAAATAATCTTGAAGAACTGACAGTAAATACACAGGAAAATCAAATCAAAAGTGTGCGATCCCCAAAGGAAGCTATCACAACAGACATTTTACACATCTACTTACACGTTTGGCATCTTGATCTTCCTTCTGCTGTTTTCTGGAAGGGCTGTAATCCTCATCTAGAATGACTGTATCACCAGAGCTGCAGGATACAAGTTCCAGGATGACCGCATCATCTGGGGCCGCAGCCTGAAAGTTCCAGCGCTGAATTGGTTACGACATCAAGCGGTGGACTGGCTGGCAGATGAAATTGTCCCCTGGGAAGAGCCGGACGTGTAGTATACGTGTAGTTCAGGAGAGAGAGGGAAGAGAGGAAAATAAACACCTACCATTTCTCGGTTTTTCTCAACCTAAAAGTGTAACTGAGTATTCCTCCACATTCCATGGACTATAACTGAAAGAAATGGGAATTAAGATAGAACAAGATTACCGTTGTCAAATGAGAAAGTAAATACACCAGCTGCTGTGTTACTTCTTCAAAGACGTCTGCATCCGTCTCAGTTCCCGTCTCATCGTATACTCTGATGCCTTTGGTGACAGGTGCCACCAATCTGGTCACACTGTCTGGCGTACCAACTTTCATTAATCATCTTAACAAAAAAAGAAAAAGTGGTCCCTAGATACCAGTTAGGTGAGAAACAAACTCAACTAAGCCGACCAATACAAGTCAGCAGTTGATTGCTGTGACCTCTGGAAATGCCCAAAATGTAGCTTGCCAGAAAGTGAGTCATGGAAATTATTTTCAACCAACAGAACAATGACGTGAACCCTCAAGGGTGTGGCTAATGGCTTACCAGCATTCAAGAATTCCTCCGAGCTCGGTTCACTGATCTGGACGTATTTCTGCTCGTTATTGATTTTTGTTTTAATCAACGTGATGGTATCTGTTAAAACAGCAAAACTGAATCTGTGTTATGATCGTTACGATGAACACAAAGCTACTCTGACAGTAGCATCAGCTCCTGTTGGCATATAGTAGATGGGGAAATCGTATTGGTCGATTTGGGCTTTAAAAATTTCAATCAATTTGTCTAATTTCAAATTTAAAGTAGCTGGACTGTGTGGAGTCTCTGAGTCGTGCAAGCAGAACTGATTTTGTGTTTTCCACATGAGTAAACAAAGACTAATGTTAATATGAACTCATCTGATAGAAAAGACATCCGCACACTTAGATCTATGCAGTATTCCACTTTATTCTAAACTTTCGGTCTGTCAGACCTTCATCAGAGCATACGTGATTCAACAAAGGACAGGCTGGAAGAAATAACCAATCCCATTCCAATCATTGATTGGCAGTATGCAATGCATCCATGTGCACACCCTGGTGGTAGAAGCTCCACCTCTTGGGAATTGTAGTTCTAGTAGAGAACTGCGAGGCATACAAATAGATGCCATATTTGTTTTATAATACAAAATACACAAAAGGGTGGAACACAGTGAATATAGAAAACACATATATAATCACAAAGCACCTAATAGAAATATCATACATTTTATAGTAAACGGAGCTTTGAAAAGGATCAGGCTGAAGCCATCATAAATCAGAGAGCCCCAGATTCATAAGAAATAACAAACATTTCAAAAGAGGATCTCAAAAAAGAGACAGTAGAACAAAGAGCAATGGAGGGGTATCAGGCGAGGGCAGTCATAAACCATAGACACCAAATTCTACATCAGAAATGAAGAAAACATCTTGAACTACTACTGCCAATGATTGGAATGGGAATGGTTGTTTCTACCAGCCTGTCCTTTGTTGAATCACGTATGCTCTGACGAAGGTCTGACAGACCGAAAGCTTAGAATAAAGTGGAATACTGCATAGATCTAAGTGAGTTACTGCTCTCTGTTAGCATGTTTCTGTACTGACTTGGGCCCGCTGCACTTTACTCTGTTAATTCATCTGTAAATATTAGCTGCTAGCTAGCGCTATTTGAAAGCCATACTCATACTGTAGCTTCAGACCATTGCTGTATAATACATAGACGACGCGTCTGCACTCCCTAAGAGTTACCGCTATGAAAAACTTTGTGTTTGCCCGCGCACGCAAACGTAATGTAAAACTGTTAGCCCCGGATAACTTGTTAGCTAGTTCAGCCAACTCCCTACACATGCAGTCTTTGCTATATTACTGTAATCTATGGACATTAAAAATAACACAATACTGTCACTCCTCCACATTGACACCTCTTGCCGACATTGTGTAGTTTGACGTTAGCGTCAATTGGCTTAATGTTGCTGACACATTTTAGCTAGCCTTCAACTCGGTCACGTTAACCCTGTGTAATTTGGTATTTTAAGACACAAAACCAGCTGGAGTGTATGTTGAACATCAATATAAAGTTATTCTAAAATGCTGCTTCTGCTGAAATGCTGAAATTTGGTTTAATAAGTGATTAAGAGAAACTTTCGACAAGTGCTAAATGGCGCTGTGAAAATCATGGTCCGTCTGAAAGAGGTAGGAGGTGGACGACTACTTTCCAGAATACACCAGTATTGTAACTCTGAACACTTTCACCGACACTGGGGGGTATCTTACTCTAGCTGTTGTTGTAATAACCCTGAAACAGTTCATGTACTTTGACACTGCATATTTAACACCGGGGAATTTATTGCTTCCAGAATTAATGCTAAGTAGGGCTAGGCAGTATGACGATAGGCCTATATGTCTTCAAAACGGTATAAATATATCTATTGTTTATATTTTTCTATCGTTTCTATCGTGATATAGACTATAGGCCTATATTTATTTATTTTTGCTCTATAATTTCACTTAAAATGTTATGTTCATTTTGCACTCAAGTTTCTAAAATGAGAAAATACTCACTACTTTTGATTTGTCAAGTAGCCTATTTAATTTACACAGGAGTCTACAAAAATGGGCTTTGCCATGTGGCTATTTCATATAGACTTTATTTATTGAATCACCAGAAAAAATACTATATCGTGATATATATATCGTTAACGAGATATGAAAATGACCTATTTCGTGATACAGCATTTTAGCCACATAGCCCAGCCCTAATGCTAAGCTAGGTCACGCAGCCAAGTGTGATATCAATCTTTTCATCTCACCCGCGTTAGCAAATGACCAATTTAACATTGAGTGGTTTCTCCAGGGGAAAAGAAAAGGCTAACTGCTAGCTTGTAAGAGAGGATGTTTTTTTTGCTTCCCGTGTGTGTTATTCAGAGGGGATGGTACCTGGTCATGAGCAGGCTTTCAGGATCTAAAGCATCTTCCTAAGAGGATTACCAAAACATAAAAGCAGCAGGACAACGCAGTAAAATTGGGCTCGCTCGGCAGAACAAGCTACCCAAATTGACAGCGCATATAAACGAGGAACTGAGTCGTATAACAGCGAGTTGAGGAGAACAGGTGTGCCCGGTCGGATTATCACCTTTGTTAAATTGTGTGGAAAATGTGAAATAGCACATTATGTCATATTGTAAAATTGTGTCATTTTCTAGGTTTCGCATCTGTCCAAAGTACTTTTCCATTTTCCCACCTAAAATGTCATTAAATGTAGCGTTATATGACTGCACTTAACTCATAGAGACCCAAGTGAGGCTATCGCTCTGTTTCTGATGAAGGTACCACATTACCCTCGTAATGGTGCATCTGCTACTGATGTTTCATTCACATTATTATAATTCTGATGCCTTGATAAAGCGGAGCTTCCAGTGATGGATAGATGATTAAAGGTGCATGTGGATAAGCAGACAGATTGACAGATGAGTGAACCGATGATATACATTTAGAGACAGCGGAGAGGATAATGACAGTACAGAACATTAGCAGGCAATTTACAGCCATCAAGATAGACAGAGCTTGCAAAGCAACTGATAATTGCATTTAAGATAGCCAACTGGTCTGCCAGGAAATCCAGCACTCCTTGGAGGGAGTTTGAAGCTAAACTGTTGTGGCCCCAAATAGCAGCATGAGGTAACAGCTTGAAATGTTTATACCTAGAAATCACGTGGCGTGAAGTGAGAATGCACATGTCTGTCAACCTGTCTGTCATTGCTTTATGCCAAAGGACAAGCAAAATATGTCACATTGGTAAGCTTTGATTCAAATGTTTTTTTTTTCTCAGTTTTCACTCCATTTGTTTGCAGGTTTATAGCCACTTGTATTCTGCAGCGGCCTAACACTGAGACTTAAACTGGTCCTGTACGGGCGCTTTCACAACCCATAGTCTGTTTGGCTAGTCCGGAACAAAGTGAAATTGATACTTTTGGTTAATTTTCTATCAGTTTCACAGTGCACAAATTAAAGCGGACCAATTAAAAAAAATCTATTTGCTGAGGGGCGTGTACGAAGCAGCAGGGCTGAAGTTTTATCACATATCCCTTCTCCTCAAGTTGATCTCAAGTGACTTTGTAAACGTCTCTATTTTTGTGGACTTTATTTAGCATATTCTGTGTTTTTCTTTGGCCCAGATGTCAAGCAAACATCGGACTTCTGCAGAAGTCCTGAGCCCTGTACTACAAAGCAGGATTTGGGGTTAGTGAGGTAACTTTGGGGTTAACCCTTCAGGGTTTTCAGTCCTACGATGGTGGTTCACTTCTTACCGGGGTATATCACCATGGCAACTTATGCTGAACACCTAACCTGCTCCGGATCATGTTATGTTATGTTTTAGATAAGAGATCAACTCGTATAAAGGCACCGTCTACTGACCAATCAAAGCTTTGTGCGCTGATAATATTACACAAATACAAAGAAGTTGAAGTTATAATCCAGGCTAAAAGCAACACAGTTTAAACTGACAAATGCAGGAAGAACAGCTGGCTGTATGCTGTGGGTGCTTACTGCTTTGAATTATGTTCCTTACCTCCGCCAAGGCCAAAGGCCTTGGGCCAAGGTGGTTTTGTTTTCACCGGCGTTGGTTTGTCTGTTAGTAGGATTATATGTTGTTTTTTTTTACTTGCTCTCAAATCCGTTTCACACCGCCAGAGTTGGGGTGCAGCTGAAACAAGGCTGAAATAGTCACATTGTTGTCAAAGGGCTTAATTATGTGTAATCTATTCATATATCACATAATATCACGGCCCCATTTAGCCGACTATATCTGACTTTTGAGTGTTCTGTTAAATTAATAAATCTGTTAATTTAGATTAAGAAACCCTGGGTTGATTTACCGAGTTGATAACCAGCGCCGTAGGACCGCTTAGCGGGATCTAGTTTGTTAGGGTGGGTTAAGCCAGATAACCAGAAGATAGCCTGGGTATGCTGAACTCACTTCATATTACAGGCCTCAGGTCAGTCTTCTCCCACTCCTGTTAACCTGTCTTTACCTGTGTCCATCTCAACAAATGTCTGCACAGGCGGCCCATGATCCCCAGCGTTTTGGTTCACTTCCTGCAATCTGGTCGATTATGTCCTCACTGCAATCGAACCACACTAGTAATCCCTAGAACCAAGGCTATATTTTGGCTTTACTTCATCCATAACTTAGGCTAATGCAACACATTTGGAAATTACAAGACCCAACCCTGGCCAAAAACTTTACGCAACAAAACCCAAACCTGACAGGCCCCAACAAATTATTAGGTTGGGTAGCGGAATTCCAAAGTTATGTTCAAACTAAAAATAATTTTCCAAAATCGCACATTCAATATGTGCACTATCGTTCAACATACTTTTGTGTGAATAAACAGTAGTATGTATCTTTCCGGACACACTGAGCAGTAATTTACGACGTCACTTCCTGAGAGCCTCCTTTCCGTTTGGAGACATGTAACCATGGTAACCCGTGCCAATCTCATGTCACCAAAACGACAATTTTATGATAATCAATGTCTGAACTAATTAAAAAAATATATTAAGTGAAATCTTATACTTCCATCTAAATTGAAGCGCTGGGGCGCCCCGATAGCTCACCTGGTAGAGCGGGTGCCTCATGTACCGAGGCTGAGTCCTTACCGCAGAGACCCGTTACTGCATGTCATCCCCTCTCTCTGTCACTATCAAATAAAGGCAAACGGCAAAAAAAAATCCTTAAATTGAAGCGTTATTGATTTTGCTTTCTATCAAAGTCTGTTATGAACGTTGTCATCACTACCACATTGCATTGTGGGATATTTATACTGCCGTAGTGTCCAGCGTATGCCATGGATGTATTAAGAGAACTGGATACAGCGTTGGAGGCGGGGCCCCGTTCATTCCTATGAAAGTTGCTCAGTGGCGCATGAAGCCTAAATGGCTCGACTTCCGCCTGGAAATATACCCGGATCATGGGCACATGGAACATGCGCAGTAGGGTCCGCTCGGTCACATGACTCGGTCACGCGGTTGTCGCGGCTTGCGCTCCAGCCTCGGTCTGGGTTTCATTCACATGAACGGAGGAAGGGAATAGCTCAGCTATTAGTGTGTTTTACAACTTTTAAAACCTAATGATTTAAATAAGGGCTGTTAGAGTGTTTATACTGTGGAGTTTATTTACCTCGAAAAAAATTACCCGCTGAGTTACAGACGTCTCTTTCCCAATGTAAGTCTATGGGGAAAAGTATTTTTGGGCCATCACGTGATGGACACGGAAGTTGCAGTACTGCCGTTTGGCCACTACGAAAGTTGGGATCAACGACCGGCGCTCTTCCCGGGGGCTTGGCGTATGCATAGTGTAATATTTCAATGGAAATAGTATGCAACATGCGTCGTATTTGTTTCATATTAAAGGTCCCATATTATAAAAAAAAAAAAAAATTATTATAAAGCAGGCTTAAGTCCTATATAAATACTGTGTAAGTATGGAAACATTCAATCCACAGGGAAATACACACAGTATTCAGAAACTCTGCATTTGAAACAAGCTGTCAGGATTTCTGTCCATTTGTGATGTCACAAATATACAATATTTAGACCCTTTACACAATCTGAAATGTAAACATTCTAACTGTGTCCCAGTTTATTCCTGGTTGCAGTTTATGTGAATGTCATCAGCTGACAGGAAGTACACATGGACTCAAATTGTTGTCTAGCAACGCAATTCTGTTGCAATTCCATCAAAATGCGCTAAAAAGGAGCATTTCAGACAGAGGGTGAATACAGGCATATTCAGGCCGACAGTACGAGGAAAATAAAGTTTTTTTTGAACATTACAGCATGTAAACATGTTCTAGTAGAAACACAAAATACAAGTATGAATCTGAAAATGAGCATGATATTGGACCTTTAAGGTTTTGGACATACTAAAAAATCTCACATACTTGGTGTACGAAAGTATGGAATTTCAGATGCAATCATAGATCTGAATTTGCTAGCTTGATGTGATGGGATCACACCATGCCAAATTGGGCCAGTGGCGTAAAGTCAGGGGGATAATGGTCCCTTCCCCATTTCACACCCCCCCCTACTTCCAACCATCTTGCTCGGACCAAACCCACCTTCAAACTGCCTTCAGAATTGATCTCAACTACACATCTGTAAAGTTTTTGCCCGGTTGTGATGCTATAGTGGTGACAAATCTGTCCACAGACAGACAGATATACAGTATAAACACCTGGAAAAGTACTCAAAACCTCTTCTGTGGTAGTTCCCGCTACAGTAGGTGTCTCCAGAGCCACATTTTGGCATGACAAGGTGAAAACAATACCAGCGTCACTGGTAATAACTGGAGTTCCCGGTGAGCTCTGAAATCTATTGTAGTTGTTTCATAAAACACACATCCTGACATGTTGGGACGGTCTTCTCTATTGCAATCTTCAACCTTACTTCTTCAAACTACACTCTCATCTAGTGTAGCTTTTAAGAGCGAAGGTTTGCCACCAGACCTGCCTGAAGGGCAGGATCTGGATTGCGGATGCAGAGAGAGGGAGGGGGTGAGGGGTACGGTTTAGACTGCTACTCAGAAGATACACTGTGTGAGCTTACTGAGGGTTTCGTAAATCCGTCCTGTCTCAAGCAGTGCTGTTGGTGTTTTCTGCACATCAATGCAGCGAGTGACCTCATGTTAACTGTCCCGCGATGCAAGCAGCTCTCATCCTCCAAACCACAACTAATCAAACCCCCAGAGAAAATGTAACAGTTCTGTAGCAGCTGCCTGTTAATGTATAGTAGAATCTGGAATTGAAACTACCTAATAAGTCAGTTAATAAGTGACCATAGACATGATTCTAATCTATCTCAGAGAAAAGGGGATTGTGTGTGAGAGTGTTTCAAGATGTAACAGGGAATAGCTCAATTGTCCTCCTATACCATGTCCAGAATCCAGTTTCCTCAGTGAGCCATACTGATGTCCCTTATTGTGTCCTGGTACAATGTTTCATTAACTTCCCCCCTTGTTTAATCCAACATGTGGACAGTCTGAAGCATTGGCTCACCTACTGTGAAGCCCACATCCTCACGACGGATGAAATCACAGCAGTGTGGTCAGAGCAGCATTTCACACCCACACACATAACCACTGAATAGCCATTCAAAAGCCACTATAGCCGGGCGGACAAGATTCACTCAGAATCATCGTCCTTGAGAAACTGTCATTTTCCATTTAATGTGACTTCCATCATCCTGGGGGGGTTTCATCTGCTGGGGTTGGGCTGTTTTATTGGTTCATGTTGAAAGTTGCTGTGACATTAGAAATAAGTCATTGGCCCCTAAATCAAGTGATTCGGGGGCCTCTGAGGAGCCGATCAATAGCCTGATGATGTCATTGTCCCGTGGTCCCGGGTGTTGATGGTTTCTGATGAATTATACTGGACTCAGAACAGAGTTCGCCTGGTGGCAATGTGTTTGCTCACTATAGTTCCAGCCCGTCATAAATAGAACACCAGGTTATGGTCTTTGGCAAAACTGCATGTGCAGTTCTTTTCGGAATCCTACATAAAATTATGTAAAATACGTGTTCATTTCATTTGAATGTGATATGATACAGCACATAACTGAAATATACTTGGGCAAAATCTCAAAGGGCGAGTAAAAATTGCCAGTATGCCGTGAATATCTTTGTATTTTCATGGCTGTTTGTAAACTTCAAGCGTGAAGTTCTCAGTAAACTCCCTCAGAACCCTTCAAACAAGGACTTTAGTCTGGATTTAACAGCAGCACGGAGAGAAGGTGGAGAAAAAAAAAACATCAGTCGATGTGAGTGATTGCTTCATTTGAAGTCACACGAGGCATTCTGCAACGTCTTTGCTGCATTTTCTAAGATTTGCATGCTTTGGGGCTTTTTCTCCATCTTCATGTGAAATTAGAATAACTCATTGAGCTGATTTAGCCTCAGACCGCTCGCGACAAATTAGACCTGACAGCTCAGATAAGTCGTTCAAACTGTCGGAGAGCGTCTGAAATGCTCAATTTCAACCGAACACATGCATTAGCACTTTGACCAACATTTGAATATTTCAGCACTCATTCAAAGCTGGTCTTTGTTTAACTGTTTAAAGCTCACTCTTTTTTATGTAAATGAGGTTTAAAAAATGACAAGGTGCCTGCTTACCAGTCATGTTAAACAAGACCCCGTATGCCCCTGTGTTAAAAAATAAGACCGTAAAAGTGCTTTCTTGGATTCCCTTATCGTAGATACAACTAGATACAAATGGAAATGCCCCTATGTTGTGTGCCCTCTTGGGTGCCCTTAAACGGAGAGAACATGTTAAACTGCCCTCTAGGGTGCCCTTCCAGTATAGAAAACAAGATGAAATGCCCTCTTGGGTGCCCTTAAATGGAGAAAACGTGTTAAACTGCCCTCTAGGGTGCCCCTCCAGTTGAGAAAACGTGATAAACTGCCCTTTGGGGTGCCCTTCCAGTTGAGAAAATGTGATAAAGTGCGCTCGAGGGTGGCCTTAAATGGAGAAAACCTGATGAACTGCCCTCTTGGGTGCCTTTCCAGTAGAGAAAACAGGATAAAGTGCCCTCTAGGGTGCTTTTCCAGTAGAGGAAATGTGATGAAGTGCCCTCTAGGGTGCCCTTCCACTAGAGAAAGCCTGGTGAAGTGCCCTTTCGAGTGCCATTAAATGGAGAAAACATGATAAACTGCCCTCTAGGGTGCTTTTCAAGTAGAGAAAACGTGATGAAGTGCCCTCTAGGGTGCCATTAAATGGAGAAAACATGTTAAATTGCCCTCTTGGGTGCCCTTCCAGTAGAGAAAACGTGATAAGGTGCCCTCTATGGGAGCCTTTACAGTAGAGAAAACAGGATAAAGTGCCCTTTAGAGTGGCCTTAATTGGAGAAAACATGATAAACTGCCCTCTAGGGTGCCCTTCCACTAGAGAAAGCCTGGTGAAGTGCCCTCTAGGGTGCCATTAAATGGAGAAAACGTGATAAACTGCCCTCTAGGGTGCTTTTCCAGTAGAGAACATGTGATAAACTGCCCTCTAGGGTGCCTTTCCACTCAAGAAAGCCTGATAAAGTGCCCTTTAGGGTGGCCTTAAATGGAGAAAACATGATAAACTGCCCTCTTAGGTGCCCTTCCATTAGAGAAAACCTGATAAAGTGCCCCCTATGGGTGCCTTTCCAGTAGAGAAAACGGGATAAAGTGCCCTTTAGGGTGGCCTTAAATGGAGAAAACATGATAAACTGCCCTCTTAGGTGCCCTTCCAGTAGAGAAAACCTGATAAAGTGGCCTCTATGGGTGCCTTTCCAGTAGAGAAAACGGGATAAAGTGCCCTTTAGGGTGGCCTTAAATGGAGAAAACATGATAAACTGCCCTCTTAGGTGCCCTTCCAGTAGAGAAAACAAGATGAAATGCCCTCTATGGTGGCCTTAAAATTGAAAAGATGCGATGCAGTGCCATAAAGGCTGCCCTAGATACCAGAAAACTTTCTGCACGCTAGTGCCCCACTGCATGCAGCTGCCACTGAGCCAGAACGTGGCATGAAGTGAACCCCTAAATATAGAATTATGGCCTATAATTATGTGATGTTAACATACAGTCGATGGAAGCTGAAAAGTGTTAAAAAGTACTCCTGTGTTGGGAAAGAAGAGGCATGTGGAGAAGAGATAAAAAGAAATGTGACACAGTAGTATACATTTAATCATAATCCTGTCATAGAGTTTAGGTCCTTTTTTTTTCTTCAAGACTAATTATGGATCATTTACCCACACAAGACTGAAATTCATTTGGGTTTTTGTATTTAATTAGATGCTTGAGCTGACTCTTCTCAAGAAATAATTTCATAGTGCTTCAAAACAAAGGTACACAGTTTCCTGTTACCTAAATTTAGAAACACATCTTCTGCGTCAGATTAAACACAAGAAACATTTGTACTGCATAAAACTACACCCACATACATAAAACAAAAAAAAAATCTGGTATTTTTCTAACCACTTAATGCAGATTAATGAGTGATTGTTAGCAGTATCTGTCATCCACAGCTGCTTTTAATCTTTATGAAAGACTCAAGAGCTCATTAGAGCCACTATCTGACTGCAGCACGACAGACATGTGTACTAAATTATATCTGAAGCCTCTAATTTGAAGACTTCAATTTACACACAAGGCTCCATAATTATATGATCAGCACCAGGCTGCTGCACAATAATCACACAAAGCTCTGTGTGTGCATCGAACTGGTCAGTTTAACTGTGTTCTGTCAGGTTACACAATGTAAACCATCGAGTGTTGGGAACCGTGACATCCTGTGAACACAATGGACACATTTCATAATAAAAAATTTCAAAAAAGTGTAGAAATATTTTCAGGCTACACAATGGTTGATTATGATTGGATAAAGGTTCAACATGTTAGACGCCATAGGACAGTAATACCTGGCTTAGAGGACACCACTTTATTACCATAGCACCTGAAAATCAGGGGACAAAAAGTCTCATCCCATCTATTCCGGCGCCAGTGATGTATCACTGTCTTTCTCTTTGGCATATGTATTTTCAGGTAATTTTACGTAAAATTCATAAATGATTATGTTAATCTATGAATATTTTATTTCAGTTTGATTATCTTATACCTGAACATTACCTTACCTTTTACGTGATTGTTGAACATTCAAACAATGGGCATTACTATCCTTCACTTTCATAGGAAGAATTTCCACCAGATTTCTGAACCTGACTGAAGGGATTTTCTCCCATTCAGCCACAAGAGCAATAGTGTTGGATGGGGCTGAGGTCAGACCAGTCAAGTTCTTCTCGACCAAACTGCAAAAAAACATTTCTTCTGGCTTTGTTATTAGAGGCAGGGCCGTAGTACTCGAGTCCGGTCTCGGTCTCGAGTATACTTTTTTGAAGTCCTGCACTTGGTCTCGGCTATTGAGAACTGGTTAAAGTGGCAGAAGCAGTATATTTTTGGCATCATTGGGCAAAAATTCCATAATAACCATTCAGCATATTGTAATTCCAGTGTTCTGAGAGAAAACTAGACTTCTGCACCTCCTCATGGCTCTGTTTTTAGGCTTTAAAAAATCGATCACAGGTGATTTTATTGAGAGAGCGTTCCTATTGGCTGCGCTCCGGTCATGTGACCAGAACTTGGCGTTCCTTCACCAGATTTCACAAGGGCGGCGGCGGCGGCATCACAAACTATCTCATTTTACAGCTAAACCGTACACAAGATGATTCTGATAACATTAGAGAGAAATAGGCATTAACGTAACATAATATTGATTAATATTTGATCAGCGCTGCCTAGTTTGACCGTTTGGTCGGAGTTCGCGAGTGATTGACAGCCGGACCTCGTAGACGGCAGATGGATAGCAGACCTCAGATCAGCTCTTACTGCTTGTTTTCCTCTGGTCTGTGAAATCTTGCAGATGCCGTTAGGAGCACCGGAGGACACAGAGGCACATGACTTTTTCAGGTTACCTGTTTCATGTACTACTGTCAGGATATAGCGACCGTTTTATAAAAATAACTTTTTTTAATCATATTTGCTCCAATCTCGCCTACTTCAGCTCTAAGTTGTTCCTGGCTGCTGATTTGGGATCAGTTGTACAGAACGTTGATTGATTCCTACAGTGTGTAGATAAAGAAACAATCCTCTTTCCCACTACAGGCCACCACGAGTATTACACATATAGCCTGTATCCCAGGAAGAAAGGGGAAAACACTATGGATTTAACACTAAGTTTAAATTTCATCAATTGATGGTTGTTTGTTTTAGGAGATGGTGCAGCACACCTACTTCCTTGTCCATGCTATTTGCATAAATAATAATCTCAATAAAAAATTCAAAATTAAAGTTTAATGAAAATGTCGGGGGTAAATATTGGGGGGTTGTCCCAGGGTAGAAATGTCAGCAATGTTAGCAAATGTCAGATGAAATTCAAGGTTTATGAATGTAACATTGGACTGTAATGGTCACTAAACCTAAATTCTTTGCATTGATTAGTTTGATGTTAGGAGATAGATCGGTAGTGTTTATAGATTGTCCATCCTAACTCATTAATCATATTACCATTGGATAGACACTATTGCCGATTATGGTCTTGAACAGGACTCGATTTGCTCTGGTCTTGACTGCCTCAGGACTTGGCCTTGATCTGGACTCGACTGGACCTGGTCTTGGACTTGACTTGCACTCAATTAAGTTGGACTTGACTACGGCCCTGATTACAAGGGTGCATTGTCTTGTTGAAATAGAAAAGGGCCATCCCCAAACTGTTGGGAGCAGATCTAAAATGATAATAATCTATCTATAATCTAAAAGGAATATACAGAGGTAAATATTGTACACATTCAGAAACGTGCTTAAATATTCTCGAAAAAGTTAATTTGGTTTAATTAAACCATAATTCAGCCAAAACTGTGGCTTTATTGTTTCCATATCTGTTTTATTAATTAAGATACATTTTAATTTAAAACTGCAACGCTCCACATATTTCTCTCTTTTTTTTCTCCACATTTTCATGTTCCACTTGTTGCCTTCTAGTTCAACTAGTTCCTTTGAGATTTCTCCAGTGTGGTTAAAGATGTCATACTGTGGATCCCTACAGTGTGCTCTGTTGTATTTACAGTGGTGTTTGGGAAAAAAAGGGATGGGGAAACTTGGCACAGATGCAAAACCAGAAAAAAATCATAATTTTACAATTGACATAATGCGCTATTTCACATTTTCCACACAGGTGATAATCTGACTGGGACACACCTGTTCTCCTCAATTTGCTGTTATACTTCTGAATTCTTCGTTTGTATGCGTTGTCGATTTGGGTATGTTTGCTCTGCTGAGCAAGCTCAATTTGCAGTAGAGGTGTAGCTAGGGGGGACCGCACAATCCCACTCCGAAAAACTGCATTTAGCCAGGCCGTCTTTTCCTTCAGAGCATCACATCAATGGGATTCAGTACCAGAATCAGAGAGTCCTCATCATATTATTTATTTAAGTGTGACCTTAAGAATTGGCTTATTGAGAACCAACAATGTCAACACACAAACGGACTGAAAAACAGCTTCAATCCATGAGAAGCTTAATGTCATTTATATTTATTTTAGACAGAAAAAAGGTTAAGTACCGTGTGGTAATTTGTAAATAATAGCAATAATCCACAATTAAAACCCCGTACTTTATTCATTCATGGAGCCGTGCAAGTCACTGCATTTCCTACAACACGGTCCTGTAAATATTTCAGAATAAAAGTCTTGTGTTAACAAATGAACGTATTCTGTCCACAGACATAACCCTTGAATGAAAGCAGGAAGTGTTAAAGTGATAAATCTTTACTTTTGTTCATGTCCGTGACATATTCTACAGATGCAGACATTGAAAGTGTAGTAATGTTGCTAGTATGATGTCAATATACTGTCAAAAGATCATTTTCACTGTCTGTTGTTGCTGTGAACCGCGTGCGGCTCACGGTGAAAATAGGCGAGACTTCGAATCTCTAGAAGAGACGCAGCTGACTACAAGCAAATTGAGCAATAAGAAAATTATGACAACTTGTGGTTGCTGGTGAACAGCCAATCAAATTGTAGCGGGGCAACAGGCAATCAGCCCCACTTGGCATCAATCAGATATGTGCCATCGATTTTCATTACCAAATGATTTGGGCATGCATGTTGTTGTTTTCCCACACTCGGGGCACTTGACATTGCAGCCTCTTGAGTCAATTGCAGTTAAAACACCATTTTACCTAAATTGAAGAATATAATAATGATAAATAACTGAGTAAATTTAATGTCATCCATTAATCCAGAATTGTATTAATTCCTAGGTTACTCAGTCAGTATCATTAAAACCAGAGTTGTCAAGTCCGCTTAT
Source organism: Sebastes umbrosus (assembly GCF_015220745.1). Taxonomy (NCBI): domain Eukaryota; kingdom Metazoa; phylum Chordata; class Actinopteri; order Perciformes; family Sebastidae; genus Sebastes; species Sebastes umbrosus. The sequence goes on from NC_051271.1 coordinate 36,917,394, forward strand.
TATAAGCAACTTTGGGCTTGTTTTCCTGAACAGTGGCTTACAAATATTGGTAGTCGCGGTTTGCGTTTTTTAGCTTGATTCTAAAGTGTAGTAGTTTATTTGGGCTCCTGTCCCTCTCCTCTATATCGGTCTAGTTTGTCCTGTTGCAGGATCCGTACAGAACCCCGATTCCTCCACCCCTCCCCTACCCCCCCACACACACACACAGATAACTGATGGTCACTCACCGGCACCCCCGCTGCCACTCAGAGTGTTGGTGGTGTTGTGAGAAATCTTCGCGGTTGATGGAGTATAGCTAACAATGCCAGGTACTAAGTGAGTGAAAAATGGCAAAAAGTACAACAAAGACTGGGAAGAAGAGAGTTAATTCAAAGATTGGATTCGTCCTCAGGTGGGGAACGATTCGAAGGCAGTTTGCCGTTTTTGTGAGAGTTTTTGCTGAAGAAATGCAGCACCGTTCTCCTCAGTCAGGCTTACCAACACTGGATTCACGGTCTTTGCAAAAATGCAAAAATTAAACGAAATGCACAATTTAATTTGAATGTTTAAAAAAAAGCTAAAAGCTAAAAATTAAATACAAAAATGAAATAAAATGTTCAACGTCTTAAAATTTAGTCAACATAAAAAATTTAAGGTCACAAGCTAAAAAATGGAAGCAAAAATTACATGAAACGTTCAACTTCTTTAAGTTTATAATAAGAAAAATGTAAAGTTACAAGCTAAAACTGAAATACAAAACTGAAATGAAATTTAATTAAATAAAATACAATTTTAAGTTAACAAAAGTAATGTTAAATTACAAACCAAACATGGATGCAAAAATGCAATGCAGTGCAAAAAATGAAATGAAATGCATGCAATCCAAAATAAATTCACACATATTGTGGTAGGGAGGTAAGGTCGCTTGTTTTGCTTTTTTTTCCGAGGGGAGAGTTTCTTCTTTTGGGCTTGTTTCTATAGACTTGGTAGCTTGTTTCTCTCGTGAGATCTGGCAACACTGATTAAAACCATCCTTTTTTTTTCTGCTGCCAGCAGATGGGCAAAGCCCCACTTGCCCCAAACGTCCTGTCATCTCTATGTGTTTAAGCTATTTACATTTCTGCATGCATGGCATAAAAACTCCCCGTACAGTGTGTTTATTGTACCTGGCAGGTAAAAAAAAATGTAATTCTGATGCTGTTTATTTTGTTCGATGGTGTTTGAGAGCTTTATTTCTGAGCATGTTCAAATTCCACTAATATTATTTAAATTTCAGTATCATTTGTGTGATTGCATTGTTACGGACATCTGGAGGAAACAACTGTGTGCGTTGTTTATGTGGATTATAAATACAGCAGCCGAGGTCGCCACACAGTGACCGTAATGATGTGGCCCCTGTTCTCCCGCCGGGATTCTTGTTGCTGCATTGAGCACAAAAGGGACTTAATTACGTCAGTGCTCTTTCCCCTCTCACGCTGAATCCTCGAGGGGGACTTTTAATTGCAACAAGTAATTCATCAAGTGTTCATCAGACCTTTCTGATTAAATTTCAGGTCAACTGACTACGGAGCAACGTACCAGAAGCTGAATGACAAAGTAGGAGCGAAGACAATACTCAGTTATCTGTACGTGAGTCCCAACAACAAGAGAAAGGTAATGTTCTTCTATTGTTTCCTTTGAATTTGATAATTGTCTTGTTTGTGTGCATTGCTCTTGTTTCCTCTTCACTGTTGGTCTGATATGTATGGAGGACCACAAGAGACGTAATAAAGCATTTAATGGATTAATAACTAATTAATAAACTTGTTTACAAATGTATTTATTAAACTATGAATAAATTGACTAAATTACAAAATAATTCATTATTTGACATTTTAATGGGCAATAAAAAGAAGAATTATAAAAATAACATACAAATGAAAAAATGTATCCATCAATAAATATTCAAATTAAAAAGGGATTTACAAAAACAACATAAAACAGTCAATTAAACATTTAAAAATTTAAAAATACATTAAAAATGTCATAAATAAATAATGGAATTTAAAGAAAAAAATGAAAATGCAGTTTAAAAAGATAAATGATTAACTGGATTCACAAATTAAATTAAGAATACAGGTTTTTAATCAGGCATTTAAAAGGGCAACTTATTTTCCCATTTGCATTGGCATTAATTCATTTATTTTTAAATGATGTACTTATTGACTGTTCAATGGTGTTTTGTAAATCCCTTTTTAATTTTAAACTATTTATTGACAGATTAATATTTTATTTGCAATTTCTTTTTATAATTATTTTTATTGCCCATTAAAATGTCAAATAACAAATTAGTTTGTAATTTAGTGCATTTAGTCGCAGTTTAATAAATACATTTGTAAACAAATGCCTATTTTTATTGCAATTAGTTATTAATCAATTGAGTGCTTTATTACTATTTATTTGCCTCTTGTGGTCCTCCTTAGATATGCGGTGTACTAAGTCAAATAGAGGCATGACTCATCGTTTGATGACTGTCTTTCCCTCTGCCACTCTCTGCAATGCCAGTAAGATACATGGAACAGTATTTCATTTATAAACATGTGGAATCCACCTAGACAGTAAGCTGGGAGCAAATACTCTCTAAAATGAATAGATCAACTATAGTTTCTATTCTTCTCTCTGTCTTTCCTGGACTTAATCAATTATAAGCCAGACTTGAAACAGACAAAGGGTGGGTTCATATTTGAAGCCATTCCTTCAGGCGGTGCCCCTGCATTTTGCTGGGTTTGGGTCAATTGATGGTTGGAACCATCTGTCTCTGTTCACTCCACAGTTTCACCTCTCTCCCCTTACACGACTCTAATCAGGAAGGGGTCATTTTCTCTGAGTTAATTATTGTCTAATAATGAAGATGAAAAGCAGCCCCACCTCGGTTTTCAGAATCCCGGCCACCCACCTGATCCAGTTAGGCGGTCTGTCAGTGATTGGGACATCCCCGAGGTCAGTTAAAGGTGTCGAGCCAGCCGATGAGACATATACGCTACACGGGGAGGCTGGAATGTTCTTCTGTTGTTATCAGGGGAGGATTACAACGCAGTCACACTCAATATAGATAGATAGATGTATACTTTATTTATCCCGTGGGAAATTAGGCATCCAGCAGCTTATACGATACATTCGAAACACTGATACACACAAGGACAAAGAATAGATGTATGCATAAGAATAAAAACACAGCAGTGAAGTGATGGTCTAGCCACCAGAACTACAGAGAGCTGCCTCTGTAATAGAATATGTGCTAATGGAGGTGATGCGAATGTAAGGTGATTAAAAAGTAATTAAAAAAAGTGCAAGGATAATATAAAATACAAATTGAAGATAAACATATGAACAAATACAAATGCAGATTGTGCATAAGGCTAACATAGCCAGTGATGATGCATTTTGCAATCTAAGAGAAAATACATTCAGTATCAAATCGTTTGTGCTTTAACAGCCATATAATATGTAGAGAGATTAGTGTGTGTCACCTGAATTTTTTAAATGATTCCCTGCCCATTTCCTCTCCTATTAACATTTTGATTCAGTTATGTTTGAATATTTACGCTTTCAACTAGAGGTCCTCGGGTCTAGTCTAGTAATGGGCCATCCATCCATCCATCCATCCATCCATCCATTTTCCAACACTTATCTGGGGCAGGTCGCTGGCAGCAGGCTAAGCAAGTTAATCCAGACATCTCTCTCTCCTGCAAGTATTAGGGCCACATTGAGGAAAAAAAATAAATCTGAGATTTCGAGAATAAAGTCATAATATTATGAGAATAAAGTCAAAGGTTTACGAGAAAACATTCGTAGTATTATAAGAATAAAGTCATAAGTTTAAGAGAAAAATGTCGTAGTATTATGAGAATAAAGTCATAATATTATAAAGTAGTAATTTTACGTGTTATTTTCTTTTTTATGGTAAAGTTATGACTTTATTCTCGAAATTTTCCGACTTTTTTTCTCGCAATATAACGACTTTATTCTGAAAATCTCAGATTCTTTTCCCTCAATGTGGCCCCAATACTCCGTCGTACATTTCCACTTTGGCCCTCACTGTATTAGACTTATATACTATATACTTAGACTATAAACTGTGTTACCTTCATCACAATGATCAAGTGTTTTGTGGCTCCAGACAGTTTATTTATTTATTTATGTTTTTGCCTAAAAAGGGTCTTTTGATAGTAAAGGTTGCTGACCCCTGTCCTGGGGGATCAGAGGTGTTTTCATGCCAGATGATATAATCCCTCCAGCATGTTCAAGGTCCATCCCGGGGTCTCCTACACTTGGACTTCCCTTTAAAGAGAGGCACCCAGGAGGCGTTCTTATCATATTCAGCAGTGGATCTACTCCGAGGTCTCACCAGAGGTCTGAGCTCCCTACCTACCTACCCCTACCTCTGGGGACTGCCCATAGTTCAGATGGCCGATTACCGCAAACCCATTTGTCCGACGGCCCGTTGTCCCGAAAACAAACAGCCACCGTTCCTAAGGCCCATTGCTCTGAAAACACACACTCTCCCTGGAACAAAGGTAAACCGTAAAGAAGACTCCTTCCCAATGCTGAAGTGAACCTGGATGGATGAATGTAATGATCAAAAGCCAGTTAGTGTTTTAATAATTTCTCAGCTGGTATGGAGTTGGATGAGGTTATGGAGGCGAGGTCCAGTAGCACATTATCAAATGATGAGTGTCAGCTAATCTTTCTGCACTCCGGTCCATTTGGATCAATTTACTTAGGTTTCATTACAACCCTGGTCCATTAGGTTTTTTGTGGTTTTTTTTCCAATAGTCTTTTGTCATTTGTCCATTTTTGGTTCATATAAGACGCTCGTGGGTCCAAACATCCTCGCCCGACCCCAAAGGACCTCTTTTTACCCTCGTCTGAACTTGTTGCATCCATCTTGGTTTTTGCAGCAGCTGGAGAGAGCATTATGAGAGAGGAGTTGATGACAGTTTTTATTTCAGATATTTTTTTTTAACTCCCTTGTAGCTTTTCCATTGTGCATTATTTGGCACATAACTCCGGTTCACTGTGATTTGTTTACAGTTTTGATTGTCCATCCATTAGCTATACCCGCTTATTCTTTAGAGGGTTTCCGGGCTGGAGCTAATCCCAGCAAACAGCTCTTTAGTTTAATTGATTATTTTCACTAAGTATGGGGCCTCTTTAGCATGCCAATAAACAGCACCCACTGAAGAGTGAGAGACTGAGGTAGGAATGTCCTTCTTCAATTGCCATTACTTGTAGATTGGATTAACAGTGCATGCATGTTCTGCTGCGGGACCTTGGCACAAAAACCCAATGAAGAGGTTCTGAAGCTTTTCTAATGAGGCAGCACTGCAGAGACTATGAAAGGACAACAGCTTTTGAGTGCAGGAAACCAACTAGCTCAACAACACCAGGCCTCAGTTTTAAACACACAGAGCAGCGAGCAGATGAAGACCTGCAAACAACTTGACAAGTTGTTAATATCTTTTAACACACTACAGGGGCACAGAGGAACACTTAGACACACAAGTACACAAACAAAGCGACAAACACACATGCACACCATTAGGCTCTCAGATATAGCCTACACACATACAAACACACACACACACGCACACACAGTGTCTGCCTTTGTCTGTCTACTATCCTCACATCTATCTCATATCAACCTCAGTTACATTCACACACAGGCAAGCATTCCAATTATCTTTGTCTCACGCACGTTCACACACCCTTTGTGGGTCTTATTTCTCTCTTACATGCATAGTGTCCCCATGTTGCCAAAGCATGACATTTGTAAAAATACAAACTAAAAGTCTACAGTATAGCTACACCAGCGACCCCATGAGTCTGTTATAATTATCCTACATGCAAGTAGAAATAATTGGTTGATGGATGAAAAAGAGAGACACAATTTGCTGTTCTCGGGTTCTTACCACAAGTCTGATAAAAAAAAAAAAAAAACAGTTCAAAAGTCCAAAGTGTTTATCCTCTGAACAGTGTCCATTTTAGGACATCTCAGTCTTAGCTCTTCAGGCTCAGCTCTACAATGTTGGATCGCAGGCTGTTCTCGTACACCGTTCGTAGCTATACCTACAAAAAGTGAATGCAATGTAATTTGTATACATCCCACACAATCAATTGGTATGCAATCAACATAACTGTGAACAAGGAATATCTAAAAGTACAAACAAAGATGCAGGAGAGAAACTAAACCACAGAGATTCGGTTATTAGAAGCTACAAAAGTACTGAGAGCTGAGACTTTTAAAAACATCTTCATCTCCGGTCTTCTACAGTTGAGTCTCGCAATACACGCTTGTTTGAGGGGGAAAAGGGGGGGTCTTAACGGGTCGCCTGCAGTCGGCGAGATATCACCACAATCCACTTGGAGAGTGCACTTTGGCCCCAACGATGCGGCACGCTAAAACTGGTAATGGAAACGTAAATCCGCGCAGCATGGTTTGAGTCAGCGCAGCCAAAAGTGCCAATTGGAAACGCCCCATCAGAGATGTTGTCATCAACTAAAGTGCTGGACGAGAACATTTTGGTGCTGTGTGAAAATCAGGAGATCACCAAAGACGGGCATTTATCTTGTGTGGACGATGAATGTGTGCAGCAAACCTAATAGCAATCCATCCAACAGTTGTTGTTGACACGGTGGTGTGGGCCTCCCTATGGCAGCATGCACACAGGCGTTTATGTTCAGCCCGTTGTTCGTTGCAATATTCTCCAAAACGCCAGGAGGCGTACAAAGACAATACTCTGTGGATAAGCAAGAAGTCAACGAGGGATTACCGGAAAATAAAGTAGGCTGCGTGGCAACAGTAGTAAACACTAAACACCCACGTATGTACCGCCAAACTTTACATTTGTGTACTGAAATTATTACTGTTGCTTACCTCCACGTCTAAACTACTTTCTGTCTCTCGGTGCTTCCCTTCGGGTCACCACCCTTTCCATGAGAGCTTTTTTTTTAGCTTTTACAAAACTCTCTCTCATATTGTGTTGCCTATTTCTTTCCAAGTATTTAATGTCATGTGACTGTCCCTGCGGTCTTTCAATTCGACCGTTGTTGAGATGTCTGTACAGGCCAACCTGCGTGGCTGGTCTTCCATCGAAGGCATCCATGTTGAAATGAACAGCGCAGCACGTGCAGTCGGCGCGTAGTTACAAAAATTCAGAGGTGAGCGACGATGACGTAATTTTCTGGCGCGCTCAGCTCGGCTACGGCGACCATAAACCAGACTTGTGACAGACAGACAGATTAATTGAGATTGCCATCCTAGTGTGGCTAAAAATCAAACACAAGTAAACATAATTCAGAGAAACATGGATGGAGGAACTTTCTCACTCTCAAACACACACAGACACAAACTCTGTTCTTCCCACCCATATGCAGTTAATTCCGAGCACACAGCTTGCATGTTTGCGAGGGAGGGTAGCCGAGACTGCAGGTTCGTCACTCTCGCTGTCACCCCCGGCCGGCATGGCGCCATGTGACTGCTGCTAGTGGCAGACAAAAGCCCCTCTCTTCACCCAGTAGTGGAAGTAAATCAGGCCTCTGTGGCTGCGGGGGGATAGAGGGAGTTAAGCACTGGAGGACGGAGGAGGGAGGAAGAGAGAGAAACTGCACGGGGATCGAAAGAGAGATACGAGAGGGGTGGAAAGAGACAGCAAATAACTGACAGAGAGCAAGTGAGCGTGGTAGAGTGGAGAGGGGGAGGAAAAGTGTGACAAAGCAGAAAAAAAAGTAGAGTAGATGGCCCAGGGGTCAGCGATGGAGAAAACAGTCTGACAACACAGCAATTACATCAATTTTCATATTGTGGCTTCACGCTGAGCCCGTACATGAGAGAACGCATCTCGAGCACACATTAGGGGAAATGATTTTGGGTTTTAGCCTGAGATTTTGTGTGAGAGCACATTATTACAGTAAATGGCTAGGGATGGTGAGTGCTGGTTGAAAAAACAACTGACAGGCTCATACAAATGGGTAATGCCTCTAATGGTTTGAAAACAAAGAGGAATTTTCCAGAGCAAGCATATGAGTGACAGATGGATTCAGTCTCTGCTACTTTACACTCAGTCTGCGAGTTCTCTTTAAGGAATACACAACTGCTTTTTCTCAAGAACGTATGGACTAAAACACAACGGCTGCATGTGCTCCGGTGTTTTCCCAGCAAAGGCCTCGATTGTATTCGTGTCTGCTTCTCGTCTGTGTGAGTGTGTGTTTGCATGCACGGCGTTCAGAAACAATTACGGCCTTGTGCGGCGGCGGCTGCGACAGGCAGGTGGGTGGAATATGAATTCACCTCAGATGAGGCCTCTCCCACTGTCGAGCTTCAAAGACTCTTGTTTATTGTCTCACTTTTGGATACAAGCTCCGACTTAAAAGTGAACTTTAATATTTCATGTCCTCGAACTGTCCTCAAAATGGCAATGACAAAAAAAAAAGTCTAGTAGAGAGACAATCAGAAGAAAGGAGCGCTCAAAGACGTACAGTATGATGCAAACACTCGGAGGAATTTCACACACAAATACTCATATGTATTATATCATATTATATTGATGCCTTTCTCTGCGGTAGCGGTGAGCATCGCCGCACAGGAAGTGCTTGGCTTGATTTACTGTACCCGATGACCAACGCATCTCTCCTCTCAGTTCGCGCTTTTTTAATTGAATTTGATAGGTTTACAATATTTCCCTTTGCTTTGGCATTTTCTGTTAGGGGCGTCCATAGTCAAATCTGATTGGTCAAGTCAGTTACCTATTGTCAACTCATTGATATCATATTCTAAATTGTGACATTGGCTCCCATTTTTTCCACAGCACACAAAAGAGCTGAAACACCCGATTAAACAATTTGTTTAGAGTGCTACAGTCCTAAAACCCAGAAATTAGTTAGCATTTTCGGACTTCCGGTTCCCTCGTCTGGAAGTCTATGGGTTTTTAGATAGATGCCTGAAATAAGGTCTGTGGTTAATACTAGCTGAAGAGATGTCAACGTTTTCGATTCGTCCTCCTTTACAGCCTCGTTGTGTATACTCGCACTCATGCGACCATGGTGTAGTTCGTTTATAGCCTAACGTTAGATTTTTACTTCTGCCGATGGTATTCGCACTTCAAAAATCATAAAATTCTTGTTCATTTGTGGAGATTATTTTACGGAACAAAACGTAATAAAAGTATCATGAACATTTGTTTGCCACAGAGCTGAGATTCTGCAATATACCAAAACCCATAACCATATGTCTTATTATCATTCTAATTTATTTTGTAGTAGGACATGTTCTCCGGGCCCGGCGCCATGAGGGGACAGCCCTGTTTGTTGTGTGTAGGTGTGGCGCTGTGTCCGAAGGACTGAAACTGAAGGAGATCAATGGACAGACTGCCTGCTTGCTTTTCATGGTTGTAAATATAACTTTCAGCCCTAATTCCCATAATTCGCTTTTGATCGTGATTAGTGCAAACTGCGGTGACAATTACATTGTGTTTCCTGTGGCTCCTTCACCGTAAAAGTCACCCAGTTTTCAACCACATTTTGCCAGTTGAACACTTTTAATGTGAAGCAGCAGCAGCATGTTCTGTGGGCATTTGCAGTAACTTCATATTCTGATACAGCATGGGAATGGTGGACTATTACACTGAGAGGTAATTACTGAATATAAGTATATTAAAGGGATATTGCAGAAAAAAATGCAGGCCATAAAAAGTATTAAAAAACGGATTTGATTTAATTAAAATCCTGGTTTGTTACATACTCTAATTTATAGACCTTTTACACAAAAGACATGTGGACTTGTAACAGTAGGAGCAGGTGTAAATAATAATGTTAATGATGGCTGAGTATAGTTATTGGGCTGTTTCAGTTTCAGTGTCCTGATGTTGTGCATGCTGGCTCACTGTCTCGGCTTATGGGACACTTCAGTAGAACAAACCAACCATTAATGTTATTGGTAACACGTGTTTAATGCCTGCTATGAAACCATCTTGGAATATTAATTGAGCCAATTTGTAGGAAACAAATTATGTCAAATTCAGAATTTAAAGGCAAACAAAAAGTGCAAAAAAAGAGAGGAATTTTCAAAGATTCTAATGTTTTAAAAATGTCTTAAAAACACCGCTCACAGAGAACACAAAAGTAAAAGCAAGCTTTATATTTTCACAGTTTAATCAATATTACGATTGAAGATTTGAACAGACAGCAACCCACTGATGTTGAGACAGGCTTATGAATTCACCAGTTACAGACATACTTTTCAGTGTGCTGATAATTAAAATGTGCCCAATACTGTAAAAAACAAACAAAAAAAACATTTTCAAATCATGTCATGTGATCAGATTTTCAGTAATTATCAAACATAATTCTGACATTAGGATGATAACAAGTCAAGCACAATATATTATGATAATAAAACAAACCATTTTTTGACCTTAAAGTGGCAGTAGGCAGTATATTTTTGGAATCATTGGGCAAAAATTCCATATTAACCTTTCAGCATATTGTAATTAAAGTGTTCTGAGAGAAAACTAGACTTCTGCACCTCCTCATGGCTCTGTTTTCAGGCTTTAGAAAATCTAGCCTTTGACCAATCACAGGTCATTTCATTGAGAGAGAGCATACCTATTGGCTCTGCTCCGGTCATGTGACTGGAACTTGGCGTTCCTTCACCAGATTTCACAATGGTGGCGGCGTCACAAACTTTCTCATTTTACAGCTAAACCGTGCACTACAAGATGATTCTGAAAACATCTGAGGAGAGAAATAGGCATTACAGTAACAGAATATTGATTCATATTTGATCTGCGCTGCCTAGTTTGACCGTTTGTTCAGAGTTTGTGAGTGATTGACAGCCGGCTCTCATAGACAGCAGATGGACAGCAGACCTCAGATCAGCTCACACTGCTTGTTTTCCTCCGGTCTGTGAAATCTTGCAGATGCCGTTAGGAGCACCGGAGAACACAGAGGAACAGGATTTTTTTTCAGGTTACCTGTTTCATGTACTACTGTCAGGGTATAGTCGTGACCGGTTTATGAAAATAACTTTTTTGAATCATATTTGCTCCAATCTCGCCTACTTCAGCTTTAAAATCTGATATAGAATAAATAAAGAATAAATAAAACAAGAATAACAACTTGGTATTATTAATTTAATTGCGTAGAGAATGCAGGTATGTTACTGACAGGACTCAAGGGGAACAATATGAGACCTGGATTGTATTTTAAGGTTAGTAAATATCAGATCTGTTTCATTTTGGCAACAGCTCCATAGTCCAGGTGTGAGGAGCGAAGAGGACGGGCACGCAGAATTTTGAAATTACGTAGAGTTCAATTCATTAAATCCAGATTCTGTGTTCTGACAAGCAATTATAGAGTAATGAGCGGGAAAATCATTGTCACATCTCAGGCTTCACAATAATGTGTCCAAACCTGCTTTGGTCTTTAATAAGCATTTTGTTTTAGGGAGATCCCTTCTGCATGACTGCGTTCATCAGAAAAAAAAAAAACAACATCTCACATTTCTCCGTCACATCAGCTAATGGATGAGGTTGAGACTGTTACAGCTGAGAACTGTTCGTTTGAGGACAGATTTACTGCAATTTCAATGACAGCATGAAACATAGGAGATATTCCCTCTTGAGACTGAATGCATCGAGATAAGAGTTGTAGCGTATTTTATGGAAAACAGATATTGAAAAAGGTAGAAAAGAACTTTGTACTTTAAACATAAAACGCTGCACGAACTAGCCGACAGCAAAATCATGGAGCTGTTCCTGATTAAAGAGGTCATCACGACACATGCTTACTTACACCAGAGCGATGCCACCTGGTGCGAGAAACAACATATGGATATCAACACATCCTTTAACAGAGGAATAAAGCAGGAGGAAAAGGGAGGTGAAGTGTCTCTTTGTCTGCCGGCCTTTTAAGGACATAACGCATGCCAAATGAATCACGGTGAATCAGCCATGCTTTGCTGGCTGGAACGCTGCGCACACAGCGGTGGTAACGCAATCGAGGACAAGCTAACGGATGATGGTTTCGTTTGAGTTGGTGGGGTATGGGGGTGGCGTCGGGAGGTGGGGGGTGGAGGGGGAGTTGGTGATGCTGGGAGGGGACGCAACATCTGTCAGCCCTAAGGCACAATCTCCAAATGGCTGCGACGAGCAGAGAGGCAAGTGCCCTGGAGCCCGCGAGAAGACACAGCGACAGAGGAGGAGAGACAGGCCGAGAGACACAAATACAGATGGACAGAGAAATGGAGGGGAGACGGAGACAGGTTGACAGGGTGTGAGACACGGAGATGGAAGAGGGGAGAGAGGGGAACAGGATTTGTAAAGAAGATGGGATGGGTAAAGCGAGGTGAGCAGTGGGATTCCATCAATATTCTTTTACTTGCCTTTACAGGACATTGCCCTCTTTCTCAGCATGGGAGTGGAAGGCTGCACAATACAAAGTGTCCGACACGGCCCCGGATAAAGGGGCCCTGAATTCCCCCTCCAAAAAGCATTAACCCAAAGTGTTCGGAATATAAGCATCCAGAAAATGTCATATGTGGTTACGTTATTTATTAATGATCACCGTGAAGAATTTAGTATTTCAGCAGCTCGACACAGATCGAGATGTCTAAAGTGGGAATGCTGCTGGTTAATTATCTAAACGGATCCTGTTTGTCTTGTCTCTGTTCATTCACAAGTAATGAATCTGCAGCTCTGTGTTTTCATACACAGCTTGCACGCCTTTCAACTTATGTACCACGCCATACGGCGCTCGCTATAGATGGAAACCCAATTATACCAAAAGGCGGCAATTGACACGTTACCGTTTGTCAGGTCTGGCAGGAGGTTGGGTGAGCTAAAATGTCAGGCAGTGTTCAATTAGGCCCGGCTTAAATGCCTCCGATCAAGAGACAGAAGTTGCGTTTAATAAGACGGATCCAAACCGCTGAAAGCACCTGGTCGATGCGGTAGATGAGGCGGCGGGAAAAGAGAAGTAATAATCATGAATATGTGTATCCACTCTTTTTCATTTATGTCCTCCACTTATAGAGCCACGTAGCAGGGAGCCGATAGCTAGTGTGCATCATGAATATTCATGGGAAGAAGTATGGCGAGAGCGATTTGATTTGCTACGTGCTATTGATGGAGACAGTTTGCTGTTGACACGGTTCCGCATGGATACACAGGCCGTCTGGTATTTGAGGGGTACAGTTAACTCATTAGTAATAGCCTACTGCCAGAGTCCCCTTATGTCTGGTAGCATCAGCTTTGTTATTGTTAACCATTTTTATTTAGTGGAAGTTGACAGTGAATGACAGTGGCATGGTTGTCTACAGGTGTATGTGCTTATTATTATATTAAAGGGGAAAAAAATGCCACATTTTCTGTGGATGTCTAGTGTCCAGATGTTCACTGTTGATGGTAAATGTAGTCCACTGAAGCAGTTAATTCCTCAGTGCGTGCTATATTGACAGAGAAAGTGGAGTTCTCTCGGTTCTCCTGCTCGAGGAGCTGTGTCTACGTGTACCAGGATGCCTTGCTTGCGAGCTACTGATGCCCAGCCAAACAATAGTGTAGCCGAGTTGTGCCTATACTCGAGGCCAGGGTCTGAAATTAGCACCCGCCACTCAATAAATGCGGGTAAATTGTTGGCAGTGGCGGGTGAAATCATCAGGACACCCGCCACTCTGACAGGCAGGGAAAACGCTAGAAATGGGAATAGAGAACCGTAGTTGCCCACTTTCTTGGCATCTCATGCCTCCCTGACTATCGATTTCTGTTATTGATGCTTTCCAACAGTTACGCTGCACAATGAACCACACACACGATGTATCATGTTTCAGTTTGTTTGGGACCGGAGCCACAGCGGAGAGAAAAACAAACGCTCAACAGCGTGGCGCTACTAAACCTGAGGGATGCACCCTATTTTTCCCTGATAAAGCGACACTGTGAACAACAAACCCGGGCTGAAAGGCAGCAGGATGTGTTCGTAATGTTAGCTGTTAGCAGCCGGTGGGCAGCACAGTCCTGATTGGATAAATAGCAGAGCTACTAACGTTAACAGATGTGCCATTCAGTTATTATTATGAGGCGTTTACGGTCTGCTCAGCAAAATGTCAATTGGGCAAAGGTAAATTACAACGTTATCATGATGTGTTCAAATGTAATCTCGTAAAATTAAGTTTTTGGCGAGAAACTTGAATAAATCCAGTTGTTTGAAGGAATTGTTTTCACATCAATATAAAATAGATATTAGAGAGAGAATTATGACCTGATTAACTTCCTAACAACTTACCAAGAGTTTTTTTTAATCAAAGCAAATATTTAAATAATCATAATTTAAATTGTGTTTTTATGCAAACAACCACTGTAGTTGACAATAACAAAGTACAGTACAGTACTGTATACAGTAACATCCCTCCCCCATAAAAATAGGGCTCCCCCAGAAGCTACGGTGTAATTCGAACACTGTAATTTACCATGCATATAATGTTTTTTATATAAAATATATCAAACACTGAATGACATCAGATCTAATATTTTATTCTTTCATTTAGCGCAGAGATTTCAAAAGTGTCATGGATGCTCTGTATACCAGACCAGCGTGAACCAAAATGCCAACAACTCTTTATTTTCCACATTGTTAACGGCAGCACATTAGAGCTTCATTCCTTCCGTTTTTACCTTTTACAATAAGAGCCAAACCTTAAATTCACTCAGCATTTCGCCAAGAGCCTACTCAACAAAATAGCTTACAATAACGTCAGGTGACAAATAAATATTCACTCAATGGTCATCTGCCTTTTCAGCCCTGCTGGTTTTGGTTGTCTTTAAATTCCAGTTTATTCCAGGGTCGAATATTTCTCCAATTAAAAATTCACCAAAATTATGTTACTTACTTATTCCCTTTCTATTTACATACTTATTTCCAAACTAAGTATTGCAGTATAACTATGAGGAGATCATTGATGTGTGAAGTTATTTTGGTGGTACTACATTGTATAATACTGAAGTTATTGAATATTTTCTCTTTTCGGCGTTGCACTTTGTAGACGGTCCCTGACGGCTCGTCTGACAGCCGGCTTCGCATAGAGACCAATGTTATGTGTCCGGCTCGGAGGATGGCTCATTGTGATTAAAATGAGGTTGTAGCTCGTCGTCTACCTTACTACGATTAGAAAGAGCCCTCATTTGTGTTTTAACAACATTTCTGTTATGAGTTATTGATCCAGGAAGTTTGAATCTGTCAATATCTTTCCAACTTTACCGAAGTACATCATCTAGGGGGGCTCCGTACATCAGCAATGCGTGGACTGTCAGGAATGATTGGAAGAAGTGCACTCTGAAGTAACTCGTTTCCTCGAGTTACTAACTCGAGGGAACGAGTTACCTAACTCGAGGGAACAAGTTTCTAACTCATGGGAACGAGTTACTAACTTGAGAGCACAGCTTAATGAAAATGTTCTCCTAGGGGTCTAGAGGGGCTCCGTAGGACTGCCTTTTTTGCTGTCGGAAACATAAATAAGAGAGTAAGGAAGTTCTGTTTTTGAGCGGCATCTAGAAAACGCCCCCTTGCTACCCAAACAAATTCAAGCAGATGTAGCCTGTTAGTTTTTCCTGCCACAAACTGCGTCACTGTCACGTCAAATGACGGCGCACGATGCCGAAAGAACGACAGATTTTGAAGCTGCACCCGTCCGGCCCCAGAGACAGAGGGAACATCGCCTACAACTGCAGCCATTTTTCACACTATATCCCGAACTCGGATTGAGAGATAAGGTTGAAATGGGCAAATTTACCCTTTAATGAATCAGTGATATAAATAACATTTAATGCAAGCTTTGACTCACGATCATACTTGCCAACCCTTCCTATTCTCCCGGGAGACTCCTGTTTTTCATCGCCCTCTCCCGTATTACTCCCGATTTATGGCAAATTTTCACACTTTTTTTTCCGTTCCGTTATCTTAGCCTGTTTAAACTCACTGTTGTGTTCACATTACTGTTTTATTCCCTCTCATACATGTCTGCCTGAATGTCTCTTGTTATGTTCGCTCTGCCGTTGTTTTCGTCGTGTCTGGCTGTTTTTATCTGTTCCAGTATTATTTTTATCTTTGTAAGGTGTCCTTGGGTGTCCTGAAAGGCGCCACCAAATAAAATATATTATTATTATTATTGTTATTATTTGAAGGAGAGAGAAATGGAGAGGACTAAGAGAAAGAAATACTCAAGCAAGCACAAAAATAAATAAAAATGGATGAATATTAGTTTATGCCAGAGATTCACAGTAGTTCACAACAGAGGAGAGAATTATTCAGTTTTCTTTCCTGGTTTAAACAAAAGTTTAACATAAAAATGCTGTTGCAGTGTACTGTAGTCACCAGAAACAAGGACTCTGAAACTTACATTTGTTTCTAAATCCTCTCTATTTTTAAGATCTTAAGGTTGGGTGAAGTATGATCACGATGCAGGGTTTAGTATGCCAACACGTTAAAATGAAAATATTTTTTACTTTGGTTTTGCATGATAAAAGAATGGCATGTGGTAATATCATTAAAAAAAACTTTTAATTCAATTACTGCACACTTCCCTTCAGTCCGTTTCCTCTTACTGACGTCCAGTGAGTCTGTACATTTTTGTAAAGTGCCAATACAATTGTTGATAATCTCGATCAGCCGGGCTGCACACCTTACAATTACAAGAGAAAGTCCAAGATGACCTGGGACTGACGTCTGCTCACATTCAAAGCATGGATATTGGTATGAATGGGGAAAATTATCAAACTAACTCCTTTAAGAGCAGCAAGATTAGAGATACAAGATGCACTTGTATCTGAAGAAAATAGAATTATAATAATATAGAATATATACATTAAACGTCCCATATCGTGCTCATTTTCAGGTTCATACTTGTATTTTGTGTTTCTACTAGAACATGTTTACATGCTGTAATGTTAAAAAAAACTTAATTTTCCTCATACTGTCGGCCTGAATATGCCTGTATTTCCCTCTGCCTGAAACGCTCCGTTTTAGCGCATTTCGATGGAATTGTGACAAAATTTCAACAGAATTGCGTTGCTAGGCAACAGCTTGGGTCCATGTGTACTATTTAGAATGTTTACATTTAAATCTGTGTAATGGTCTAAATATTATATATTTGTGACATCACAAATGGACAGAAATCCTGACGGCTTGTTTCAAACGCACAGTTTCTGAATACAGGCTGTGTGTATTTTCTTGTGGATTGAGCGTTTCGATACTTTCACAGTATTTATATAGGACTTAAGCCTGCTTTATAATAAAAAAAAAACATAAAAATCGCCCTTTTTTATAATATGGGACCTTTAAGACATATAGACATTAAGTTCTTTAAATTTAGAATTATCATAGTACAGAATGTAAGATATATTAACGTGCATAAAATTTGCAATCCATTTTAAGAATATTGTGCGAGAGACGTCGACAGATGTAATCATAATTGCAAATAATGATCAGATGTGATGAGGTGCATTGCAGATCTTAGCTCATCCGACCCAGACGAGCGGCCTATCAGCAGAAGGACGTTGCTTATCACTTTCCTCCAAAACCGTTAATCATGCTTTCGAAAAGATTCTAAATAATGTTTTCTGATTTGCCACTGCTACGGTTAAAGCTGGAGTTATAGCTCTGCGTTAACCCTCTGAGACCCACAATAGACCCATTTTATTCTCTAGGGGGGTACAGGGGGTCTTTAGGGGGAGATAGCAGGTAAAAGATGTCACATAGAAGTGGTGTACATCATCTGAAAGCTGGGAACCTGAAGATTAATTGGAGCAGCTCGGCACTGTGTGTCAAGTTGTTCCAGTCATAAATCAGAAAATAAATCAGAAAGAAATCATTGTGAAAGTGTATAGGGGTTTAGAACATTATGATAGAAGTATATGGTGGTGCATGCTCTATTATGTCTCATAAGTTGTTGCAGCAATTATTTTGGGTTGATACCATTTGTTACACAGATTTGGTGCTAAATTTAACAATTGTTTTCCACTCGAGAATTGATAAAAAATGATCAATAATCCTTTTAAAATACCGCATTAAGACACCAAGACCTTGAGGAACAGCATAGAAAAAGCCAAGCTGTGATTTGGGATCAAAAACTTTTGACATTTGGAGATTTCTGCAAGAATTGCATTTTTCGGTGATTGGATGGCGAGCACTTCTGTTGTGTAAACTGCTCAGAAACCCCCTTATTGTCAATCTAGCTAGAAAAGCCATCCATCCTCTGAATGCTCTAGGTCTCTAGTGTGTGGTTGTAATATTTCATGAGGCTGTGATTATCCTAGAGGTCACCACAGGTCATTTTATACAGTGAGGTCAAATAAAAAAAAAAAAATGGTCTCAGTGCAATGAAATGGCTCCTATGGGGACTAACATCACCACACATGGATACAGTTGGGCTCATTGGACCCACAAGAGTCTCAGCTTTACAGTGATACCCAATTAATATGATTCCAGTATGCAGTATGTGTGAAAGAAATATGCAGAAATATGATAATTTTTAGAATAGGCGAAAATAACAGATTTATACTGCATTCAAAAAACTGCATGCTTTTTGCCCAAAACTGCATGTGATTGTTATAAAGTGGGCATGTCTGTAAAGGGGAGAATCGCAGGCACCCACACTATAAAAAAGAACAAGTTGATTCAACTTAAAAAAAATCGTAACCTGGCTGCCTTGATTTAGGCAAGCTAAGAAACTTAAGTTGTTTGCACATATGTATCGCTGTTCCTTAAACTTAGAATAAATTGTTGGGGTGACAAAAGTGAGGCTGACAAAATAGTCCCATCAACCTTATACTTTAAGTGTAATCAACAAGTTTTTTTAGTGATACCAACAAGACATTAAGTTGTACAAACCTAAATCCTAGTTGAGACAACATAGAATAACTAGTCAAACCAACTCGTATTGATATTTTGAATTGTACAAACGTGAAAATAAAAGTTGGTTAAACTAAGCATCTTGTTGAATCAATTTATCATTTTTAGTTGTTTAAACATAATAATAAAAGTTGGCTCAACTAAGCATCTTTTTGAATTAACTCATCTTTTTAAGGCAGCCAGGTAACTTTTCCAAAATGTAGCCTAACTTTGGAAAGTTATTTTGCTTCCTTCCCGATAAGCTAGTATGACATGGTTGGTACCAATGGATTTGTTAGGTTTTCTAGTTTCACAATATATCTGCCTATCTTCCTTCACTCTAGCTCTTAAACTGAACCTGCTACAGGTGGGTCTCAGAGGGTTGAACTCTATTTTCCCATGTTTTCGTGTCTAACTGACTAATCGGGAAATCAGCACTTTAACCGGCAGCTGCTCACGGGCTGCGCTGTAATCCTATCGGGGCAAGCAACATAATTTACGGCCGCTAAAAGTGCTTGTATTTGTGATCGTTATCATTATAAGTGTCTGACAACAGTCTCAAAGTTTTCTCCGGGTTCTTGCCTTGTTACATTGACGGCAGGAGATGTCAAGACCTTTAGCCGGTCCGGCACATGTTTGCGACTGACATTTATCACCCTCTTGTGAATACTTTACTCTCTCCTGGCTACACCTGCCCTATTTGACTGCCCTTTGGCTTTAATTATGAGACTTAGTACCTCTGGACTATAAGTTCACTTTTCCTATTTTCCTCCCAGTCTCTGCTGATACGGGTGTGAAATAATCCACAGTTGCTTCTGTAGCTTGGTGAGGTATTTATACAAAATAACCCGTAGAATCCCATCCCTTTTATAGCACATATACTGTACATTGTGCTTCATCACACACAGAGAACCAATGAATGTGTTGTAAAGAAGTGGTTGCAAAAAGAAGTGGTTTTGCAAAGTGGTCCGTCCTTCATTTCCTTTCCCTTTTTGGCATTCTTTGAGAAACATACTGTACTCTTTGAAATATCTGAATCAGAGAAGAGAGAGAAGACATTCATAGTGGCTACAAAAAGACAGGCCAAAGGACTCTTTGGTAAAAAGGAAATATACTTATGCTTCAACTGACAGACATGAAGAAAGACGTATTATAGGCTATAGGTTAAATGTGAATTGGCCTTGACCTCCTTCATTGTCCCAGTTCTGCTGCGCTCTGATAGCGAGAGAGCTCCTGGGTTCCTGTCGGCTCCGTCAATCCCAGTAAGTTCAAAACTGTAACCTCAGGTGAATCATTCTTTGTTTACAATTTGTTGTTTTTTTTGCTCAGAAATCAAAATAAACAGGAATTGGCTGAAACCAAGTTTATTTACTTGTATTAAATCATTCCCAACCAAGTCGCTGTTACGGCAAAAGCTAGAAAATTGACTTGCCCCAGAGAGATTGAATCTCAAGCGCTTTTCATTGTTCCACTTTTTTGAACGCTTTCCCAAATCTGAACCCGCTTACAGTCTGACAACAACAAAGAAATCTATTTATTGCAGGGTGAGGAAAACTAGGCGTAGATTTATAGAGAGGAGTCACAATCCAATTACTGGGTGACTGTGTGAAATGGAGAGTATGAAGCTAATTTCATTAATATTCTATCTCGGAGTATTTACGGTACACGGCATCGGCGGAATGAACTCCAGTATTCCTTACACATATCTTAAATGTCCTCCAGCTGGCACATATACACTTCATTAACCTTTGTCATTTTCAACCTTTTTGGCCTCAGAATTTACAGTCTCTCACACACAGATATGACTGCACTCAAAAGCTCACAGTCTTCTCTTCCACTGAGGGAAATGTTATTCTTTTTTCTGTAAGTGTGCAAGTGTTGATCTTTTACTTATCCAGTGCTGATAAGAAAAGTTTTATAGCGAGTTCCCAAGACTGCTGTATTTCTAGGAAGCACTTTTTTTTAACCAAAAGTTATTCATTTGGACCAAAATCATTTGCATTACAAAGCTGTTTCGGGTTAATTAAAGGGACTGTTTGTAACTTCTTAACCTGTATAAATCATTGAGGGTCGGGGTCTCATGCGTGCTCGCGTGTGGCAACGCTGTTTAAACAAGACTCCAACACAAACTACAGGGAAGCACCAAAACCACAAAGTTATATCTAGTGAAACCCGTCTGTTAAACAGTGTTGGCCGCGGTCGGAGGACGCGGGGGAGACCGTAGCTTTGGTCTCCAGGGCCAGAGTCTCTGCTGTACTCTGCTCCTCTGCCTGTCTTCACTCACACACCGCGCTCGTTCTCGCTCTTTCGCTCCACCTCTCACGTGCATGCGCGCACACTCCACACTGCAGAAGAGTTAGTAGCTCTGAGAATATCTAGTGAATACAGTGGACATTTGTGCCGAAATAACTGCTGCAGCTCCTCCAGACCAACAGAGGTTTCCCGTGTCTTGTGAAGTGACGGGGCTCCGCAGAGAGAAACGTTATCGTCTCCGACCAAAACTCCAGTGTCTCCCCTGTTCCCTCCGGCCGCAGTCGGGAGGCTGAGGCAGGAAAAGCCAACACTAGTATCAGCATTGATTCATGGAGAGACCTTCGTCTGGTCAGCTAACATTACTGCCAAGCAGCTGAAATATAGAGTGATATTGTGGTTTTAGCTGACGTGTGTCGCCTCACTGTTTTGAGCGATGCTCGTTCGTGTCTATGTAGAGCGAGCACAAGCACGAGCGCGAGCAACAGGACGCTGTCACAGGTGTCGCTGTTAACAAGCATTTCTGATTCTTACAAACAGTCCCCTTAAAGAGACATTTATATGATTGGTTATCAATACCATATCTGAAGACTATACAGTCTATGGAGCTATACAAAGCCATTTAAAGTTGAAATTATAAGTAATATACTTAACTGAGTAGCATTAGGGTTGCATCCGAAATTCCACGCTAACATGCTATTTAGTGCACTAAAACAGTACGTGAGATTTTGTCCGAAATCTTAGTGCCTTAGTAAACCATTAGTATGCAAATTGCGTACTATTTCAGGTGAAATATTGCATTATGCAACGCTGGACACTACGGGAGCATCAATATCCCACAATGTAATGCGGTAGTGAAGACGACGTCCATAACAGACGTTGACGGCAGCTCTGTAACATCAATAATACTTCAATTTCACTGTAAGTATAAGATTTCACTTTTCCAGGCGTAATATATATTTAAAATTAATTCAGATTTTGATTCTCGCAAAGCTGATCACATGACGTTGGCACGGGTTACCATGGTTACACATCTCTAACTGGCAAGGAGGCTCTCGGGAAGTGACGATGTAAATTACTGTGTGTCCGAAAAGATACATACTACTGTTTATTCACACAAAAGTAATGCTGTACACATATTGGGTATGTAGTACATACAGTAGTATGTGATTTTGGATGCAGCCTAGGATTTTTTTGCAGCTGTGGTTCAGAATGGCTTGTTTGAATAGTGCGGTTTAAAAAAATGAAATAAGCTTTGTGCTTTAACGGCACTTAAAAAGCATCTCTAATAGCATAAAATCAACAGCAAGATAAGATATTTCTTTGACAAATCTTAACTCAAGGTCCACTTGCTGGCTTTTTCCAGACATTTTAATCACATCTTAATGTTTTATCAGCAGATGGGAGTTGATGAAAATGTGGGAAAAGCTCGCAGATGTAGTTTCAAGGTGAAGAATGAAAGTGACAAGAGACATTTTTATCATTATGAAATGAAAATTGATTACGGACTGTAACGTCTGCAGAATAATGACACCCTCAGTGTTCAGATTGGTTCCCTACAAGTAGTAGGCGATTTAGTTATGTTTAACTGAGGGGGACAGACCCAGTTGGTTTTGTGAACTGCCCCATGAACAACACTTTTGGTCCACTAACAAAAAACACACCAATTATTGTAGGGGTTTGGAATACTTTATTCCTTAATGGAGATGGAGGGGAGCAATAATAGGAGGAACAGGTTAGGAGGAGAATTAGGGATGAAGGCATGGGGGTCGAGGGAAAAAAGGATGAGGGATGAAGGGATGAGGGTCGAGGGAAGAAAGGATGAGGGATGAAGGGATAAGGGTCGAGGGATGAGGGATGAGGGATGATCGATAAAGGGATGGGGGATGAGGGAACAAAGGATGAGGGATAAGGGTCGAGGGATGACGGGATGGTGGGATGAAGGTATGAGGGAAGAAAGGATGGGGGGTAAGGGTCGAGGGATGAGGGGATGAAGGAAGAAAAGATGAGGGATGACGGGATACTTAGATGAAGGAATGGGAGGATGAGGGGATGAAGGGATGAAAGAATGGGAGGGTGAGGGTTGAGTGTCGATGGATGAAGGGATGAGGGTACCGGAGGCTCTCGGGTTCAAGTATCGATTAGTTGATCTTAAAATACGTCTTAACATAAGTGACAACAACTGCAAATCATTGTTTTTATTCCCTTTATGTCTGCCCTGGGCATGATCTCAGCCAGAACAATAACTTCAAATTCATCAGCTATAAAAGAAAGGAAATAGAAAGGAATATGACATTGAAGCCTGTCATGCCCTCACAAAATGAATTTATGGGATCTCATTGAAACATCGACATGCAAAAGTTACATTTTGAGCCACTTCGGCATCAGGAATGCTGCGTGTGGAGCGACTGAGGAGAAGGGAATGACTGTAGAATGCAAACGAGGCAAAGCCCTCCTATTTTCACACCATCATTTCCTGGAACTGTCCACCAGCCTTCTCCCTTATTTCTTTATGATTGAAAAAGGTTAAATAAGGTTTTTATACAAGAGAATAAATCAAAAACAAAGCCTCTTGCATCAGAGTTGCAGCAATCTCAATATTGTATTTTCACATCTCAGGGTGTATTAATCTTCATATCCCAGTGTATATTAGCAGAATACATATTTCTGTAAGAATCCCGAAAAATATAATATTCCCGATACCCCCCATTTACCAGTAATACATGTGTCAATTATAAAGTTGTCCATTATTCCAGCTGAGTTCCAGTTCCAGGGAGCGAGCACGACGTTAATTGGGATTTCGTAGTTCAGACAGCGTTTGAGAGCATCTGATTGGACCGGTAAGCATGTGGCTCACTGTGTGGCATTAGATCTGCCTTTTGTGATTGATGATCTGGTGTTAGTGGTAACTGCTGTTACCCAAGCGAGTGCTGACAAATGACTCACTAGCATGAGAGAGCAGAAACACTGCCGCACGGTGCCACACTGAGAGGGATATTGACTGTGAGAGGAGTATGTATTCTCTTTCTCACGGCTGTCTGATGACATAATGGGCACATAGAGATTGTCATGCCAAAGGCCATCTCTAAACCACATATGAGCCCCCCAGTGTGCGACGCAGGGTCAGCACTCCAGCTCCGGCACTTGTAAGTGCCTGTAATTGACAACAAAACAAAGCCGCGCTTTCACAATTCTAACATCGACTAACAAGTTAAGGATTGTTTTTTTCACCTCAAGTCAGTTTCTGTCTTGTTATAAGTACATTAAAGGACCCATATCGTGCTCATTGTCAGGTTTATACTTGTATTTTTTGTTTCTACTACAACATTTTTACATGCGGTAATGTTCAAAATTGCAATGGAATTGCGTTGCTATGCAACAGTTTGGGTCCATGTTTACTTCCTGTTAGCTGATGTCATTCACATACACTGCAACAGGAAATAAACTGGGACACATTTAGAATGTTTACGTTTAAAACCGTGAAATGGTTTGAATATTGTAGATTTGTGACATCACAAATGGACCGAAATCCTAACGGCTTGTTTCAAACGCACAATTTCTGAATACGGACTGTGTGTAATTCTCCTTATATTAAGCATTTTGATAGTTTAACAGTATTTATATAGCACTTAAACATCCTTTATAAAATAAAAGACATGAAAATGTTGCTTTTTACAATATGAAACCTTTAACTGCAATAACCATACCTCAGACAATAGACACTTTTCAGAAATTAATAAATAAGAGCGCCCATTTTGTTTAAGTTTGGATGAGTACTCCAAAAAAAAATTTCAATTTCAATTTTCAAGTCAAGTCAATGTACCTAGGGTAAAAAATCACGAAACGGAAATCCCCAGACTCCCTTAACAATCATGCCTTTTTTGTGATTTGTTGAGTTAGGACAAACTTTATGAACTTTATGTAACGATAAATTAGTAATTATTAATTTCTTGTTGTAAATATAGCCCCAGTACCTAACCGACCTTCTCCACCCTTGCTCCATCCCGTAAGCAAGGATCCTCCGACACTGGTCTGCTGGTCAGCGACCAAAATGTTACAATTAACCTTCATGAACTGAAAACACACTGTGAAAGGGTTAAAGTTCTAAGACAAAAACCTGACTGGACAACGCCGTGGTAGTGACCTGTCAATCAAAGGTAGCCCCTCCCTAAAGCATCCCCTGCTTTATCGTCTCTTTGACTCTAAATGGGACCATAATTTACTAAATGAACATCATGCTGTATTGAAGAAGACTTGAAACTAGCGACTGAGACTCATAAAATAAGATAATAAATAAAAAAATAAGAGTTCTATACAATCACACTTCTTTTTACAACCAGAGGAGTCGCCCCCTGCTGGCTATTTGATAGAATGCAGGTTTTAGGCACTTCCACATTGGCTTCACTTTTCAGAACTGGAGGTTGCCGCCTGTGTAGTACACGCACGTGTAATCAGACGTAAACAGTCAGAATCGGATTGGTGCATCCTTAGTATCAACATTTCTGGATAAAACCTCTTCTTCTCCAATGATTTTTCAATCAGGACGATGAGAGAACAATGTTCAGAAAGAATTTAGTAAGATGATTTCCCCACTGGAAATTAAGCCCTTGAGTGAGAGTAAATGCTGACCGGGCCTTTTTTTCCTGTTATGAGCTGACTGCTAAACATCTATATGTTGTACCTTAGCCAATATGCATCTTTAATGAGGGTTACACCGGGAGCGAGCATTTTCCAGTGCCAGTATTGGTTATAGACTTTACTCATGAGCACATATACATGCAGCGGCATGCAGTATCACATCCACACACAACCACCAGCATGCCTCTCTCACTGTCCTCATGATGAGAGAGCTTGTGTGTCTTGTGGTCCACTGATTCAATTATATTTGTATCTGATATCATCTGGGGATTTCTTTGTGATTTTGTGATTTTTCTTTTGGGGACTGTGCCAGAACTTGGCAAAAAAAAAATGTGGGACCTCTAAGAAAAGAAAGAAGCTCATGGGAAATTACTGCTTTCAAGGCCTGATTGAGCATAGGCGGAGAGAATGAAGAGTGAGACGAACAGCGGAAATGTGAATGATGAGGCACACACACACACACACACACACACACACATACACACATTTGCTGCAAGATGTATCATACCGATTATATCATCAAGCCCAACAGATACAAGTTATTATTTGAGATATGGCATCGTCAAGGGAAAATGACTGTGTAGGACACGTTTTTAACATAATAATCCGCAGCCACAGTCGTAATAATACGCTTTATATCTCAGATATGGTAATCGGTCTTTCTAATAGTGCAGACCTTGCCTCTGTTAAGTGCTGAAAAAACCACAAAGTGGAGCTCCGCATTGTCCCCTAACGTCTCATCCCTTCTGCCATCTTCAGATCATGCTGCTGACCGATCCAGAGGTGGAGAGCAGTCTTCTGATCAGCTCCGACGAAGGGGCTACCTACCAGAAGTACCGGCTGAGCTTCTACATCCTCAGCCTGCTCTTCCACCCCGAGCAGGAGGACTGGATTTTGGCCTACAGCCACGACCAAAAGGTTAGAGAACGGGCACGGGCAAGGCTAGATTAGCGGTCGGTTTGTTCAAAGGTATATCAAAAGAAACTGAGTGTTAAATCAGATTAGAAACAACAGTCCGGGGATGCAGTGCCTCGGAGCAAGTTGGATAAAAGTGAGATCTTGTTACACAAGAGTGTGGCTCGTAGCACACAAGCAGAGTTCATGAAGTTCATGTGGGAGAGAGGTGGATGCACGGAGATTGTGTGATTCAAGTTGTTCCAAATTCACTCAATACAGGTTTTCACCAGGTAGAGACAGAAAAGAAAAGGTTTGACTTTTTTAAGTCATGATCTTACTGAATCCAAAAAGACTTTTTGCATCCAAATTATGAGATAAAACATCACAATGTTCACCTTTCCAATCAATGTGACCCACTTTAAAGTCAAAATTAGGAGTCCGTATTGTGACTTTGAAAATCGGAATTAGTATGACCAAAATAAAAGCCACTTAACAATAATTTTGTTTCAATATCTTATACTTTTTTATTCATTTATTTTATTGTGTTTATATATATTAATAATGATAATGATGATGACGTTTTGATAATAATACCAATAACAACAATAACACCAATACTTACAATTATAAGTGAAAAAAAAAAAAATATATAAAATTAAATTAAAAATTAAAAAATGAATTTAAAAAAAAGTCGTTTACGTTAATTGAAGATCATTATATCGATATCTTATATTTAAGTGAGAACAATGTATTACTTATTTGTAAGTCAAAAGTTTATTTTGGACTTCAAAAGGTTGAATTAACAAATGAATTAATATAAACATTAACATAACATAATTTAAGAATGAAGCTGAGGTTCTGGCCAGAATTTTGATTTACTGTCTCATAACTTTTAAAATCCATTTTTTGACGTAGTTAATCTAAATTACTATGACTCATTATTTTGAACTTTGGACCAGGTTATGCCTGTTGCAGTATTGTGAACTATCATTTACTGAGAGCTGACTTTCTGATCAGATTCATAATCTCGTTACTTATTCTTTGATCACATAATTCCTGATTTAGATCAAAAGTCAAAGGTATTGTGCAACTGTTATAATTATTAGGATTCAAATTTAAAGGGTTATTAAATCCTTTTGTAGAAAAGTGTTTTTTATATTTCTCAAAGTCAAAACAAGTCATTTTGGTATCGTTACTGACAGTCAGGTGAATTTCAAACGCGGCCGTATTATCGCTCAGTCAAATGTTTTACCATCAACTTCACCTCAGGATTACCCTGCCAGAGCTTAGAGACGCCGTGCAAATGGTTTTTACGAATAAATAATCATCTAAGGAGGCAAAGTGCAGGAGTATGCAAAAATAATTGTATCTGTGAACTAGTGGGGCAAAGACAGAGACAGAAAAGAGAGAGAGAGGTCAAATTCATAGACATTTTAAGATAACTGTTTGCATTAATAAAATGCTTTTTTTGCAGCTCAGCCCATTTGAGTCTAATGTTTCAGTTGTGATGAATAATGAAGGCATTCTCCTTTGGTGAGGAGACGTGTGTGCGTGCGTGCGTGCGTGCGTGCGTGCGTGCGTGCGTGCGTGCGTGTGTGAGCATGCCCCCTGCCTCTGAGTCGGCTTTCTCTACTTGAAGGAACATCACACTTTCATTGTGCAGCGAGTATATAATCCCCGTACACACATACACACACACCCACACACACACATATATACACCTTCACCACACAGTCCTTGAGTTTGCTGTTTGATAACTCCGAGATGCCTGAAACACATAAAAAAAAACCTTTTCAAGTTGTCATTTTTCACTTCAGTTTACCTTTTTTTTTAGAATTCAGTTGTGTCGCCAATTTACTGGGTTATATATGTCTGAATGCAGTGCATGAATAAATGTAAATATGGGTCTATGGGCTTTCAAAGCACTCTTTAATGATAATCATAAACCAATGATCTGATGGGGATTATGGGTTTAAGGCATCAGAAGTCATCACACCGTTTTTCTACTGCGTTTTATGCATTAAAGGAATTATGTATAAAAGAATGTTATTTGCAAGCCTAGTGCTGGCAAAAAAAAAAAAAAAAATCTTTTGCAAGCTCAATTTGTACAACATATCACCAAACAACGTTTTCTTGATATCTTACTCAAAGTTATTCCTCATATTTTGTGCGTTCTCCGATGAATGTCCAACAACACATGTCAATTTCCCCACGTTAACATGATATATATTTATTCACCGACGCAGAGAGGCACCCTTTAGTGACCATATGTGACGAACCGAACCGGGCTTTCAGATAGCTTCAATGTAAACCCACCAGCGGCAATATTCGACGGTCGGAACAAGTGATGCAGTATTAACTAGAATGGCACTCGGAGAGCGCAGACCTCCGCCCCCCTCTCCGTTCAGCTTGCGCCATCATCTACGTGTATTTTTTCTTTATGTTGAGATCAGCTGTACGTAGCGGAGCATCGTAAAACACTTCATTCAAACTGGACAGAAACAAAATAACACTCACTAAAACCGTCGTCGTTACTCTTTCCAATAATCACCAAGTGTGCTTTGGTTGAACTCAACTGTAGTTTTACAGAGTTTAATGTGAAAAAACGCAGAATCTACAGTCCCCCAGCCCCCCCCCTCGCTCTCTCTCTGTCTCTCTGAAGGAAGAAGGCGGCGTCATCAACGCGTCATCAGCTACACAGCGCATGTGTTATACCCTGTGGTTTTAATGCTCAGGCTGATCGGAATTTAAAACTTAAAAATATTCCTGAATCCGGATCATGATCCCGATCGCCACCAAAATCTAATGTATTGTTCATTGTGCCACCCCCCCCCCCCCCCCCCCCCCCCACTCCAAAACATTTCATTAAAATCCATCGCAGACTTTTGGAGTAATCCTGCTAACGGACAAACCAACAAACAAACCAACAAACCAATACCGGTGAAAACATAACCTCCTTCCTAGGCCTTCGGCCTTGGGGGAGATAATCACTAGTCAGTGAAGTTAACATCAACCACAACTGTTTCCTAACTCTAACTAAGTGGTTGCGTTGCCTAAACCTAACTTCCTGTGAAAAACGGAAGTTTATTTTGAAAGGACACTATGCATGTAATGTACATCGATCAGCCATAACATTAGGACAGCATGGTCACCCTGAGCGGTCTGCGGCTACGCAGCCCCATATGCAACAAACTGCTCCTCACTGTGTGTTCTGACACCTTTCTATCGGAACCAGCATTAACTTTTTCAGCAATTGGAGCTCCAGTAGCTCTTCTATTGGATCGGACAACACAGGCCAGCCTTCACTCCCCACGTGCATCTATGAGCCTCGGGTCTGACCCTGTCGCCAGTTCACCGGTTTTCCTTCCTTGGACCACTTTTGGTAGGTCCTGACCACTGCAGACCGGGAACATTCCACAAGAGCTGCAGTTCTGGAGATGCTCTGACCCAGTCGTCTAGCCATCACAATTTTGGCCCTTGTCAAAGTCATCCTTACACTGGCCCATTTTTTCTCCTTCCAACACAAAGTTCAAAGTTCAAAATGTTCACTTGCTGTCTAATATATCCCCCCCACTGCCAGGTGCCATTGTAACATAATAATCCATGTTATTCACTTCACCTGTCAGTGGTCCTAATGTAATGGCTGATCGGTGTAAACGACTTATTCTAATGTAACGAAAACAGTACAATTCTTAATTTCAGGTGATTATACACTAAAGTATATAATAATATAATATAATAATAATATTATATTCTATTTCTGCCAATTGATACCCCTCAATGCTAATTACAGTGAATAATTTGCCCTATATAATTTAGTTCAAGCGATGTCAATGTCAGTTTTCCCTCTAATTCTATGACAGCGGTACATCATTAGAGTGCTGCATATTTCACACAGAATTCAAAGTAGGATATCGGGTCTATTGTCCCTCAGCTCCTTGACCAACGTTATTCTAAATCAGGTAGAAACCCTTAACCAAAAAGAAGTTTATTCAAGTGTGATATTAGTATACTTCTTTTAAACTTAAGATAAGAGAGCATACCTTCAGTTTACTTTTTATGTACTAATCAGAGATATACTTAACAAAATTATACTTACGTTTATTTGGCTTATACTGACTAGCATACAGGAAAAAGTGTAAATATACTTGGCTTATACTGTCAAGTATACAGAAAAGTCTAAGTATACTTGGCTTATGCTCACTTTTTAATAGAGTAGCCTATTAGTGTGTGTGAGTTTTTAAACGTATGTTTTGATATGAGTTTACTTCAATTCATCAAGGATAATTTATGTTTTTGTGTTCTCCGTTCATGTGAGAAAAACAAATTGTATTTATCCTCTAATCTCATCACAAAACATCAAATCAAATAGCAAAAGGAGCCCGTCTCTTTATGTATTTATGCATAAATCATTGGCTAAGTACTATAACTTAAAGAAAACTTACAAGTATACTTGCAGTATAAAAACTATTAAACTAGTAGTTTACTGAGAGTATACTTTAAAGCGTACTTTCATAAACTAAAAAGTGGGTTACAAGTATATAACAGTATAGCTAGAAGTTTACTTGCAGTATAGTTCACTTCATAGTATAGTTTCAGTACAAAATACGACTTCGATGTAAACTAGTTGTGTTCTCAAAGTTTACTATTCTTACACATATAGTACACTTAAAAGTATACTTTTATAAAGTAAAAAGTGGGTCAATTTAGTCCCAAGAAGTACTGAAGTAGTACACTTACAAGTATACTACTAGTACATTGATATATATATATACTGTATATATTTACTACATAAAGTATACTTGGGAAATATACTTGTTTATTTGATAAAATAAACTTGAAGTGTACTACTTTTTCACAAGGGAAACTCTTCACAGACCTTGTTCTGTAGAACTTCTGTAGACATTACATAAAAATGTCTTAAGTTGGACCTTTAAGTGAAGATTTAAGCGAAACAGGCTGTGGTTCACCAAGTATTTATGCTGTGTTCACTCCCTATATGTCAGGCGCCGACTCGCTCACCCGTGCCCTAACTGGCACACATCGTCTCCACCCGCA
Organism: Sebastes umbrosus; assembly: GCF_015220745.1. NCBI lineage: Eukaryota > Metazoa > Chordata > Actinopteri > Perciformes > Sebastidae > Sebastes > Sebastes umbrosus. The sequence continues at coordinate 36,949,128 of NC_051271.1, forward strand.
AAACTGCATCTCTTTCACTTTCCTCACCTCGTGTTGGCAGCGCCGCTGCATTTGTTGATTGAGAGACCTTTGGAGGTTGTAAAGGCTGCGTCGACCCCTCCGCCCCCTCACCTCCCCCCGCCTGGCTCCTGCTCTCTGCCTTTTTACTGTCACTTGCTTGGCTACATACTAACTTGCTGCGGGAGGATAATTAGGCAAAGTGATTTCCTGCACCCCCCCCTCTTCCCTCAGCCTCACCCCCCGTTCGCTTGCATCTGCTTAGCACAGCTTGGCATGGAAGTCGTGGAAATGTCATCGACCGTGCCGTTTGTCTCTCCCTCTTTGACATGGGAACATACACACACCAGATGCGATAGTCACAGCGTATATGGTTTGCATATGCCCACTGTGGAGTGATCCAATGATGCGGATAAAATTGAGGAGCATACTGTATATATGCGTCACATAATGTCAGGACTGCATCATTATCATGCCTCACTGCATTTCACTATCAATAGGCGGAGGGTATAAAGGTATAATATATAACATTTCCGCTTTAAAATGCCTTAAAAAATGCCCAAATGTTTCTAACAACTTTCAAACCTCTACATATCGGTAATTTTAATCAAGGTATGTATGAAAGGTATAGTTTCATTTGGTCGCCTGTCAGTGGCATCATATCCCCTTTGTGCATGTGTTAGTGTTGTGGTTGTCTGCCAGAAGCTGTCATAAATGTACTTTTTATCCAGTTTTTAGCCACATTTATGATAATTGTTTTTAGATCTTGGTTGTTTTTTAACTATATATTTTAACCGGGTGAAGGATTTTAGTCACCGGACGTCTGGATCTTAAGTTATCAGCTAAACAAGCTGAGGGAACTTTAGCAGCAGCTCGGATCGCACCGGAGGACTGAGAGACATGTTGCAAAAAGGTCCAGCGTTTGAAATGCAGTTTCAGGACGTTTTGGAGGCGCACCGTCCACCGGCACTGGCCGCTCTCGCCTCAGCTCCAGCACCGACACCGCACCTGGCTGCTCTGAGATTTGTTTATTTCTCTAACGGGACTTTTCTCTGGTTTTCTGTTGGGCTGAAAGTTGTGCGTTCCCCGTCGTTCTGACCTGTTAGAGGCAAACCACAAACCTCCGGTAATTTCTCTCCAGCAGGAGACGGTAAGGAAGAGAGCGAGTGAGAGAGACAGTCAGTGTGTTAATTCTGCCGGTGGGATTTCGTACTGCGTTGACTGCACCCGTTCACCACAAACACAAATGCCATTGTGAAAATAAACACAAGTAAGGTGAAGGAAACTAAAAATTAAAACCCTCAGTTATCTAAGTTGGGCTAGCTAACTACACCTAACTAGCTAACTAACTAGGAAGACAAACTGACAGACGGATAAACAGATTTATCAGTTTGCCGCTCAGATTCAAACGATCATGAGTGCACCTGCAGCTTGGAGGATGACGTATGACCTGCAGCTTCTACTATAGTCATACGCCAAAAATCCTGTTTAACCAACAACCTTCTTTTTTCATTTTTTTTTTATACTTTATTTTTTCCCCTTTTTTGTTTGAGGTTGTTTTCGTATATGCAATTTACAGTTCGTACTTACAATAGTTTATAAACCAATTTGTAAGTAGTTGAGCTTCGAAACAAACACAATAAGCACACTAGAGAAAACAACATCAGCATTCAAAATTGAAATCAAATTTTTTTTTAAAAAAAAAAGAGAAAAAGAAGAAATAAAGTAAAAATAAAAATTCAATTTTTTCAGTTTGAGCACAAAAGTTATTTGGCAAACAGTGTGGCTAATCAACATAGTCAGGAAATTACTCAAATAAATATGAAATATCATAGAAATGACAAAGTTATCAGACAAACAGGCTGACCAAACGTTAGTGGTAGCTCGGCTTGCAGCACCTCCGGGACGTCCTGTGTCCCCTGAACAGCATTGTAGAGACACTGATTTTGACATGGAACAGTTTTATTCAGTGTCTTTACCAGCTTTAACCACCTAGTCCATTTGTTCTGGAGAGGAGAAGACGTCACCAAACTTTGTTTTTTCTTATTGTTTTGTTTGAGAGACCCCTAGTGGCAGAAAACTGCATATTGTGCGTTTAAGATAATTTTTCTTTCACGAAATAATCTATTAATGTCGGCAGTAACACTTGTCTTTTGTTTTTGTGATGTTAAAATACAGCGAAATATAAGGAAGCAATAAGAATTCAAAGAATAACTCTCCTATTAGTACAATTAAAGAGAATTATTGATTTGGCAGCAGTGATAATTTGTGTGGGATTTAAGATGGAGAGACTGTTCTCATGGATGCATTTTAAATGCAGGCCTACACTTCACCCTTCGCTACAGAGTAAATAAATGCAATTAGAAAATAAATTAATACAAACAAACGGAGTCCGATTTTTGTTATCCTCTAATAAATGGTTGTTTACGCATTCCGCATGATTGATCATGCTAAAAATGGAAAAAAGTCCAGCTTGAAACACTGGGATAAGTTTTATGCCTCATTAAATTCCAGCTGTGAGCTAAACAGATTTGTCATTGTGCTTTGTCAGAGACTGCAGGTGTGTTTGGAGACAAAAGGACTTCGGTGAGTGTAGCAGTGAGTGTTGTTGATTTACCGAGCGACTGACGGAATACGTATTGTACTGTAGGCAGAATGCAACTGCTCATTTTGGGACACTAGGTGTTAAGGTGCCGACCTTGACCGCAACGACCTCGCTTCGCATCTGGCTGTGGGCCTTTGTTGCAAGTCTCTCTCTGCCGTGGAAAGAATGAGGAAAGCATTCCAATATCTGAACGTGAAATCAATAAGTCATGCTCTCCAATTGAAAGACCACACTCTTGAATAAGTCTGAGCTGTCACAAAGGTAGGCTTCATACTGTATATTGTGCGAGTCAGTTATGTAAGTTAAATCATCCTGACAAAAAAAAAAATAAAACAGGTAATATATATATTGCTAAAAATTATAGACACTTCACTAGAAAATATTGAATATATATTTTGATTTTTTTTTCATTTGAGTGAACCCAATTTCAGCCACAAACACCTCTAAAATTGATTTAATTAATTAAAGCTTCAGTAGGCAGAACATTTTTGGCATCACTGGGCAGAAACTCCATAATAGGAGTCTAGTTCTGAGAGAGAACTAGACTCCTGCACCTCCTCATGGCTCTGTTTTCAGGCTTTAGAACATCTAGCTGTTGATGGAAGACTTTGATCAATCACAGGTCAATTCAGAGAGAGAGAGAGCGTTCCTATTGGCTATGCTCCGGCTGGTGGGCGATGCTTGGTAGATCTCAACATGGCTGCCGGGTCACAGACTTTCTCATTTTACAGCTAAACAGTACACTACAAGATGATTCTGAAAACATCTGAGGAGAGAAATAGGCATTACAGTAACAGAATATTTGATCAGCGCTGCCTAGTTTGAGCGTTTGGTCGGAGTTCGCAAGTGATTTACAGCCGGCTCTCATTGACGGCAGACTCCAGATCAGCTCTGACTGCTTGTTTTCCTCCGGTCTGGGAAATCTTGCAGATGCCATTAGGAGCACCGGAGGACACAGAAGAACATGATTTTTTTTTTTTCAGATTAGCTGTCTCATGTATTACTGTCAGGACATTTTATAAAAATAACTTTTTTTAATCACATTTGTTCCATTTCTACCCACTGCAGCTTTAAAATCTAGTAAAATAATTCAATTTAAATCAGCTGAAATCTCAATCATTGGAACAAATGAGGGTTCTTATTTTTATGGACAGTTGGTTTCGTTCCACAGAGATTTCAAATGCGTTCTCCGCCCTTTCTGTGCCGCGTGATAATAATCTGAGCAATCCAGTGATTTACTGACTTGTGAACAATGGCTGTATTGAGACCACCTACCACACTTGGTTCTCCTCTCCTCATCACCCCCCTCCCATTCACAGTATTGTTGCAGCGTTTCTCTAGTGCAGGAAAACCTACGCCCTGCACATCTGTCTTTATGGTTCCATTCTTAGCTTGGTGGTCATTGTGTGTACGTGTAGCAATAATCTCTGTAAGGTTTCAGCAGTAATGAGTAGACGTGTTGGAAGACAGACAATGCTTTTATCCGTAAATGTCCTTAAGCCATGTTATTCCTCTGCAGTGTTTGAATCTTATGTAAATTGTAATCTAATTTAGTGGATTCAAATAAAGAACTTGTACGTACAGTTTGTGTGTATGCATGTTACACTGCAGCTGCTAAATGGATCACTGAGGTACTAAGTAAATCAAAGTGTGAAAACAAACCCAGGGATAAAAAATCCTGTGCACATAATTTTGATTGCAGCATTTCATAGGATGATTCTCATAGGAGGAGGACTTGCGTGGTGTAAAATGGTAAATTTGATGAAGATGTGAATGAATACTCACCGGTGCCTGTTGTTGTCTTTCTACAGCTCTACAGCTCGGTGGAGTTTGGGAGGAGGTGGCAAGTGGTGCACGAGAGAGTGGCTCCCAATCGTTTCTACTGGTAAGTACATAGATTTGGACGTTGTTGTAGGCAATATGAAATGATGAACTAGATCTAAAACCATTCATTATACAGTACTGTGTTTGTTCTATTCAGGTCAGGGCTGAATGAAAAAAATAGGTAGGCTAATCTACATTTACCTAATGATTACTTTATATTGGTGACCTACATATTATCACACATGGTAAAGCCCAAGCTAATGTATGATTTTTTTAGTACATGAAAATAATCAGGTACAATTATGCAGTTGCTTGTTTTTCAGTGCTCCCAAGATTATTTTTTCATACTAGTCAGAAGGAAAAATATGTCAACTTTTTCGTAACCCTAGCTAATATTCACCCCAGTAATCAGAATAAAAATATTGGCAACGTAACAAGCGTAACAACATAATTACCGTGAATACATAACAACCACCCTTAGCGGACTTTCGTACGTAACGTTACATAACATACGTAAAGTCAACATTTACTTTTGTTTTCACACGGGACACGGACAGCTGCCTCCTGGGTCAAAGTCCTGTGTTTGTTTGACCCATCCACCACTCTTCCCACTTGCTCCCGGCAGACTATCCTTGTTATTATACCACGTAACTTTCACTAACCATCGCTCAAAATGTCACGTCACTTGCTGTACGCGTTGCTCATTACACTACGTCACTTTGTGCTGACTGAATGCAAAAACGTCGACATTCATTGTATCCATGGTTTGCAGAAACGTACACTGCCAGCATTCTTTCCTGGTGACTGGGCTGCTAATATTCTACAGAAAATGTGTTACATAAGTGTTATACTTGACAGTACTTGATATTTTTCTAAATTAATCATGACAGTCCAACAGTGGTACCACCAAGTGGGGGCCAGGATTGGCCACGTCCACCCCGAAACAATCGCTGGTCCCCCCCTCGCAAAGTCAAATATGCATGATATGGTAGGCTTCTGTGTGGTGTTTTTAAACCTGAGTAGGCTTGTTCCCAGTAAATGTTTTGTTCCATACAATCAATGTTCAAATCAAAGCTGTATCTTTGGCTGTATCCAAAACCTCATTCCATACTAGCAGTACGTACTGATTTGGCCAAAATTTAGTATGTAGTATGCAGTATGCGAAAAAAAAAGAAGCTAAATCTACAGTATGCCGAAAACACCCGGACGTTGTACTGATTTGGAAAAAATCTCCAGTGTGCATTGGACCAGTCTACCTCGCCTACTGTATCCCACAATGCAAAGCGCTGGACCACTACAGGCTACGGTTGCAACAACAACAGCAGCCAAAAACGGCTTGTTTTTCTAAATTTTTCATACCTATTTCATCACTGAATTCACTTGTGAACATTTTTGAGGCGAGAAATCAACTGTGTAGAGTTTGAATATTGGCAGTTTTATGATATTAGATGGCAAATCGAACATTTGCTCCAAAGTTTTCGGAGTTTAGAAGCTCCACAAACTGCCGCCGGGGTCGCTACCTCGCCAGCCGGGCGGTCACGCTATGAGCTTGCTGGAGCTCTCTAGAGACCAGTCTGTAGACCAGGGGCTGTTATTTCCTTGTTGACGGATAGTTTATTTAAATATAACAACACATATGTCCATTATGAATTAACATTAACCTGTGTTTATCTGCCTTTTTGGTGTTGAAAACCTCAACAATCGCCAGCGGGCATAGCTCGCTGGAGAGCCGGCCAGTGACGCTCACAGAGCGGCTACAGAGCAGCAGAGTGGCGAGGAGAAGTACAGCCTATGACGGGGCAGAGAGATACCTGCTGACACCCTTTTTAATATTACTCTAATAACTGGAGGGATATAATTCCGCAATGTTGTTGCTGTAACTGAAAAAGCAGTTTAAGAGTAAATTTTGTCGATCAATATTTTATATTTCCCGTCTCCCCTCGTTGATGATCCTGTTGGTCTTATTTCACCATGAGCTGTTAATAAATTGTTCAAGGGGCTGGCGGAGCTAAACCATGCAGTATCTTATAAAGTAAACAAAAATAGGTCATAAAAAATCAAATCAAAGCTCAATAATTTGCAGGTTTTGATAATATTGTAATAGTGGTACGAGTTGCTTTTTTGTCCAGTGCTTTAAGAGCTGGTTTAAAGGCTTAAGCCTGTTCTAATATACTGCAAAATATGCATATACAAATACAAAACATGTTTAAACAGGAGGATAAATAGTGATGTTAACTGTAAAATAAAGAACTAATGTGACTCCTTTACTCTCATATTGACATAGTTTGCAACTTGCCTACATACTGCAACTACTGCCCCATCTGGCCAGTCCTGTGAACAAATTCTGAGGGCTCCACTGCGGTCCAAATTACATTATGTTAATTGATAACAGCTACATTGTCGCATATACATGTGAAAAATGACAAAACAATAATTGCGTGACGACTATCTGTAGAACTAATGTTGAACTCATCGAATGAAGAGTACTTTTGACTTTGTAAATGTCCTGGACAGACTACGTCATTGCCTCTCCCACAAAGTGAGGAGCAGATGAGCCAGAGAGGTTTTTAAGATTTCCATTATTTATGTGTCTGACATGCTTGATCTTCCTCTTTGGCAGACAGTTACATTATGTGACCGACAGTGTTCAGCTGTGGAGGGAGGCTTCAAAATCAGTTTTGGGGCGCAACCGAGCCTTTTGTTATCCTTTGAGATGAAATAAAGTATGTGAAGATTGAAATAATCGAATGGTTCCTCTCAGCAATATACCTTCAAAGCCAGCTTGTGATATGCATCCATCTGGAATTATTGCATAGTCTTTGACCCCCTTTACATCTTGCATTAAAATGTGTCTCATATCCAGAGTGTATCTCATACTTGCCAACCTTGAGACCTTCAAAAAAGAGAGGATTTAAAAATAAAAAATAAATAATTTCACAGACTTTGTTTCCTGCATTCTGGTGACTTTAAAAAAGTAGAATAACAAAATAATAAGTACTGCAACAGCATTTTATGTTAAACTTTTGATTTTACCTTTAACTCCCAGGAAAGAAAACTGAATAATTCTCCCCTCTGGTGTGAACTTGGCGTGTGAATCTCTGGCATAAACTAATATTCATCAGTTTTTATTTATTTTAGCTCCTGCTTGAGTATTTCTTTCTCTTAGTTCTCTCCATTTCTCTCTCCATCTCTCACCCACTGAAGGTCCTTTCAGACAAAACGCGACAACGGCACCACTGCGCTCTGAAACACGTTATTTCCAACGGCTTGTGTCGCGCCACAACGGCTTTTCGCTGCATCGTCGAGCAAAGCCCGACTTGCAGCGCTGCATGCTGTGGCGAGCGCAGCTTAAACATGAGCGCTGTGCCGCGAGCATAGACTGCTCTCTTCTGCCGGGAAACAACAGTTGGTGTAGCTCTATTGCCGTCTAGGTGGAAACAGTAGAGATTATACACACTGTACAGTTCCAGAAACAGGCTAAGATAACGAAAAGGAAAAAAAAAGTGTGAACATTTGCCATAAATCGGGAGAAATATGGGAGAAGTTTGACCCCCTCTTGTGAAAATTGGGAGGGTTGGCAAGTATGATGTATCTAGATATGATTTAACCCGATAACATTTACCCCTGGTTTAAATATGTGTCTCTAGTGTCCACATTGAGGTCCGACTGAGATCCGATCGCTCTGTCCAGCTCAACCAACCGAACGTCACATCCTTCTCTCGTTTGCGCCATTGCCTGTTTCTGCCAATGTAGTTTTTTGGATTGAAAACGCAATTACATTTACGCTTGTGTTCAATGAGGTCACAGGTCAGGGTCGCATTGGATCACAATCCATCCTAAATGTGTTTTTGGTGCATTTACACCTGTAGTTTCATGTGGTCAAGCATTATTCGATTGCAATCCGATTAATGTAAAGGGGGTAATTGTTTCAATTCTTTCAGATGAATTGCACAACTTGTTCATTTTTTTTTTTATAGTATATCAATTTATATAGTATATTTATCAACTCACCCTCAACACAGAACACATTTTCCACACACATGAGAGCCAAGAAATGACATAAATTAAATAAAATAAAATACAAAAACTAGAATGGCACTCGGAGAGCGCAGACCTCGCCAAGGTGCGTGACTTTAAAAAAACAGATCACAGCTCACAGCTGGCGGTACCGTGAAGTGGTCGGCTTATTATCAACACGGTGTGTTTCCGTGTAACGTATCGACGGATGCCTCTCTCATTCAGCAGCGTTGTTATGTCTGTATAACGTTACACTACGTTGTCTCTCATCCCGTCATCTACCGCTTTTTTTCTTTCTCACCGCGGACGGACAGCAGCTCCCGCACACACATCCACACACGTATCTCTCTGCTCTCAGAAGGAGGCAGGTCACGCCTCATCAACGCGTCATCAGTTATACTGCGCATGTGTCAAACCCTGTGGTCTTAATGCTCAGGCTGATCGTAATTCTTAAAAATATTCCTGAATCCAGATCATGATCCCGATCACCACCAAAATCTGAAGGATTGTTCATTGTGCTAAACCCCACCCCTCCAAAAAATGTCATTCAAATCCATCACGGACCTTTGGAGTAATCCTGCTAACAGACAGACAAACAAACGCCTTCAAGGCCTTTGGCCTTGGTGGAGGTAATAAACAATAATAAATTAAATTAAATATATGAATAAACAATAATAAATTAAATAAATATATATGAAATACATGCGCTTACATACACACACCTATATATATAAATATATATATATATATATTAATGCACAAAATTTAATAAAACAATAAAAGGAACAGAAGGTTTATACAAATATGTGTATATAAGAAAAGTAATCAGGCATAATGATGGGATAATTGCATTTCAAACACTAACTATACCTTTAATTGTTCCATTTAACATCATTGTTCCTTGCTCTGCTATCTTTCCTTCAGCTAAACGCTCTCACTGTCATCAGGTCACAGGTTCTGTCCAACTCAGTGGTATCTAGCATGTCTGGCCTCTATGCAGTAACTAACTGTAACAAAAAGCCTTTCACCTCGACAAACTGTCAGGGTAGTAACAAGCTGGGCACCCGGGAGTGAAGGGAGCCTGGAGGGCTGATGCTGCAGAAGCTGTCAGTGAGTTCTATTTTGGGACACACGCTGTGCGCTAGGTGTGGTGGTGGTAGCCCTGGTAATGAGGCTGCAGAGGGAGTTTATGTCTGCTGTACATGTGGCCACCAAACACATAAAGAAGATGAAGAGTTGTAAGCTCATTTCGGTCAACCTGAGCAGCGCCCGGTCACGCACGGCGTCAGGTTGTATATATACGGCGCCGATTTGAACAAACAGCACTCTGAATTCCCCCGCATTCAGCTGTAATCACTTTTGTGAGCTTAGCCGGTGCAGCCGTGAAATGTTTTGCATATGACATTACAAATCTCGACAAAAACATCTGGAGCTGCCTGAATGTGATATTTTTATTTTTTTTCGCTCCAGCTCCGCCTGTTTCTGACGTCAAGTGTCCACAGAGACCGCACAGCTGTCCAAACTAGTGACACGCATACACAGAGGCGTTACAGTAGGCCGGCAACATCCCATCACTTAGTGGTGAAAACATACACGTTTTAACAAAACCATAAGGCTCCACTAACTCAAAGAGCTATTCTTTGCCTGCCATACACTGTTCTCGGGGTACCTGAATGGATTATTCAGTGAAAATGGAAATGTGGGTTGGATAAAAAAGGCCATCCTATTCGCAGCTGTGTTTCATCGGGGAAATCACCAATACTACCAATAAGTATAAAAGCTATGGCGGTCTCTTTCTGTGACTGCTCGTCATTCTCCTCACACAGACCCCCTTTTTATTCCTCTTTCCATTTATGTGTGTAGTACCTGTGGACACATTCTCTCTTTTCTCTTTCTCTTTCTCTCCCCCCTGTCTCTCTCCACCACCTCCCCGTTCTCCCCTCCATGTGTGTGCTGCCTTTGCTTCTCCTCTGATCCCCCAGTCTTTTTAATACATTTTTAATGCCCTAATGATTATATGCTATTCCATCTGCGGACATCCCTACTGTAGAGAGAAAATCAATGGCTTTTCCTCTCCTAATGATGTCAGGAAACGTCTTCCTCCATTCGTCTGAGGGGGGGAATGGACCATCTTGGGGGGCTCTGCACATTTAGATCACACAGTAAACCCGCGGTCCTTTTTTATCCTCACACTTTAAACTGCCATTCACGATGAAGACAAAGACAATTCATGCAATTCCTGCTGATGTTTACCACAACTGTCTTAGCACATGACTCACTGTAGTTATACATTTGTGTGCCTTTAACAGCATTGCAATCTATCAGGTCAGACAAGCAGCTACGGTAGGTGGCATCTGCCCGAAGGCAAAAGACCAATGGTGATGTTCCTAAAAACACATTTGTCTCCCTTTCAGGTCGAAAATGGGTTTGGACAAAGAGCCGGGCTTAATTCACCTGGAAACCAGCATCTCTGAAGGACGTGAGTAATTGAATTCCGAGTTCAGCGCTCCATTTTCCCTCGTGTCTTTGTACTGTATTGTGAGCATTGGGCTAAAGTAGAGAGGAATTGGGGAGTTGTGTGTGGACAATCCCGCTGAAGGGTAATGCAAAGGGACAGCGGAAATGGCCGAGTCTGGGGACACACAATGACAATGGAGAGAAAAGTAATGCATATATTAGAATGCTTTTAAAAGCAAGTGATTTAGCTCAGCATGTCTAGAGAAATATCACTCATCCTCCTGAATGACAATGAACACTGGGATATTGCGGGTTGATATATAGTATTAGACTTGTTTTGCTTGCTGAGTCTGGTGTCAGAATCCTTAGAAAACAGACAATTTTGAGTTTTGTTGAAATTATATTTTTAAAGGGGAACACCGCTAATTCATGAAATGTCAGTTTCTAGTCACAGGGAGTGCTACTCCTGTAGCCTGTAAACATAATAAGTTATATTAACTTGGGGTTTAAGCCTTACTTACAACTTAAGACTTTGTGTTTAACCAGGCAGGGAGTGTCTGACATTTTTTTCTTTTTCTTGTAATTATGTGAAATGTAGGATCCAACATTTCATTTATTATCTTATATATTTATACATTTATTACATATTATTTATTGGAACAACAGAGCAAACAAGTAGTCTACTATTTTTACCCAAGTTTTTGCCTCTAACCTCCAACAGTATGAAAACATCTAAGAAATAGCCAATATAACACTAATGGCAACAGTTACAACAAGACTTAAAGCAGTGGTGACACCAAAATGAGTCAAACACTATGCAGATGAAATAATAAAACACATATAATATACACACAAATAAACATATACTACGTATAATAATAATAAGAAGGCTTAGTTGTCACAACCAGGCAAGGAGGTCAGAGATTCGGTACTGTTTAGGAGAGGTTTCCAAGTCTTTTCAAAATAATTTAGGGAACCCTTAAAGCTTCGGTATGCAGAACATTTTTTTGGCATCATTGGGCAAAACTTCCATAATAACCTTTCAGTATATTGTAATTCAAGTGTTCTGAGAGAAAACTAGACTTCTGCACCTCCTCATGGCTCTGTTTTCAGGCTTTAGAAAATCTAGATGGTGACGGGAGACTTATGATTGACAGCTGCTCAGAGACGGCAAGGCTCCCGCTCGGCTCTGATTGGCTGTTTTCCTCCGGTCTGTGAAATCTTGCAGATGCCATTAGAAGGAACACAGAGGAACATGATTTTTTTTCAGATTACCTGTCTCATGCACTACTGTCAGGATATAGTGACCGTTTTATAAAAATAACTTTTTTTTTAATCATATTTGCTCGATTTCTACCCACTGCAGCTTTAAAGCAGCCGTGACATCAAAATTAGTGAACCACTACGTACACACAATAATAAAATACATACAATATAGACATATACACACAAATGTGGGTGGCTGTGGCTCAGAGGGTAGAGCAGGTTCTCCACCAATCGGAAGGTCGGTGGTTCAATCCCTGGCTGCTCCGGGTCACTTGTCGATGTGTCCTTGAGCAAGACACTTAACCCCACATAATTGGGAGGCTCAGTCGTCACAACCAGGCAAGGAGGTCAGAGATTCAATATGGTTTAGGAGAGCTTTTCAAAAGAATTTAGGGAACCCTCGAGGGAAAATCACTTTTGGAGCCTGATGTAATATATATTTCTTTATGAATAAAAGCCTGTACTGTATGTATTTTTTCCTCAAAACTTGTACTTTAAATGGGCCAAACGTATTGGTCACCGTCACCATTTACAGCGCTGTCCATAGTACTAAAACTGGGAGGTGGGGATCGATAGAGAGACAGAACACGTCACTTAGTTCAGTTACTTAGCCTGCTTGCCTTTCGTGGTTGTAAAAAGAGAGAGAGAGCTGAGAGCCGTAAACAGCTGTTTGTATGCGCCTCCCCCCTGCTAATTTTGACAGAGAATTGGTCAAAAAAAGTCAAAGCTGAAGTGGGTAGAAATGGAGCAAATATGATGAAAAGGTTATTTTTATATCCTATATCCTATATCCTATATCCTGACAGTAGTACATGAGACAGGTAATCTGAAAAAAAAAAAAATCATGTTCCTCTGTGTCCTCCGGTGCTCCTAATGGACTCTGCAGGATTTCACAGACCGGAGGAAAAACAAGCAGTAAGAGCTGATCTGAGGTCTGCTGTCCATCTGCTCTCTATGAGCAGCTGTCAGTCACTCACAAACTCCAATCAAACGGTCAAACTAGGCAGCGCTGATCAAATATGAATCAATATTCTGTGACGTTAATGCCTATTTCTCTCCTCAAATGTGACCTGCTCCATCATTATGAGTCACATTGACCCCGAAACACATTTTGAGTTATCTGTCTGACTGTAAAGAGGAAAGTCTCAGCTTTATGGCAATACCAAGATTATCTTTCTACGCCAAATATTCAATGAGATATGCTCTTTCAAAGTTCGACTGTCATGAAACATTACTTTTGAGAAAAAGGGCATTAAAGATAAGAATTCATATTCAGCCATTTTTTGCATTGATTAAAACACATTTATTAAGACTCAAGTCTAAATGAACACAATATGTTTTGGTCAAAAGTGACACCCAACATTTCATAATGTAGCCTACACATACCTTCATGCATACATGTGCACATAGTCACGAGCATGTGACGTGCACGTGGCCACGTGCACGCGTATGACCACAAGCAGTACAGTAGATAGGGCTAGAAGTCCATGTAGAAAATAATCCAAAATGTATGGAATAAAATTGATAAAATCTAAAAAATATATACTGTACATATGATATAATATATAGTATATATGTTTATTTCAATATAATAATAATTATATGAAGAATACATAATTAAAAATATTAAATATGGAGCCATGTGCACACAAGTACATGCACAAACTTACAAGTCCATATTCAAACAATAAAAAACATACTAGAAAATGGATAGATTATGAACAAATATTATGTACATATTATGTATGTACAATATTATATTATATAATATATAATAGAAATATAGACATAATAGAAAGATTATGAAATGTGGTGCCTGTGCTCATTCTGCTGGCTTCTCCTGGAGCTCACTGTATCCTTTCACAGGGTCATGTGGGAGCTGATCTTCTCAAGGAGATCCAGATGTTTCTCATCTACAAAATGACATAAAGTGAAAAGCATAAAGTGAAAAATCAAGTAATCTCAAAGATTTTAGGCTGGCTAAATCATGTTGAATCATTGTTGAATGAGGCCTGATCATTATCATATCAATACAGCCCTATATTCATTAACATAGCCTATTCACCATGTGATATCAGATTAATATACAACATATCATTTTACTATATGTTAAGCTATTTCTTTTGCTATTTAAAATGATATCCTCACCTTTTGTGTCTCTCACAGCAACCCTGTCTGTCCCTGTCCCTGTCTCCTAGAAATGACGTTTGTATAGACAGACACCTATAGACTACACACACTGACACACACATTAGTAGCTGCTATTAATGCTTCTTAGCCTGCTCTAGTGATTTTAAAAGTCTTTAAAACAAACAGATAAAATAAGGATAGTGTAGTTTAACTATAATAACTTACCATTAGTCATTTCTTTCATTTGGTCGCGTCTTCTCTCCATCTCCTCCGGTGTAGAGAGCGGCGCTGTTGTACAGTTTGCAGCTACACTGGTACTCCCGGCCGGGCGATCTCAGTCTCTTTAACACTGTCCTGATTTAATAACTTTAATCAGAGACACTGTGTGTCATCATCGGCTCAGCCATGAGTGGAATATCTTCCTCCTCGTCTTCCTCCAACTCTCTTTCTCCGTCCTGATCAGCGGATTGAGAGCTAGCCTAGCCTCTAGCGTTAGCCGGGCGTCCGACCCGGCTCGGCGCACCCGCTGTCCTCATCACCCGGTGCGGTGAAATAATCTGAATTTAAGTCGGTCCAGTTGTCGTCAGATGTAGCACCTCTAACAGGAATTTAATTTAAAAGTCGAGCGATGTTTTCCTCGCGTGAATTCATCTTGTCAAGCCAGCTATCTCCTCTGTCAACCACAATCTGTCAATCAACTCTATTGAGCCGCGTCAATACACAGCGGACTTCCGGTAAAAACTTTACGACAACATTATGTTTAAGAGCTTCAAAACTAGACTTATCATTTGAATTTTACATTGATTCTTACTTTTTATGAAAGCTGAGACTTTATTTATTCATAAACGCATAAAAAAACAAACAAAAAAAACCACACTTTTTCATAATTCTTTTTACAAGAATGCGCTGCCGCGACTTCCGACTCATTTTGATAGAGCAGGTCACAAATGTTCTCAGACACATCTTGTAGTGTACTGTTTAGCTGTAATGTGAGAAAGTTTGTGACCCGGCAGCCAAGTTGAGATCTGCTGAGGAAATACAAAGCACCTCCCACCAGCCGGAGCACAGCCAATAGGAACGCTCTCTCTCTCTCTCTCTCTCTCTCTCTTAAATGACCTGTGATTGGCCAAAGTCTTCCGTCACGGGCTAGAAGTTTTTAAAGCCTGAAAACAGAGCCATGAGGAGGTGCAGAAGTATCTCAGAACACTTGAATTACAATATGCTGAAAGGTTATTATGGATTTTTTGCCCAATGATGCCAAAAACTTGTTGCCTACTGCAGCTTTAAAATCATATTTACCACTCTGATAGTGCTTTGTTCTTATGTTAGTGCTCTGATTAATAAATGCATTGATTGATTTTGAAACAGTAGCCTTATACATCATACATCAGTAAAAGTATGAGCCTATATCTGTTTCAATACATATGCCTCATCCTCCCACACCCAACCCACCCCCCCAATATGCCCCCCCCCCCCATGTTCAGATGCGTTCAGTGGTCCATGCTGCAAAGTATCTGTGCCACCTTTCTGTCAGAACACTCTTTGAGGCCAAACACAACAGAGCAAAGCCAATCATACAAACACACGTAGCAAACATCAAATGTGTCAGATATTACGGTCACTCAGCCAGAGACTATTGATCATGTGCTTGTGGATGAAGCCGACATATATTTGGCAGAGGCTAACATGTGGCGACAGGCTCTCTCCCAGCGCTGCGATTGAAGCCATCGAAAGCAATTGGCCTCTCTGGTCATCTGTCTTCCACCCTCCGCCCGGCTCCTCCCTTACTGGGACCACTTTATTGACACGAGTAATGTAGGGGAGCCAAAAGAGGCCGCTTTGGCTTTGGGTGAAGGCTGCCTTTTCTTCATTGGCTAATACCACCGCTGATGCCGTGGCTTGACGTGTCTATGTGTGTTTGTGTGTGTGTGTGTCTTTGTGTGTGGGAGCAGAGGCGCTGTATGTCACCTGCAAGCTGCAGAACTGCACAGATGCCAACAAGGGCAAACCGTTCCCCGGCTACATTGACCCCAATTCTCTGGTGGTGCAAGATGAGTATGTGTTTGTCCAGGTAGGTAATTGTCCAGTTTGCTCAGTGAAAAAACATTAGAGCAATGTATGAGACAGAAAGTGCAAGGATTTTGTAGGAAATTTGTGAAGGTCATTCTCAGAGAGGTGCTATTAGTGCAGCTTTATGTGAAAAATGTCTCTCTTTTTTTTTTTACGTGTCTCCAAAATGTTTTCACTCAACGGTTTGTTCACCTTAAGGTGTCAGCTGCGGGGAGGCCAATCTACTATGTGTCTGCTAAAAGAGATGTCTTTACACCGATGAGGCTGCCAAAGTACACGCTGCCCAAGGTAACATATATAGTATAACATTCAAAATTCAATTAACATTGCCAGATACTCACTAGATCTTGATGATTAAACACCTGCTTCAAACTTTCAGCCGATTGAATGGGCATCATCAGTGGTTATCAGCCTCATAGATATGAGTTGGAAGGGTCCTGCTACACCTACTAGTAGGTTCACATATATTCACATATATTCCCGACCTCTAGTGGGCGTAGTAATTATGGGTGTAACGATTCATCTACTACATCGATGTATCGATTTATATTCCTACAATCCAACTACATCGATATAGGTACTCGGCAAGTTGTCCTTCCCGGGGGACTTATATCGATCTAAAATTTATTTGCAAGGTAAATAATTTATCGAATTGATACTAAGAATTTGCACCTTGTATTTAAGCACGACGAACGTCAAATGGATGTAGTTTTTAGCACTTTTATTAGTAGAGAAATGTTAAACGTTTGATTCACTCTTCCATATGACGTCATCAAGCCGCAGCACATCTCAGAAAGAAGACAACAAAACGAAGCATGGCTGATGGCGAGGAAGAGCCAGACGATCGAGAGATTTTGAAGCCCCATTTGAGGTCCAGCATGTGGAAACATTTAGGCTTTTGCAAAAAGGGAGATGTCATCAATAAATCACTCGCTGTTTGCAGAATATGCATCAGAATATGTATCTTGAGAACTGAAGCAGCGGGTCCTGAAGTTTCATATTGTCTATCACTCTAGATGAGACAAATATTATCGTCCTTCAATTGTATCGGAACCGTGGAAAGTGATATGTATTGTATCTTTGTAAAAATGTACCGTTACGCCCCTCGTAGTTATTGTGACGGGAGTAAAGCAGGAATTCAGGTGATGTAGTACAGAGAGCTACAAATTCTGCAGATTGTGGTGGATGGATGGATCAAACAAACACAGGACTTCCACCCAGGAGGCCGCTGTACGTGTCCCGTGTGAAACTAAAAGTCAACATTGACTTATTTTACCTTACGTACTTAAATAACATATATTTTAACCCAAATCACAATCTTTTCCTAAACCTAACCAAGTAGTTTTAGTAGCCTAAACTTAAAGTTGTGTTTATTTCAATTCACAACGTTAAGTTTCACTTTGACTTCCAAAGTTTCATTTTCGACTTGCCAAACTGCACCTAAGACTTTGTCTTAGGTGCAGTTTGGCCCGTCTGAAGCATCAGAATGGTAGTGATAACCACTGATAACGCCCACTAAATCAGCCTGATAACATTCAAAATGGGTGTGACAAATAATGAACTGAACCTGGGTAAGAGTTATCATCGGTCACCAATAATTTATGAGACAATTGTCAAATTTTGTTGGTAGTGCTGCAGTTCGGGGAAGTTTCCTGCATTCAAAAGCAAATAATATGCTTTCAGCTCCGTTTGGTATGTGGGCTAAAATTGCAGTAAAGGCGTCAGTTCATCGCTGGCTCTGCGTGACACCCTCTTTGTTATTTATGGGCAAATCAAGGCCAAAAGTAACTCTCACAGTGTTTCCTGAATTGTTATTCCGTGCTGCTCCATGTGCGCATGGCCTCGCTTGTCACGTCCCCATTGACAATTAGACATGTTTTATTCAATCAAGCCCTAGGCGCCCCGGTTGCTGTCGGCTCACTGCAAGGTGTTATTGGCACAGCCAGAGGTAGATGAAGCA
Source organism: Sebastes umbrosus (assembly GCF_015220745.1). Taxonomy (NCBI): domain Eukaryota; kingdom Metazoa; phylum Chordata; class Actinopteri; order Perciformes; family Sebastidae; genus Sebastes; species Sebastes umbrosus. The sequence goes on from NC_051271.1 coordinate 36,967,454, forward strand.
CGCAACCAAACAGCATGGCCTCAGCTGCATAAACTCTGCCCAATAAGCCTGACAGAGCGTTAATGGTTGTAGTATCCTCTTACTTAAAAATATGGCAATACAGAGGATGTAGCAATTCTGATTATTGAATATGATTAAACCCAGCAGGAGTGTAAAAAATAGTATACAATCTAAAAGTTTGTGAAACATGAAAAGATGATATTTTTGATTGTAGGGAGCGAGTTAAAGCCTTCACAAAATACAAATTAGAATGTATTCAGGATAGCTGCTTGTTTATTTTGAATAAATGCATATTTAAAAGGTTTTTTTTTGCCTTTTATTCAAAATAACAATGAATTCTATATTGAAAAATGTAATACACTATAGCTAATTGCTGCCAGCATTACAAATAAGCATTCTGCTCAGTTTCCCGCTATAACAAGAACATGTCTCATTTTAATGAGATTCTGTCCATGTTATAATAACATATTTATCTTATTACTACATACCAAATGATTCAACAAGAAACGTCCTTGTCATATACAAAATCAACATTTATCTTTAGAACAAGAAATACGTTTCATTACTCTGCAGCAAAAATGCAAGTTAAAACAAGCCCAAATTCACAATAGCTGATGACGTACGCATGCACATGCATCCACGTGTGCATGCATTCACACACCTCCCACATGTGTCTAGTGGAAAGGGTTCATGAGTTAATGAAGAGGGTGTGGCTGGGTTTCTTTTTGCCAATTGGCATGATGAACACAAACAAATCTTCACAGTCACACATAGGGGTGGGTGATATATTGAATATACTCTATATACACTATATAGCTTATATCAATTGCAAATTTTCAAGCTGCTGGCATGAGACTCTCGCTTCTCCTTCGAAAACGGTGAAGGAAGATGCCAGCCTCCACTTCGAAAAAGACGGTCAAACTAGCCGCAAAACAATGTGGGGCACTATTATATACTAGGCATTACGGTTAGAGTGTGTAAGAACAGACTTCAAAATAAAAGCGACCAAGGAATTGCCCTCATACAGCTATTTCACATTCATTCAATAAGTCAGTCAGTCTGTCAATAATAAATAAATAAATAAATAAAACTGAATTAATAATATATATATAATATATAATTAATAAAATGTTAAATCATTAATAAAATGAATGATGACTAAAAAGATACCTGTAAAAAACTGTATTTCAGAGAAAAAATTAAATATTTATTCCAAGTTAATAATAAAGAATACATTTAAAAAAAATAATAATCTGACTTCAATATGACAGTATATACCACCTCAGGGTGTTTAGATTACTTTGCTAGAATGATCGTGCTGGTATGATCATACACATAAAAAGTTTAAATCAAACGGTTGTGTTATTTTAGAAAAAGTGTGAAAATATCGAGATATAAATCATATATCGCGGCAATACCTAAAAATATCGAGATATTATTTATAAGCCATATTTCCCAGCTCTACCCACACACTTGACCTCCGTGTCAAATCTCAGCCTCCTAGGGCGAAAACTGTGGCCGCAAAAGGGTGGGGACATTTTTTTATGGACCGACTGACAGACAGAGTGATCTACTGTATAGATCTGCTGATCACAGCTAAAAAAGTCTGCACATACAAACAGGACAGAAGGGAATAACATATAAACAACATATAAAAACACTGTTCCTGAGTTAAATGATGTATCATTGTACTCCCATACTGGTGTTAACTTTGCCTCTCTTACCAGGACCTGCATGTGATCAGTACAGATGAAAACCGCGTGGTTGCAGCCGTACAGGAGTGGAACCAGAACGAAACCTACAACCTGTACGTGTCGGACACGTCGGGGGTCTACTACACCCTGGCTCTGGAGAACGTGGTCAGCAGCATGGGCCCCGAGGGCAACGTCATGGTCGACCTCTATGAGGTAAATGAATAAATACAGATGACGTGACATAAAAATCGGTGGTATAGTCAAGTAGAATGACTCTGCTCTAGTTTTGGATTGGTATGCTGTACGTGAGGTCTACCCCCACACACCCCCAACCCCACCCCACCTGTCTGCAGTATTCATTTTGGTCAATTTCTTCTTTTTAAATAACCGTATCAAATAAAGCCTGCCTGATGAGTGCTCAGCCCACAAGTTTTTTTTTTTTTTTTTTTTTTTATGAACACTGATCAATATTTTAGAGCTAGGAGGCAGAGATGATGTTTTGTCATTTTGGAAACAGCCCCTGCTGCTGTAGGCCTACAGTCTTCAGAGCACATAGTGTGAATATGAAGCAGCCTCAAAGTGCTGACATCAACAAAGGCAAGAGGGAATAGTGCCAGGGATATAGATTTTTGGGAGGCTGAGATTATTTCTTTCTTTGATGAATAACTGCAGATATTACTTCGCAAAATGCACCTAATCCAAAAAGGAAAAAAAAAAAAAAAAAGTGTTAGGGGCTAATGTCTGGAGCTCAGGTACGCATCCAGGTAACAATTTAAAGACATAGCGGCACCAAACGTGGGCTAAAACTATATCTGAGAATCAAATAATGAAGCTGTCGATGTTGCTGCTGGTGTCTTGCTGTGGCCTCGCTGCTGGAATCAAATCCGCTGTCTTGATTGGGGTCGCCACCCAAAACGTAGGATATGCTAAATCTCTCCTCCAAGGGAGGTTGAAGTATCTGTCAATTACTAAAGTGGAGTTTCATCGCCTGATCGGACTGTCACTGACTCAATTCAGTATCCCTGAGCTGTTAGAGGGGCCTCCGACAAAGAGTCAGATTCATTTAAGACACACATTGATTACTCAAAAGTCTCCAGACAGTCGATCATTTCCCACTCAGTGTTTGCTTTTTGCTGGGAATACAGAAGTGGTGAGCGTGCGTGCGGCTGCACTGCCCCAGGGCATGGGGATTTGCTTTGCAGTGCATTGCATTCATTTTCTGCATCTTGACTCGGAAGATATGGAAATGTCTAATATCTTTTGGACGTGTGAAGTCTGAAGTCTGTTTTCATTTGAAGCCGTGCGCTTGTTCTCTCTCTCTAATTTCCAAGGTTGCGGGAATAAAGGGGATGTTCCTAGCCAACAAAAAGACGGATAACCAAGTGAAGACACACATCACCTACAACAGAGGCAGAGACTGGAGGCTACTACAGGCCCCGAGCAAAGACCTGCGGGGAAACAGCATTCACTGTGTGCTGGTGAGTGTGTCTGTGTGTATCTGCGAGCACGCCCCTGCTGCTGCTGCTGTTGATGCGCTCATACGTGTTTTCGTATGTGCGCGCTTCCATCAAAGAGAGGTCTTGACAGGAGTTGACTGATCCCGGCAGCAATGAGAGTCCGAGCTCAGAAAGAGCAGCGCCCGTCAGAGCTGAGTGCTCTGAGGCTGCTGAGCTGAAAGGTCAGCCATTTTGATTCAGTCCAATAAGCCGACCTCCCATTTAAGAAACAAAGACAAAGAGGTGTCAAACAGAAAAAGAAGACGCTTCTTTTCTTCCTGAAAGCCTCGGAAAGTTGCTTCTCAGAGCAAAAGTTGATTCAGAGTAAAGAATCTAACCGGGTATCTTTTTAACTACACATGTGGTGTGTGTCGACGAAGCACACGCTGCGATCACCCTCTTCTAAGGTGTGCTTGAATGAAAAAGAAGCCAGACTAAGGCTGTATCTGAAACCTCATACTATACTAGTAGAACATACTGACTGGGCCAAAATGTAGTATGTAGTATGTAATATGCGAACAAGAGCAAAATCTACAGTAGGCTATGCCCACAATACCCGGATGTCGTACTGATTTGGAAAAAAATCTACAGTATGCATCGGACCAGTCTACTTCGCCTACTGTATCCCACAATGCAAAGTGCTGGATGGCTACAGGCTACGGTTAAAAACAACAGCAGCCAAAAACGCCTGTTTTTTTTGTTTTTACATTTTTTACATTACACCAAATTCACTTCTGAACATTTTTGAGGCAAGAAATCAACTGTGTAGATTTTGAATATTGGTAGTTTTACAATATTAGATGGCGAATCGAACATTTGCTCCACCGTTGTCGGAGTTTAGAAGCTCCACAAACTGCCGTGACAGTTAGCTAGCGGCCTGTTTGGGTCGCTACCTCTCCAGCCGTGCGGTCACTCTCACAGACCACTGTGAGCTGCTGGAGCTCTCTAGAGACCGGTCTGTAGACGAGGGGCTTTTATTTCCTTGTTGACGGATGGTTTGTTTAAATATCACAATATGAATGTCCATTATAAATTAACATCAACATGTGTTTACCTGCCTTTTTGGAGTTGAAAAGCTCCACAATCGCCCACGGCCGTAGCTCGCTCGCCAGCCGGCCATTAACGCTCACAGAGCGGCTACAGAGCAGCAGAGTGGCGAGGGAAGAGGAGAGGGAAAGAGCAGCCTCTGACAGGGCAGAGAGATACCTGGTGAAACAACATATAACTCTAATATCTGGAGGGAGATCAGTCCACTGTTTAGTTGCTGTAACTGAAAAAGCAGTTTGAGTAAATGTTGTGGATGAATATTTTATATTTCCCGTCTCCCCTCGTTGATGATCCTGTTGGTCTCACTTCACTATGAGCTGTTAGAATAAATACTTTAAAACATGCAGCATCTTATAAAGTAAACAAACAGCACATAAACAAAAAAATCTAAATTGTATTTTTCGATAATATTGCAACAGTGCTAGGAGTTTTTTTTTTTTGTCCAGTGCTTTAAGAGCTGGTTTAAAGGCTGAAACCTGGCTTTGCATACTGCAAAATACATCACTTTACCTGTTTCATACTGCATACTACTCCGGAAACTGCCTACTACATACTACTGACGAGCGCAGTGTGCAGTATACAGTACATACTGCACACTGCGTTCCTGAGTAGTATGCACTAGGCGATTTTAAATACAGCGTAAGATGAGTGTCGAGTTAATGGTTTGTGTCATTGCTGCACACATCATCTGCCAGGCACATTAGCACATCTTCTTCTTAACATGAATTTATATAAAAAGTAATCACCCTTTTTTTGATAAACCAATTAGTGATTCTGTGGCATGCCTCGCCTTCTACCCATATTATACAGTCATTTGTCAGGAAATGTCAGCGTTTTAATAAACCTCTAAACAGCCCGTCACAACATGGCCTGCACTACTGGCATTTTGCTGGGTCGTAATGAGAATTGTGTCGGTAAAGGTTAACCCAATCAAAATTAATGGTGAAACCAGCCAATGGGGAAATGGTGTTTGTGATAAAATTTGGGAGGGTTCGTGCATCCGAGTTAATGCAACAGCCGTTTCATTCAGAAGCGTCTTTAGTATCGTTGGTTTTGATAACTGAGTTTGTGATTTTCTTTTTTCCCCGCAGCCCTACTGTTCATTACATCTCCATCTTCACGTGTCTGCGAATCCCTACACATCTGGAAACATAGCCAGCAGGGACTCGGCACCGGGGATCATTGTCGCGTCAGGTGGGTGAGAGGGAATCTCTTTTGAGTGTTCTCTTTTTTCTCTGTCTCTACTTTGAGTTCTAAGGAGGTTTTTTTTCTTAAAAAACAAAACCCATGTTGAAACCCTTTCTGAGCTTTTTGTTTTGTTTATTACATACTAATTTACATTACTTGTAGTCTTTGACTAATAGAATGAAACCTCTACCAGGTGCTCACTGTTATTTTTTTATACTTTTTAAAGCCACTGGATTAAAAAAAAGACATTTTACTATTAAAAAAGAAGTATTGCAGAAAGAAAGTCAAACTCTGAAAGAATGTTAAGAGAATGTACGCAATTCAGATGTTGAAATGGTGCATTATATGATTTGTTTAAAGTGGCAGTGGGCAGTATATTTTTGGCATCATTGGGCAGGAACTCCATAATAACCTTTCAGCATATTGTGATGCAAGTGTTCCGAGAGAAAACTAGACTTCTGCACCTCCTCATGGCTCTGTTTTCAGGCTTTAAAAAATCTTCTTTGACCAATCACAGGTCATTTCATTGAAAGAACGTTCCTATTGGCTGCGCTCCGGTCATGTGACCTTGGCGTACTTGGCATTCCTTCATGGCTGCTGGGTCACAAACGTTCTCATTTTACAGCTAAACAGTGCACTACAAGATGATTCTGAAAACATCTGAGGGGAGAAATAGACATTACAGTAACAGAATATTGATTCATATTTGATCAGCGCTGCCTAGTTTGACCGTTTGGTCGAAGTTCGCGAGTGATTGACAGCTGGCTCTCGTAGACAGCAGATCTCAGATCAGCTCCGACTGCTTGTTTTCCTCCGGTCTGTAAAATCTTGCAGATGACGTTAGGAGCACTGGAGGACACTGGAGGACACCTGAGGACACAGAGGAACATGATTTTTTTCAGGTTACCTGTTTCTTGTACTACTGTCACGGTATAGCGACCGTTTTATAAAAATAACTTTTTTTAATCATATCTGCTCCAATCTCTCCTACTTCAGCTTCAAAGCTCATTCAGCACGAGACAACAAAGGAGACACGGAAAGACCCATCTGGTTTTCCCCCCAAGTTGTGTTTTTATTGGCAATGACATTCACAATCGAGTAGTGCATCTCTATTCTTTTCTCCATCCCTGGACGCAGTAGATAGTGTTATGCTAACTCAAAGAGACAAATACAATGGAAATCACTTAGACAGAAGCCAAAAAAAAGTCTGCCTCTTTTAGTTACTTACTAACATTTCAGTGCTGTGATGTTTTACAATATGGCACCGCAGCTCTCAACGCTGCGTTCTTCTACGCCGGCTGTTTGCAGGTTTTTTGCTTCTTTTACTTCTGATTTCAATAGTTTGTCCCTGTTCAGCATCAGCATATACGACTCCCACAGACATCCGACAACATGCATGTGTCACCTCACCTTTGAACGGGGGCAACGGCAGAACAAAAAAACGACATAATCGTCGTGTTTTAGCCCTCGGGAACCGCGATGCTCTCATTGTTGTTCCTGAGAACACAGGAGAGGAAAGCAAAAGGCTCAATAGAGAGAAAACAAAGAAATGGAGGCATATGAGATCAGCAGCCCCCTCAGGTGAATTCACACCTCAGTGATATTTACTCCCGCATGGACCGGCACTGTCAATAACACATCAGCACAAGCCTCGGGTGTCTGGAGAAGGTGTCTGGACCTTTTGTGAAACATTGTGAATTAAACAGGTTTCAGAGGATGTGGGAATAAAACTGATTGTGTCTGATCTCTGTCATTATTCAAGCTACAAAATGGCCAAAATGAACAGAGAGAAAGAGAGAGGAGATGTTGTATTGTTTTATAATTACCTTGTAAAATAACCAACCCCTTCTCAGTCTTATTGTGGCTTTACCTCCCATTTGAGATGCCAGGTTGATCATTCCCGCTGCTTATTATAACATTTTACTCACCGACTTCAGAAGTGAAATGAAATTTGCACACTGACAGGCAAATTCACAAAGAATGGCTAGACCTACCTCCGTACCACTCTCCATTACATTTGCTACTTTTACTTAAAGCTGAAGTAGGCGAGATTGGAGCAAATATGATTGAAAAAAGTTTTTATAAAACGATCACTATATCATGACAGTAGTGCATGAGACAGGTAACCTGAAAAAAATCATGTTCCTCTGTGTCCTCCGGTGTCCTCCGGTGTCCTCCGGTGTCCTCAGGTGCTCCTAACGGCATCTGCAAGATTTCACATACCGGAGGAAAACAAGCAGTAAGAGCTGATCTGAGGTCCGCTGTCCATCTGCCGTCTATGAGAGCCAGCTGTCAATCACTCGCGAGCTCCGACCAAACGGTCAAACTAGGCAGTCAAATTTTCGAAAGCATGAAAACAGAGCCATGAGGAGGTGCAGAACTCTAGTTTTCTCTCAGAACACTTGAATTACAATATGCTGAAATATTATTATTGAATTTTTGCTCAATGATGCCAAAAATATACTGCCCACTGCCACTTTAAGCCCCTCTAAGGTTGATGAACCCCTGTGTTGGCCATCAGTGAAGGGGGAAGACTCCAGGAGAATCACTGTCACTGCTTTCAATGTCAGTGTCAGTTGGTAAAAAAGACACACTGACTCATGAAACGCAAGGCAATATGTGTGTAGACAGGCAGGGAGAAGGATACAGGGACGCTGGAGCAACAATCTGACAGAGCTGAGCGTCTGAGTTTAAATGCTTGTTTTTGTAAATGTGTGAATGGGGCTATGTGTTCATGCTAAAACACTGTGTTAAGTTTGTCTTTATGGAAAGCACACACACCTGTAGGGTGCAGCAAGGAGAGAACATTGACCACTGGAGGTCAGCAAAATTGAGATTTTTCAGCCGATGTTAAATTACTCTCCAAATGTACGGATTGTAAAGCAAATTGCTTCTTACGGAGGGTTCAGACAAGGGGACAGCCATGCCTCTGAAACACTTACAGTACTTTCCAGCCTCGTGTTTAACCACCTGGCACCAATTACAGGCTAAATTAAAGCAATTACAGCAGTCTGCACAGCATTCTGCACAGCATTAGGAAGCTCGTCTTAATATGGTCGGAAACTGCTGAAAGATGAATACAGTAATCTGGATTTATTGGTTAATTTAGGGGTATGGGCAAATGTCGCACTGCACAGTCGATCTTCTGGAGCACTGTAATTACAGCCCCAGTCTGCAGCTGCAGGCTGGAGCCCCCTGCTGTATCACCACTGTCGGTCTAAAGGCTCCTTTATAAAATTTGGGATTTATTTGATCTCAAATAGAATTAATTTCCTGCGTCTGCATTATGCAATGTCCCACCTCAACCACTTACTGTAGTTTTGTCTTCTATCTGCCGCCTCACTCTTCCAGGCTCCATTGGCTCAGAGCTGACCACCAGCAATGTCAGCGTGTTCATTGCCTCGGATGCAGGAAACACATGGAGACAGGTGAGGTTTTTTTTTTTTTTGTAATAATATCATACTGTAATTATAATGACGCTGCAGCTAGCAATTTTTTATTTTTTTGATGATAAAACAGTGTTTGGAAATATTTGGAAATATTTGTGGAAACTGCGTCCACCTTTAAAGGTCCCATATTGAAAAAAGTGAGATTTTAATGTATTTTATATTATAAACAGGTTTAAGTACTACATAAATATGGTTAAACTATCAAACGCTCAATATAGAGAGAAATACACACAGCCCAAACTCAGAAATTGTGCGTTTGTAACAAGCTGTCAGGATGTCTGTCCATTTGTGATGTCACGAATATACGATATTTAGACCATTACATGGTTTTAAACATAAACATTCTAAATGTGTCCCAGTTTATTTCCTGTTGCAGTGTATGTAAATAACATCAGCTGACAGGAAGTAAACATGGACCCAAACTGTTGCCTAGCAACGCCATTCCGTGGCAATTCCGTCGAAATGCACTAAAACGGAGTGTTTGCGACAGAGGATAAATACAGGTTTATTCAGGCAGACAGTATGAGGAAAATAAAGTTTTTTTTTTAACATTAAAGCATGTAAACATGTTCTAGTAGAAACACATAATACAAGTATGAACCTGAAAACGAGCTCGATATGGGACCTTTAAGCTTCAAATCTGGGTTGACGTATTCCATGGCAGCGGGTGATTGACATTTGAGTGATGATGGTGCTAGGGGACTCGCCGTCAACCTCTGTGGAACGCTACTGAATGAACAATGGCTGATACCGATCGATTTTCACCTTTTTTCAAAAAGCTCACATAGTGTTCGCTACTAACTGTTAATTGTGATTTAGTCCCTCTAACATTTGCGAGGACCCATCATGCTGTTAAAGGAGAACAATGGCCACTTTTAAAACATTAATATTCTGGATGCTATGATGACATGATGGAAAAAATACTGCAACTTGCTCCTGAAAGTCATACAAGGTGGCAACCTCACTACGGTAAACAGCAACTGCTTGTCAGCGGCGAGTAGCCTACAGAACTTCAACAACATTTGCAATATACAGTAAATAAACAGGCTCTCACTTTCTGAATCTACTTTGTGTTAACAATAAACTCTTTTAGGACAGGGAACCTGTCATCCCTTTCTGACTTCTTTCCTTTTCCAGTAGTTATAGTTTATGCAAGATGCCTTACTGGTGTGCCATCCCTCACTTGGGAAACTACAAGCTGCTACAAGCTAGCTGCTGCCCAAATCCTGTCATGGATTGCTGCTCTGTTCCAACGGACAGCACTTGCATAAACTATAACTACTGGAAGATGATAGAAGTCAGAAAGCCATGACAGTTTCTCTGTCTTATGTTTATTGTTAACATAAAATAGATTCAGAAAGTGACGGCATGTTTATTTATGTTGCTAACGTTGTTGAAATTCTACACTCCATTTAGAAGTCGCCACTGACGGGCAGTTGCTGTCACCATGTATGCGTCTTCATGAGTGAGTTGCAGCATTTTTTCTATCATTTATTACAGCCTCCAGAATAATATCAATGTTTAAAAAAATGGCCATAGTTCCCCTTTAAGATTGTGTTCCACTGAGGATTGTAGCCTAGCCTAGAAGAAGCCGAGGGGTGGGGGGTTGTCACTCCCAAACACTGAGGCTTGGTCAGTGCCTCTCGACATCTGATACTGATGCACCGATACAACCTTTAGCATCTGTATGAGACGTTAATGTTAACTCATCAGAGTCATTATTAGACATCAGAGCAACTTTCACCCAGACCGCTGTTCAAGTCCTGTGTGAAACCAAGTCAGCGTTGACTTATTAGGGCCCGAGCACCGACCAGGGGTCGGCGAGGCCCTAATGAAATCGCTATGTTTATTATTAATATTTTCTAAATAAATCCCATTTTTTAGGTCTTTCAATGACCGGCTCCTTCACGCGCAGTGTGTGAAAGAGAGATATCACAGCTCCTCCTTCTGCTGCTGGAACACTTTACATCAACATATAATAAAAGATTATCTGACCTAACGTGGACAACCGGTGAAAAATATCACTTCATTACCAAGATTGGAATTGAAACAAACGGAGAAATATACGATACATATTGAGTTAATTGTTCGAGTTATGGAGAAGGTGTGGGACCATATACTTCTACCAACTTCTTTTCGGACATGTACTATTTTTTTAAGTTGTTAAAGGGACTATTTGTAACTTTTAGAATTGCTTGTTAACAGCGACACCTGTGGCCGTGAAATCAACGAAAGTCAGCGTCGGGGCTCGCGCTTGCTCGCTCTCAATATACCTGAACGAGCATCGCTCAACACAATGAGGTGGCACACATCAGCTAAAACCACAATATCACTCTATATTTCAGCTGCTTGGCAGTAATGTTAGCTGACCAGACAAAGGTCTCTCCATGAACATGATTTAGATCTGATCCTAGTGTTGACTTTTCCTGCCTCAGCGCAGGCTGAGGCAGCGGGGCTCTGCAGCGAGTCTCCCTGCTCTCTCCGCCCGCAGCCGGAGAGAGCAGGGAGACACCGGCACCCGGTCGGTAACGAGACGACAACGTGTCTCTCTGCGGAGCCCCGTCACTTCACAAGACACGGGAAACCTCTGTTGATCTGGAGGAGCTGCAACATTTATTTCTGCACAAACGTCCACTGTATATTCACTAGATATTCTCAGAGCTAAACTAACTCTTCTGCAGTGTGGAGTGAGCGCGCGTTCACGTCTAGAGGTGGAGAGCTGAGCGAGAATGCGCGCTCTGTCTGAGTGAAGGTAGAGGAGACGAGGCAGTGGCCACACGCGAACACCCGACCCAGTACATTTATACGCTTAAAAAGTTACAAACAGTCCCTTTAATTGATTGTGTACTGTTCATCTTATTTTTTATTCTTGTTTTGTTTTTTACTTAAGTATTTGTTACATAATAATTAATTAAAAATAAAGTAAAACGAAATGGTTGTCACTGTCTACTAAAGAAATTAAACATGAATCCAATTTGACAAGTTGGGAGTGAGAATGTGTTGTTATTGCACCAGTCAAATTATTGAAATTGTCAGTCGGGCCACTGGAGAACACTAATGTACGGATTGCTTCAATGTTTTCTTTTTCGTAATTAAAATTATAAGTGTAGGCTTACTCAAATAAAAAACAACTCCACCACACACTCATTTCTTAGCTATAATGAATTGTTTTTAAATTTATCTTTATTTCAGTTGGACTTCAAGTGTCAGTTACGGCCTGTCAGGACCCTGCTGTTGGCTGAGATCAGCTTCCGGCTAACATGTCACACTACATGTGTGTATAACACATGTCATGTTCTTTTATTACTGTTCTATTATTAATATCAAAGACTCATACCTCATAATTAATTTTTTCCAATGATGTGCCCAATTGAATCACAGCCACTCACCATATGGAACACCAGGAACTGACCGACCTGCTGTCCTGCTATCATTAAAAATATCCTTCTCATCCTAACTCACTCTCCCTGATTTTATCATATAGCCTTATTAATCCTCATACACTAGCCGGGGCTTTTTAAGGTCGATAATCAAATGAATTTTGAAGCGTTATTTGATTCGGTCCCTGCATGCAGTGCCGGTGCCAGTGGGTGGCCCCTTACCTCACTTGATCCTGGCTTTCAATTTATGGGGGGCTTGTTTCTAATTAAACACAGCGATGAAAAATAATTATTCAGAGGCTGATGCAGCGAGTTCTAACCGGTGATGTATATACTGTGTTTGTTTGGTGTATTATTACTTGGCTTACTTTGAATGATACAGTGTGGGTGTTGTGCAGACGTCCTGGACATGTACACGGGTATAACAAGCAACTGCAGAGTGAGTGCTCTCTCCTTTTTCTCTCCGTCCCTGCAGATCTTCGACGAGGAGTATGCAGTGCTGTATCTCGACCAAGGAGGAGCCTTAGTCGCAATAAGACACACTCCGCTCCCCATCCGACACCTGTGGTGAGTCATTATGACAGAGACGCCATTTGTCACAGCATGACTAATTCCCTCGGAGGAAAGCCTCAAGTCTTAAGTTAGTCAAACAAAGGCAAATGAGTTTGTCTTCAAACCGGGGGATGATATTATTCTTGTTAGAAAACGCCGCCAGCCATGGGAAAAAAGTCTGTCTCGACAATTGTCATTCAATTTCACCTTTTCCGTGTTCGGAGCCGTAATGAGTCTACAGATCAGTGTTCACTGAGCAGAGAGCAGCCTCAGCCCTGCGCGGAATATGAAATAAAGTTGTTAGAGACAACTCTCAGGGTCATTATCTTGTGCTCACAGTCGGGAGGGTGGGTGGGGGGTAGCATAGGTGCCTTGTCTAATGGCTGTTTGTGTTTCCAGGTTGAGCTTTGACGAAGGCCGGCAGTGGAGCAAGTACAGCTTCACCAACACGCCTCTGTTTGTGGACGGGGTGCTGGGAGAGCCCGGGGAGGAGACTCTCATCATGACGTGAGTGACAAACATTTGTCAACATGGAAATCGATCAATCATCACTGAAAATATCAAAGTGACAACAAATCTGATCGCCTCTGTGTGTGTGTGTGTGTGTGTGTGTGTGTGTGTGTGTGTGCTCTCATCCGCCTTTAACCCATGCATCAATATGCAAGCCTGCACGATTCAGCATTCCTGACTGCCTGTTTTCCTTTTTCATGAATAAAAAAAGATTTCTCTCAAGGTCTGCCCGACATCAAAACTGTCTGTCTCTAGATTATGATCACAGGAGATCTATGCTTTTGGCAGCCAGCGACAGGCGTGACTGTCCATTTGAAGAAAACATGAAGGAAAATGATCACAAAATGCCTGAGAAAACAGACAAGAAACTTAGGTCTAAAAAAAAAAAAAAGTTTCAACAGCATTAAAAGTGGGGAAGAGCAGTTAGTAGCCTGTCATTCGGCGTCATGTCTTCAGAAAGCACATTTCTGAAGATTAATTTTGCGTTCTATCACATTTATTATTAGAATAGCCCAGAGAGCCCTGAGAGTGCACTATACTCCCCTATTGCAGCCGAGATTTTTTAGGACTTTCGGATGTGTTATGAAAGGCTTTGCACAGCTATTACATCAATGTTTCAAGACACCTGCCATACATGACAGACTGACAGTCAGGCTCTGTAGTCAGCTCTACAGGAGAGTGATAGGGCGCAGCTGGAGAGACGGAGAGAGGGAGAGAGAGGGGAATAGGAAAATGCACGGCAATAGTCTCGACGAGAAGAAAATAATGTTGGGGAAAAAGGGGCAGTGAGAATAAGTTCTCGAGCATTGGAGCCTCTCAGCTGGCAGCATTAGTTTTCATAAGACCATCATGCACTGTTTTCTTATCAATTTGTACTCATTGTTACAGTAAGTGCCTGTCATGGTCGGGTGCCTCGGGAGCTAATTGACAGATTGATTGTGATAAATATGTTGTGCTATGAATGGTGAGGGGGTCAGCGCAGAAAAACACACCCACTCAATTTAGCCGGAGATGGAATATTTATCTGGTTATTCTCATAACCTTGGATTCTGTTTTTGTTTTTGACCATTTGACATGTACGGATATTCATTATGATTAAGCTTTGAGAAGAAATGAGTTTCAGTAACAACGTATCAGTTCAAACTTGCTATCCAAAAAAAAAGAGAGAAAAAAAATAATATGTAAAGACATGGTGGGCACTATATTCCAGGCTGTGTCGTTAAGGGGACGGCTGGCACTTTTCTATGCTTATGTATTGTTAACAAATCCCATGTAAAGTCCAAAACCAACAATGAGTTAAGGCGCCAGAATGCTCCATCAAATTCCTTGTCAGGTGGTCAAACAGCTTTGAAATCACCCTCCCCCGACACCTTTCTGATGTCGGAATTTGGAAGGGATGCATCCTACAACTTCTATAAGTCAAACAAGTATAAACGCCTTCCTACACATCATACAAACTAATTTTTTTCTAGCATAAGCAGATGCACCCTATACCATGTCAGTGGCACTCAGCCCCAAGCCCATTTGTTCCTACTAAAAATGTAAATCTTTAATTAAAAAACGTGTTTTCTGGAACTTTCAACTCTCTCCGTCTTCCTCAGTCGATTGAGTTTTTCAGCTGTAGCCTACTAGTACAGGCTACTGTTGGGTAATTTAGTACAAAACATCATATTTTACAAGCTTTTCTTATGTTTTGTAATGAAAAAAAAACTTAATTTGTAAAGTAACTACAGCTGTCAAATTATTGTAGTGCAGTAACAAGTAAAATATTTCCCTCTGAGATGTAGTGGAGAAGAATAAAAAGTATAGACTCAAGTAAAGTACAAGAACATCAAATTTACACCTAAGTACAGTACTTGAGTAAATGTACTTGGTTATATTCCACCACTGGGAGCAAATAATGCATTTGTTGGGGACTATTTTCAGCTGTGGATCAATGCACATTTGGTGCTCTAGCTCAGTGGTTCTCAAACTTTTTACACCACGTACCACCTCAGAAAATATTTGACTCTTCAAGTACCACCATTATGACCAGGGATGGGCTATTATTTTTCCTGGGGGGCCACATGAGAAACCCAGATTGTTGATGGGGGCCAAAGAAATTCTGTCAGACGTAACCTCTATTACATCACTAGATTAATTTATAGAAAGAAAACTGCACACTTATTTTTCAGCATTTATTGTACTGAAAACCACTCCAAACAGCATATTATTAAGACAATTACATAATATGCAGGAGTTTTTGAACCGTACCGGACTGACTGTTTTGGGTATTAATGTTTCCATTAACAAAACTTAACTAAACAGAGCTGCTTAGAGCTAGTGTTAGGAAGTTAAACAGGTCATAATTCTCTCTATAATATCTATTTTATATTGAAGTGAAAACATCTCCTAACAACTGGATTTATTCAAGTTTCTCGCCAAAGCTTCATTTCATGAGATTACATTTGAACACATCATGATAACATTTTAATTTACCTCATTACAGTCATTTTTCCTGAGCCGACTTTGAACACCTCATAACAATAACTCAATGGCACCACCGTTAATGTTTGTATCTCCGGTATTTAGCCAGTCAGGACTGTGCTGCCCAGCGGCTGCTAGCAGCTAACGTTACTAACTCTCCTCCTGCTGATTTCAACACAGGTTTGATGGTCACAGTGTCTCTTTATCAGGGAAAAATAGGGTGCGTCCCCTCAGGTTTAGTAGCGCTGTGCTGTTGAGCGCTTTTTTCTCTCTTCACCGTGGCTCCGGTCCCAAACAAACTGAAACATGATACAGCGTGTGTATGCGTCATTGTGCATGCGTAACTGTGGGAAAGCATCAATACAGAGGAATCGATAGTCAGAGATTCCTCCGCATACCACTAGAGAGAGCATGCGTACCACCAGTGGTACGTGTACCATAGTTTGAGAACCACTGCTCTAGCTTACATAAAGTACAGTGCGTGTGTGTTCATGGATGAAGGAATAATGTGACCCAGTACAACATTGTGGCTCATTGATGTGCTTCATGGCACAGAGGAATACAAAGTAGGTTCAAGTCATTGTTGGTTTTGCTCTTCTTGTAGAATTTTTTGACAATATGAAAAAAAAAAAAAACTGAATATCACCAGCCTAATCATTTAACACTAGTTCTGTTGGTCATTAGCATGTTTTGTATAACAAGCAGCGGCGTGTTTGGCTATTTTCCAGGATATTCGGCCACGTCAGTCATCGCTCGGAGTGGCAGCTGGTGAAAATCGACTACAGGTCCATCTTCAACAGGAGGTGTACAGAGGCAGACTATCAGACGTGGCACCTACACAACCAGGTACGGTCCATGCCAGCACAGACTTGTTTAGCACATACCCCAGCAAAGTTCCTGATGGTTGGTGGAGAAATCTACATCTAAAGCTCAGATGGAAGAGAATCTTAAACTAGATTTACTTGCTTTATTTTATTGTAGAATCTTTACGGTACAGTGTGTAGCATTTCTAGGAGAAATTGAATATGACATAGGGCGGTACGGTGGTGCAGTGGTTAGCACTGCTGCCTCACAGCAAGAGGGTCGCAGGTGTCTCTATGTGTCAGCCCTGTGATAGTCTGGAGACCTGTCCAGTGTGTACCCTGCCTTCGCCCAACGTCAGCTCGGATCGGCTCCAGACAATTTTTTTCCCACCCCTAGAGTTTTTGGGGGTACTATAGCGCATGTACAATTCCGACACTCAAAATTGCATAAAGTAAATAGTGCTTGAGTTAACACTTGGAGAGTGATTACAGACACAGCCTATGTGTCTAATGTCAGCACTCCTATAGCTTATGAACGCACCTCCATTCTGGTGCATTAACAAAATCCTTAAAGAGGATTAAAGTTTTGACTTAATGAGCTATTATTCCAAAATAAAATGTCAATTCCTTCATGGAAAAACGAAATTGTCTAAAGTCTGTGGAGCTTGTCTTCTCTGTAACACCGCCTCTTAAAGGGGACATCATATCATATCATGCTAATCTTCAGGTTCATACTTCTATTTGGGGTTTCTACTAGAACATGTTTATATGCTTTAATGTTCAAACAACACATTATTTTTCTCATACTGTCCATCTGAATATACCTGTATACACCCTGGAAACAGCTTGGGTCCATGTTTACTTCCTGTCAGCTAATGTCATTCACATCCAATGCAACACGAAATAATCTGGGACACATTTAGAATGTTTACGTTTAAAACTGTGAAATTGTTTAAATATTGTATATTTGTGACATCACAAATTAACAGAAATCCTGACGGCTTGTTTCAAACGCACAGTTTCTGAATACGGGCTGTGTGTATTTATCTGTGGATTGAGTGTTTTGATACTTACTTTGAACAGGATTTATATATCACTTAAACCTGCTTTATAATATAAAAGACATGCAAATCTCACTTTTTACAATATGGGACCTTTAAGGTTTGGTTGATACATAGGTTAGCTTGAGCATGGCCCCCCCACCCACCCCCCCGATCAAACGCCCAGGCTTCAGCCTCAGGGTAATGCGTGATCACTGGCTTTTAGCGTGGCTGTATAGTGAGTGGACTAAAGCGGGACATCTCTCAATTCCCAGAGCACTTATGCAGATTCTCCAGCCATTCCTACTGATGCTCTGAGAGAACCGACGCTAAGCCCCCCCCCTGCATACATTAAACCTGTCCTCAACCTGGCCGGGCCTGAAGCCGAGTCAGTGTGCCTTTATTCATGGCCCCGTTCTGTAATTGGTTTAGACATCCATATGCTCAGAGCGGGCTAATGACTAAGACATATAGCATGGAAGATGGCATGAGTCCAAGCCAGTTACAGGGCTAACCTGCCTACATGTAGAGGTACTGTAGGTTCCAGTCTGCTGCAAGAATAAAACCGAACACTACCTCAAAACAGAGGACAGTGTTTGTGTTTATTAAAGACCGCTGGGAAAGTTGAGGACATTTTCAGGAGCTTGGAGTCTATTTGTGGATACAGAGAGATTTTTTTAGCATCTCACTACTGACACCTAATGCACAAAGACAGAATGTTCTGGTCATGAGCAGCAGTGTAGCATGGAGGATGCAGTGAAACAGACTGGGGTTATTCTCTCATCTTTTTTTTGTACTCCAACTGATTTTATATTCACTTCGCACGCATACAGGGCTAAAAATGGATTTTTGTGCCGGCAGCTTTTGTGACTGAAGCTCCCCTTCTTATTCGTTCATCTCAATATCACTAAAAAAGAACTCATGCGGCACATTCTCCAGTGTGACACTCGCGACGCAGGAACAGTTGTCGAGTTTAGCACACCACACAGCACAAGGCCGTAAATATTCGCCGAACAGGAATGCACAACAAGCTGAAGTTAAGCAAGGCAGTGGTGCTTTTCACACACATGGCTGGCTGGTTGCGTCGGGTGAATTATTTATGGTGGCAAGTTACAAAAGCAGCTCATTTTTTTTTTGGATCTCTCTCCTCTCGGTTCGCTCCTGAAATCCCCGGGCCCACAGGGCGAGCCGTGCCTCATGGGAGTGAAAAGAATCTACCGGAAGCTGAAGCCCACGTCCAGATGCGTTATGGGAAAGACGTACACGGTGTCGATGACGTCGGGCCCCTGTGACTGTACGGAGGCTGACTTTGAATGGTGAGTATACTTTTCATTTTATTTATTTTTTTTAGCCATCCCATATTCAGTCCCATTTGCCTTCCCTTTGTATTGTTGTTAAAGGAGAATTCCACCAAATTGTACAAAGCTAAGTCAAGTTCAAGACCTTTATTTGACCCCCAGGGGCAGTTGGTTTTGCCAGAGCAGCAATAACAATAACTCATCACATAAGAAAATACACACACATCACCACATACTAAAACACTTAAAGCTTCAGCAATCTTTTGGCATCATTGGGCAAAGATCCCATGATACATTTTCAGCATATTGTAATTCAAGTGTTGTGAGAGAAAACTAGAATTCTGCTCCTCCTCATGGCTCTTTTATCAGGCTGTAGAAAATCTAGCCCGTGACGGACGACTTTGACCAATAACAGGTCATTTCAGAGAGAGAGCATTCCTATTGGCTGTTCCCCAGTTGGTGGGCGGTGCTTGGTATTTCCTCAGCAGATCTCAACCTGGCTGCCGGGTCACAAACTTTCTCATTTTACAGCTAAACAGTACACTACAAGATGATTCTGAAAACATTTGAGGAGAGAAATAGGCATTAACGTAACAGAATATTGATTCATATTTGATCAGTACTGCCTAGTTTGATCTTGTGATCAGAGTTTGTGAGTGATTGACAGCCGGCTCTCATAGACGGCAGCTGGACATCAAACTCCAGATCAGCTCTGACTGCTTGTTTTCCTTCGGTCTGTGAAATCTTGCAGTTCAGTCAGGACCACTTTAGTCAAAAACACTTATCCCATTTGTAGTAATATATACATTATATTTGGCGGTATGGCTCTGTTCTGGGACCTCCCTGCCCATCCACGCGCATGCGTGGATCCACGAGCCTACGTGGTAGCATGAGGCAAGGAGAGCACTCCTCCTTGCCCTTCCATGTGCAGACATGGAAAGCCAAAGGCAGGGAGAGCAGCAGCAAAGACCCCCCTGGGTGCAGAACAGAGCCGGCATCAATGACAACAGAATTGACATTGATTAAGTCATAAACAGTTAGGGGTGGGCGACACATCGAATATAGTCGATGTATCGCGGCTTGTCCCCCGCGCGGTACAGAAAATGACTACATCGCGAACATCGAACACAAATTGTCATGTAATGTTTCCAAGCCAACCCTTTTTGTATGAAAGATTAAAATTGTTCCAAAGAACCACTAATGAATATCAATTTTTTTGCAGACATATGCTGCAGGGACTACAAGAATCATAATATTGGTGTGATTGTATGCATCAAAGGGTTAAATTGAGCATTTATGGAGTGCTTAGAGGATATTTGAAAATATTGCGATATATATCGTGTATTGCAATATAGCCTAAAATATTGCGATATTATCCTAGGCCCTAGAAACAGTATTAAAAGGAGGTGGTGGGGTGGAGGTGGGTTGCGAGCAGCTTGTAGAGGAAGCAACAACAGTAGGCCAGCTGAAGCAGCTTAAATAAGGCGCCCTGTATGAAATTGACCAATGAATGCATAGAGAGGAATCAGCTGATCCGTCAGCTGATTGGGCTGGCTTAAGATCAGCTGTTATCAGCTGATAGCCATCTTATGAGCAGAGCTTGACATCATGGCCTGCCTGAACTAACGCTACGCTCGATATGTCGTTAGGAGCATCGGAGAACACATGATTTCTTTCAGATTGCCTGTCTCATGCACTACTTTCAGGATATATCCATCCATCCATCCATCTGCAACCGCTTATCCCGTTAGGGGTCGCGGGGGGCTGGAGCCGATCCCAGCCGACATTGGGCGACACCCTGGACAGGTCGCCAGTCCATCGCAGGGCTGACACATAGAGACAGACAACCATTCACGCTCACATTCACACCTACGGGCAATTTTAGAGTCCACAATTAACCTAACCTGCATGTCTTTGGACTGTGGGAGGAAACCGGAGTACCCGGAGAAAACCCAC